>NC_091814.1:54368750-54725000 GCF_041296235.1 Equus asinus | reverse complement strand
CAGGGGCCGCCTACGTCAACCCTCCGGGGCTCTGTGCTTGTCTTTCTCCCTGCTGCCCACGTCCAGCTGCAGCGTTGAAAGGTCTCTGGGAGTGGGAAGCGTCTCCTAAGGCAGGTGAACCCCTGTGCGGCGCTTCCCCGAACCATCAGTCCTTCAGGTTCTGGAAGCCCTCCATGCTGAGGCAATGTATGTTTCTCTGCCTAGGGCACGGGGAACGCCTTCACCTCCACTCAGACCCTTCTGGATTTCTCCCAGCCAAGGAAGTATCGAGCTCCAGAAGAATCTTACGAAAAGTTTCTGAGCATAGGAGAGAGTACGTTTACCTTTAGGGCAGCGTTTCCTGCGCGTCTGCTGCATCACCCCAGCCTAGCTTAACTACCTGAACGCACGGCTGGACTTGAGACCCTCTTAAGAATTCAAGTTTGTGGGGAATGGAAGCTGGGAGGGAGTTGAGCAAGAAGGAAGGTTCCTATTGCTCTAGCAGCACGCCTAGTTCAGGGAGGAAGGACAGACAAGAGGGCATCATACTCACAAAGAAAGTCTTCACCCTGCTGAAGGCGGCTCGGAGCTCATGGAGCATGTGGGGCAGGCTGGTTGGGAAGTGGGTGCAGCTGTTCTCAGACTGGGTGCCCCGGTCTCGGCTGGCTCCCACCCCGGCCAGGAAGACCAGGCAACATAGCAGTGCTGCGCTGGGCATGGCTGAGCTCTGCCTTCTTCTGTGAATCGGCCTTGTGGTTTGGTTTTGCAAGAGCAAGGCCCTGATGTATCGACCTTCACCTCCTGTGTCCCCTTTATATATTGTGGGTTCAGTGAGGCCTCCCCATTCATAAAAAGCCACAGAGTCACAGATTTCCTGGCAAAGCTTTTTTTCTAAAGCTCCTCCCTTCCCGAGCCCACTCCAGCTTTGCATTCGTTGAACTTCTTACTCTTAAAGTTTTCAATTTTTGCATTGTAAGCAAAAGAGAGTTGAAACGAACTTCTGCACTACGGCTATTTTTAGGGTGTTACCTCTCTCTCTCTTTTAAAATAATTTTTCAGCTTCTTTTAATTAAAAAAAGTCAGTTTCCTGGGGTGAACAGCTGTTCTGTGCGCAGAGCTGTGGGTTCCATTTGCGTGTTGCTAGGTCAGTGACGTGGACAAGTTGGCCATTCCAGAATACACTGGTATTGAGAAATAATTGGATCCCCTTCCCAACCTGAAATGAACACCCAAGGCTTCTCCTTGCTGAATTGAGAAGTCACCTCAGCTCTCTGGGCCTCAGTTTCCCCAAGTGAAAACAAGGGGATGAGCTCAATCTCCTCAAAGCTGTCTTCTGGTTCTTTCATTCTATGTTCCAAGACTGCCTATTTAAGAGGCTGGTTCCTATAGGACCGGCAGGGCCAGAGGATGTGCTCCAGGCTTCTTCTGTAGCCCTGGGTTTGTTTAGACTCTCAGGTCCGTGTTTCTATCTCCTCGCTGTCCCAGGACTTGGGGGAAGTTGGTCAGAGAGGCCCACACTTACTGAGAACTTGGTACCTGCTAGTCACTGTGACCCCAACTGTCTCCACTTTAGAGTGAGCACACTGAGGCACGGAGGTGTTAAGTAGCCTGTAAGGTGCTACGGGAGGGGTGGAACTCGCACCCAGCCCTGCCTGGTGCCAGCGCCGTGCTCCATACCCTTCTCTGCACTGTCCCCAGGATGTGGGATGAGAAGCTTGGATTGTGGAGTCCTCAAGGCTTCTTTTAGTTACGAGCTGCCATGGTTGGAGACTTAAGCTTGAAAGATGGGGGGAAGCAGTAGAAATACTAACGAAAATAAGTCCGGATTCCGTGCGGGCTGCACAGCAGCCTCCTTCCTTCCTCTTACTTATCCCTTCTCCCTCCACCCAAAGAAGCCTTTGTCGTCTTGTTTGGATTTGCACATATGAGTGTGTTTGAGTGTGTGTGAGTGTGAGAGTGTATGTATGCGTGTGAGTGAGAGTGTGAGTGTGAGGGTGAGTGTGTGGGTGTGAATGTTCAGGGACAGAGTAGCTAGATGTGAGGGAAGTCGCTCCACCTCTAGTTAGGAAAGATGGGGTCGTGGCATCCCTTCTCCAGGTATCTGGAAAGTCTCTGGGGGTCCTTTGGTTGTGCCTTGACCTCCCCTTCCACAGGGGCTTCCCCCACCGCCCGGTGAAGACAGTAAGTGGGAAGAGCGCTGACCTGCGTGGGGAGGAGCTCTGGGCTGTGCCCTGGCTCTGTCACTCTTTAAACCTAGGGCAGGTCGCTTGGCCCTTTGTGTCTGGTTTCCAACTGTCTCAAGGAGGTGGTCGTACCTGCCTCCTACCTGCCAGGGGCCTTGGCTTTGCAGGGGACGGGCTCGGGGCAGTAAGGCGTGGACCAGCTGTGGGATATCTCCAGTGTTTCTATTATTTCCTTGCCCTCCTGCATCAGCGCTGGGACATCTCAGGTGGCACCAGTTTCCAAGTCTGCCCCCTTGGAGAAGGTCACCATGCCAGAGCAAGTGGGGTGACATACTAAGGCCAGGCTGGTCTGGAGTGAGTGGAGGGAGGAGCGAGAGGGTCCAGGCCCATCCTGTGGGTGTACCTTGCGTGTCAGGGTCAGGGGACTGTGGCCTCTCCTCCCAACCCTTTGGGGCCTGTTAATGTGGAAGCCTCAGAATCATGAAGGGAGAAAGAGCCTTTTAGAAACAGGAGCAGAGCCAACTCAGCATTGCTGCTCCTGCCAGGTTCACACTGGGCTGAGGAGCGCTGAGTTTTGCCACCAGGAAGCAGAGAGGATGGGCCCGAAGCTGGGCTTTGCATCCCTTTTGCCCTTCTCCTTTCTCGTGGCCCCTGGGTTTTCTGGGCTGTCTGCTTTAGCTCCGCGGGCTGACGCCTCTCTGAGCTGGGTGTTCCTGCTGCAGACTCAGTGTAGCAGACCCATGAGGCCAGGGCCGACCCCCAGGTGAGACAATGAGGCCCCTCTCCCTGACCGAGGCAGCACAGACCCCTCCTGCCCCTGTCTGCACCCTGCTCTGCTTTCCTCCACTGCTGGATTTACAGTCCCATGTGGCTGTCACCCATGAGCACAGCTTGCCTCCCCCAGTCAGCTGTGAGCTCCCTGGAGCAGGATGCTTCTTTGTTATCCTTTGTGTACCTGGTGCCCAGCACAGGGTCTGGCCTGCGGAAGGTGCCAGGCACACAGCTTCTTCTTTTCTATGTTGGGATGGGCAGAACAGAGTGCCCTGGGAGCCTGGACCATGGCCACAAGAAGCAAAGCTATGGAGGCTGGTCTGGGCACAGCGAGCACTCAGAGGGTAGGGAGAGCAACTCAGGGAGGCGGGCAGCATCTCTGCCATAAATATGTATACACGCATACACACACGCACGAGATGGCAGGGAGAAGGGAGGTATGTAAAAGCCATTTCTAACTTTCTTTAATCCATAATCCATTATGCAGTGTTAGGGTTAGGCTCTGACTTCTTTATTTGTTCTGGAATGTGTAGCCAGTTATCTCAGGCCATTTGTTGAAAACAGTAGTTGATCCTTTCTCCATTGATCTGAAGACATTGTCCTTTCTCTCCTCAAAATTTTTAGAATCTAAAGGGTCAGAGATAACATTAGGCAAGTTTCATGATGCAATTCCTTAATCAAGAGAGTAGGTGTGAACGTTTTGGGAAAAGTTAAGACCCTTTGCAATTATATTGACCAACAAAGGGAATGACAGAGCTAACTCCTGTTTCTCAAGGCTGTGAAGTTATCTGTTCTCCTGAAAAGTCATTAGGATCCACTGGGAAAAGTGCCAACCTCATAGGTCACATCTGAGACATAAATGGCGACAAGCTGCCTATTAGGAGATCTGAGTTTGCGTTTCAACCCCAGGGCAGAGCCCGCGCGAGGAAGGAAGTGGGAAAGCAGGTGCCCACGGGTGGGTCGAGTGTCAGTCTGGGCACCGTTTGGTCCTGTGGATTTCAAGAGGACACAAATACAAGAGGACTGTGAGTTCTTTGAGGGCAAAGGGCCTGAGTCCAATTTTCCCTAAGTCCAGATGCATAGCAGCTGTCTAATAAATGCTTATTAAATTGAATTCAAATGAATTTTTCCAGTGTGGACTCACTGGGAAATTGAAGGAAGGTGTCGGGGGCGGAAATACCTCTCTTCTCCTACCCCTGCTCCAGAATATTCCCTGATTTCTGTATTTAACTGCAAACGAAAGGGAATCTGACTAAGCACAGCATAAAAAAAAGGGGATATTATTTTTCGGTTTCACCCAACAAGAAGTTCAGAGGCAGGCAGTCCGGGGTAGCTACGGCACTCATATATCATCCAGAACGTGCTTTTCTGCCTGCTTGCTCTCCTATCCATTGTTGCAAGATGTCAGGGAGAAAGGACGTGGGTAAAGCCCAAGCATTCAGGGTCACATCAGCCCAGGAGATTTTTTCCAGAAAGGATCTTTCTGGAAAGCTCCACTCTGTGAGTTTCACCACTTCAGCTGCAGAGAAGTCTGGGCGGACAAGAATCACTGGTGTGTGTGTCAATGGCTTTGGAGGGTCCTATCTACAGTGCCCAAGATCTTATAAAGAATCACCTCCACCTCCCCTCACGCTCAGCAAAATGGCAGCCTTCCTGGCACAGTTGTTCTATGCCTGCAGCTACTCAGCAACTCAGAGCCAGGAGTGGGAAACAGCCCTGTGGGGCTGCACTGGAGCCGCAGAGGGAAGGCTAAGGAATCTGGGCTTGCTGGACTCAGGGTTCAATTGGCTTGCCTGGCAATAGGGCCCCTTGGGAGGGAGCAGGCAGATCAGTGATGCAAGCAGAGAAGATGGGATGGTGCCCACCTGGGGTAGGGGAGACAGTGGTCCTGATGAAGAATCCCCTAGGGGCTTGGCCCCTACTCGCCCATTACTAGGCATTCCTTTAAGGCTAATAACGGGAGTTTCATTTCTTCTTATTCAGGACATCGCAGCATACAGTAATTTCCTCAGCTTGAAATTTCTAGCATTCCCTTCAATAACCTTCCTCAATTCCCTGGACAGAGGCTGCTTTGGTGGCTGTGCTGCAAGAAGCCTGGTCAACAGCACAGAGTCTTGCACCACACCCCACAAGTGTGGCTGGGTAGGGGCCCCAGGGGCCAGGGGTCTGTGGCGCTGCCCTCCTCTGACTTTGGCCTTGTGGCAGGGGTGTCCAGAATAAAGGCCTGATGGGTCAGAGGTGTAGGAGGAGCCTGAGCTGGGGCTGGCCCCAGGGCGAATCAAGCAAGGGTTATGCAAACCGGATTGGGTGCCTTTCCGAGGACAGTGGCCAGCAGACTGCAAACCACAGCGGAAGGACTGGTCTCTGGACAGGCGATGTGGAATTCCCCTTTGTGCAACCGGGGCGCCAAGTCAAGCAATTTGGATTTTCCTTAGGGGACGGACACCGCGATCTGTAACTTCTCACATGAGAAGTTTGTCTTACACAGACTAGGACGCCAGGTGTTGGAGCCCTTGCCACCCAGAGGACACAGCTATTTCTGCTGTGTCTGCATGACTGCCTAGCGTAACCAGTGGGTTCCGAGCCTGGGGCACTAGTGGATTCTTTCAGCTCCAGGGCTGTTCCTCCAGGGGGATTCAGATTACTCATGTTTCCTCTAGGTGGCTGACACTTCAAACCCAACATGTATGAGCAGGACGGGCTTCGTGGCCCTGCCACTTGTGTAGTCGCACAGGGTCCCATGCTCAGAAGGGCCTTGCACTTGCTCTGCTGTCACTGTCTTGAAATTCTTAGTAATTGTTGAGCAAGGGGACTCGCATTTTCATTTTGCACTGCACCCCCAATTTATGTAGTCAATTCTGTATATGAGATTAGACTCGTCATCTTCTTTCCCTGGCCCCACGTTCATCCCGAGCTCCCTAAGTCAGTAAATGGCGCCACCGTCTAAACCATCAGACAAGCTAGAAACCTAGTAACTTGTTAGTTCCTCCTTCTCTTGTCAACCTACGTCCAGTCTATTACCAGGTCATTCAGAGTTTTCTTCACAAGGATTTCTCTCATCTACTTACTTTTCTCCATTTCCACCATCGTTAGTAACAACTGTCTGGTTCAAGCTACCGTCTTATCTCTCCTGGGCTCCAAAATAAATGACTGATTGATATTCTAAAAACCATTCTCCAAACTCTTCTCCACTTCGTAGCCAGAGTGATTATTTCCAAACACCAACCTCATTATGACTCTCCCCCTGCTTAAACCCTTCCATGGCTTGCCAGTTTCCCTTTCTGGGTAAAATAGGGACCCATATTCTTCATACTGTCTACAACTCCCTTTATCGTCTGACACCGTCTATTTCTTCTGCCTCAAGCTCTCTCCACTTCCCTCTGCACTCCAGCCTCATTGGCATTCCTTTCTTTTTCCCCAAATGATCCATGCTCTCTCTCCTACCGCAGGGCCTTTGCACATATCATTCCCCCTTCCTGGATTGTCTTTACCTCTCTGTTCCTCCTTCAGTTCTCAGCTCAGATGTTACTTCCTCAAATGAGTTTTTCGCTGTTCCCCAGTCTAGCTCAGGTCTTCTCAGAATACCTTGCTTCTTTTCTTTAGTACTTATGTCAGTTTGTAACTGTATACATGGCTATATAGTCCTTTGATTGATCTCCGTCTCTCCCGTTAGACTGTAACCTCCACAAGGGCAGGGCCCATGTCTGTTTGTGACCATCACTGTTTGCCCAGGACTTAGCACAATTCTGGGCACATCCAAGGTTCTTACTAAATGTTTGTTGGCTGACTGACTGACTGACTCTGTGCTGCTTAATCTTTTTGTAGCTGTAACTGGGTGTACGTTTGTTTTCCATCTCATATAAAGTAGAGGATGAATTTGCTTGAGGGGATGAATCCTCACAAACTATATGCCTATTCCCATTAAGCTTTTCCACTTTTTGAATCAGTCTCATTACTAATCACCAGCCTTCCAGACAGATGTTAACTAAATCCCCCGGGGTCTTTGGAGCATTAGAAATGTCCTGTGTTGTAGGATGTCAGAAGAGGAAGGCCCTTCCACGTTGTCTAACCCATACCTCTGATTTTACAGGTGGGCAAACTGAGGCCCAGAGAGGAAAGTGCCTTTCTGGGGACTGTAGATAGTTAATGGCAAAGATGGAATCTGAACCCGATTCTCTTTGCGTTATTCTCAGATAGATCATCACCTAATTCCTTGCCTCAGATGAGGATTAAATTGCTCTGACTTCTCCTGGCCAGCACCAACAGCTGGGGTCCGGGGTTGCAGTGATGAGGAGAAGCTGAAAGTCTTACAAACACAGTTTCCATCCAGCAGACCGTCGGCATCTACTGTGCCCTTTCCGGGTGTGCACCCTGCAATTGGGAGCTGTGGCGGGGGTGAGGGGCGCTTAGATACTTGTGTCTTAGGGAAATATTTCAAGAGTATTGAGAGTATTTGCAGACAGAAGAGTGTTTCTACTGCAGTGTGTCACTGGCACATGATGGCTGGGGTGTTAAAAAGTATCAATTGGTGTGCCCTCTCACCACAGGAACTCTGGGGCACCATCTCCTTCCAGGAACCTTATTTGAGAGAGTGAGAGTTGAGAGCTTCATCCTGCCTTTCTGATTCTCGTCTCTAAGATGCATCCCTGACTCCAAGTCCTCAGCCGCTCTCCATGCGGCGCTGTGTGCACTGCAGATGCACGTCCGCCCTCCAGGCGCGAGCCAGGGGCTGCCTCCATCCAGATCCATGCCACTTCTGCTGGGACTGTGTCCTTTACGTGCCAGCCTGAGGTCATGGCTTTCCAGGGAGGGAGTGTGGTTGTGCGCCTGCGTCCAGGGTGGTCTGAGACCCCCTAAGTCAGCTGCTCTCAAACTATTTGGATTCAGAACCCCTTCACATTCTTAAAATTGTTGACGACTCCAAAGAGCTTCTACTTACGTGAGTTATATCTACCAATATTAATCATATTACAAGGTAAAACTGGGAAATTAGAAAAAATCTATTTATGACGTTTTAAAGTGATGATAAAAAACCCCATTACATGTTAACATAAACAAAACACATTTTTTTAATGAGAAATAACTATATTTTCCAAGTCAGAGCACATTTAGTGAGAAGAGCGGTGCTGTTTGACATTTGTCCCAAATCTCTTTAAATATCTGGTTTAGTAGAATAACCTGGATTCCTACATTTGTTCCCACCTTCAGTCTGTTGTGATATGTTGTCTGAGTTGAAGCATATGAAGAAAATCCAGCCTCACGTAGATATAGAGTTGTAAAAGGGAGGACCTCCCGGGGGTCCTTGGACCACCCCGTGAGAACCCCTGGCTTAAAGGTTTAATAAAAACCTGGCCTCAGAGGAAGGGAGGGGTACACACCCACAGGGCACCTGGCCTGGAGGGAGAAGGGGGAAGCCCACCACTCCACTGGTGTCTTCTTTATTCAGAGTTTCCAAATAGCCAGTTTGGTCCCCTAGTGCAGTCCTGTGAGCATCACGTATGTCATGGAGGCTGAAGGGCCTCACAGGCAGTGTTTGTGGTTTCATGTCAGAACCCCCGGGAGTTTTGGTGCTGATCTGCAGCGCCCTGCCTATTACTGTAACTCCCCTTCTCCAACGGACCTGGCTGCAGGGGCTGGCTGTGGCCAGGGGCACAGGGCTATTGGGAGGACTCTTCTGCAGGCTTATCTGGGTTCCACTTCCCACTTCCACTGTTAATCTTCTCTCTCCTTCTCACTCTCCCACTCTGGCTCTCGCTCGCTCTCCTTCAATTCTGAGGGGCAGTTAAAAAACTCTGCCTTCTTTTCGGTTAGTCTTGTGCTTTCTCAGTTTTCAGAACAGTCTTGAAAATAAAATCAGACATTTCCCAGTCCACCTGGCCAGAAGTTACCAATCAAATCCCCACAATTTGCTTCTCCTTCTCTTCTCGCCCCATGCAAAACCGAGCGGCATGCGCAGTCACTGGGCTCTCACCCATCCTGTTGATGGAGGAATCATGCTGATGAGGCGGGCACCCTTTAGGAACTGGGTCAGGCATTGTGTTTTCAAGTTAAAGCTCCACGCCGAGCTGCCCTCCTTACCATCCGTGTGACCTTAGGCGAGCTACTGAGTTTTCTTGTGCTGCAGTATCCACAGCCGGAGATGATGAGTGGCATTGTGGGGTGGCTGTAAGGATGGGATGAAATAGTGTTCATACACAAGCGCTTAGATGAGTGCCTAGCCCATAACCAGCAGTCGGGCATCTGAGTTGTGGCGTCGGTGCTTTGCTGTGGGAATGCTCAGCTGCCAGAGCCGGCTGTGTTTCTTTATAGGCCTGACGACTCGGAGCAGGACAGGTTTTCAACCCCAATATCCTGAGGATGTTACAGGGGTTCTGAGAAGTCAATCCCATGGTTGAGAAAACTCTGGCTCAGGCATCTAGGAGAACAGCCTCCAGCCCTGGACCTTCCACTGTGAGACCCCTGGCGCATTGCTTTCCAACCCTTGGCCTTCCCTTCTGCATCTGTAAGAGGCAGGCTCGACAGGGCTGTTTTTCTAAGGTACTTTCCAAATCTGATATCCTAGGGTTTTGTGATTCCCCTGTCTCCCCTCCTCATCCTGCCCCGTCTACCCTCCTTGGCAGGAGTTGGTTGGCATGTGTGGTTCTGATGCATACTTTCCCTCCCTGCCGAATCCACTAAGTCAGCATGACTCCCAGCCCCTTCAGCCCTTCCAGTTCACAGCTTCCGCCCAGCCCTGGAAGGACCATTCTGTAAGAGAAACAAGACCTTTTCCTCAGGCAGCTTTTGCGTGTGTTCACCTGTATTTCCTTCTCGCAATCCTGGCCCCGGGTGTTCTTGAGGTTGCAGTTTCGTTGTGAGTCAAGCCTGCTGAGAGCAGTGGAAATCAGGGGGGCCTCCGTTTGGCGGGGAGGACGTGATGCTGCCTTTTCCTCAAGAGCACGGCCTGGGGGGCGCGGGGGCGTGGGAGGGAGGTGATCACCTTCCGGAAGTGGATTTCTCACATTGACTGTCTCTGGGAGGAAAGAATATTACTGGAAAGCCCTAGAGATCGCTTCATATCTCTTTCAGAACGGCCTTCACGTTCTCAAAAAAGTACCTGACCATGTGGTAAAATGTCAGCGTCGTTTTGATGTCTGCTGCGAGGCAGGCCAGTGCCAAGGAGGAAGTGTTCATGGTTGGCTCACGACATGAGTCTAGGACAATAGATTTTCTTCGTGGAGGTGACCATGGGGAGCTGGATTCCCAGGGCAGTGCAGGACAAGGCCAGTTAGTGTGCTGCTTCAGTCCCAGGTGTTTGCCAGCTGCTACAGGCTTTGAAGCAATGAGTGAAGTCCCTCAACCTCTCAGTTGTGTCTCACAGGGAAAGGAAGAGAAGGCAAGGAGGAATGACCAGTGCTGGCAACAGGGTATTTGACCCTTGTGGTGAAAACCACTGTGGGTGAACATTCACCTTATGCAGCATCCAAAGCAGCAGATTCATGGACCTGATGAAGGAATCTCCACAGAGCAAGTAGATAGAAGACCGATTGAACAGAAACATGTAGACAGGCCGCCCCTGATTTAGAAATGCCTGTTGTCTACAGACTTGAATGGCATCTGTTAGTTCTTTCTTACCTTTCTGAGGCAAGGAATTCCTTACCTCAGGATTCTGCTTCTGAGAAATCCTTTGTGAAGTAACTAGTAACTTCTAGAGAGCCATTACGGTCAGATTCAGAGGTGAGGAAGAAGCAATGAAAAAGAAGCAGGAGCCCCTTAGGTGTGCTGACCCCCGAGGCTGAGTTCTACGGAGGGCTGGTCGTGAGCTGGACGGGTGGGAAGGAGAGGAAGTCATCCGGGAGCTCTTGGTCAAACTGGGCAGAAGGTGGGCATTCAATAGAGGGGTTGCAAGTGAGGGTTCTCTCAGGGGGGAAAGTGGACAGGGCCCACCCAGAGAGGAGTCTCGCGGGGAGGGAGCAAAGTGTAATAGGAGGTGACCCAAGACACCTTTGTCTATTTCAAATGTTGCCTACAGCTGGTCATATGTCCAGTAGGAGAAAGAAATTCTCCTTTATAAATCTCATAGACCCCAGCTCCCAAGAACTTGAACTGAGGTTGGCGCTATTTAGAGTTTAACCCAGTTGCAGTGTAGGCTAGGAACAAATCAGCATTCACAAAGTGAGTTTCTTTGAAGATATTGTTTCACGTTCCAAAAAAGAGACTCACAAACATCTGTGTGTAAGCTGAAAGCTACCTGCAGTGAAGTGCACAAACACGTTCCTGGTCAAACGGGCTGATTCCACCGTGTGTTGAGAAGCGGTGGTGGTGGGGGCTTGGGGCTAAGGACGTGGAAGGGGAGGGATTACAGGACACCCTTATCAGGGTGTCATGGGAAAACTGGCCTTGTTGTAGCTCTGCCGTTGGAACCCAGAACCCCATATGCATCTCCACCAAGGAAACCCTATCATATCTGTAAGTGGAAGAAATGATAAGTAATAATACCCACCACCGGTTATGAGACGAAAATGGGATAAATGCTGGTTGCAGTGCCCGGCACATTGTGAGTACTCAATGACTATGAACTGGCGATCCGTTGCTTACACGATGACTACCATATAACAACAAGACCACGGCCACCGTATCAGAGCAGCTCTGACTGTTGATACGATCACTATTTCGTTTTCCTTTCTGGGCCTCCTGAGATGACCTTGAACATCCAGAGGTGGTGCAAGTGGAGGAAGAGTTGATATCCCACCGGGTCCTCCCCGAGTGGGTGGGGCTGCAGGGGACTAACGAGGCAGGGCCCTAGCTAGAGGCAGATGAGCTGGGGAGCAGGACACAGGAGCTTCTTGTCACGATGACCACAGCCAGGGCGTCTGTTTCATTTCATGTAAAGTCAGAGGGCTTGAGAGTAAACTGAAGGGAGGAGGAGGAGCTGGGTTGCACACAGGAGGTCACATGGAGCCAGAGCTTGCTCTTGTAGAGGCTGCACTGGCAGGAAAGTTGGGGTTGAGGCTGCTGGGGCCACTGCAACCAAGATCTGGGGCTGCAGAAATGGGGTGAGGGACGCTGAGCTCTTCACATTGACCCTACCCCTGGTCCCCCGTCCTTCCTGCCCAGCTGAGCTCGAGGCCATGTGGAGGTTCAGCTGTAGCGGGTTGTTCCCGCCATTGCCATTCTAAGGACAGCCAAGCTAACTCTTATGTGGATTGTCCCCTCCAGCCCCAGGCCTCCAGAAAACAGAATGCATTCTTTAAGTCATTTTAGATTTCTCCAGACCACAGGCTCACCTTAATGCACCAATTTCATCACCAAATGCCAGCTGGCACGAAACTTCAATGGCTTCCTAGGGCCTTCAGAACGCAACCCAGCTATCCAAGCTTGGCATTCATGCTCTCAAATGCCTTTGCAGCCTTCCCTCCCATAGATTCTCTACATAGGGTCTACGGCCGAAACAGGAGGGCTGTCACCTGTTGTCAGAAGATGCCCTATTCTCTTCTAACTCCTTGCCTCCGCTTGTAGCTTTGCTGCA
Source organism: Equus asinus (assembly GCF_041296235.1). Lineage (NCBI taxonomy): Eukaryota > Metazoa > Chordata > Mammalia > Perissodactyla > Equidae > Equus > Equus asinus. Next base: position 54,712,559 of record NC_091814.1, on the reverse strand, counting down.
ATGACCTGCAGTGACCGCACCCAGCCCCTCCCCTTCCATGCGGCAGAATCCTTCAGCTCCACCTTCACTAGCCTGATCCCACTGAGCTTTCTTCTTCTGAAAGATCCTCCAGTGCTCACGGCCATGCTTGGCAGCACTAAGTGTGCACTAACCAGAGTTGTGAAGAGTCTTTTCCTGTGTATTTGTGTGTGTGTCTTTATGCATGCACATGTTGTGTGTGTGTACACATGTGTATTTTGTCCTTAGGGCCTAGACCCATATTTCACACATGCCAGAGACAGAGAGGAGACACAATCTAGGTGTGAATATTACGCGCATTTTGGCTAGCGTGCGGGTTTAAGATTCTCAAATGGGAAAGACGAAAACCTAGGGAAAGGAGGGCTCGGTTTCAGTCTTTCTTCTGTGTGACTGTGGAGAGGTCTTCCAGCTTCAGGAAACCTCAGTTTCTGCCTTTGGGAAATGGGGAGACTCCTCAGTTCTTTTTCCTCCCTTGCAGAGGATCAAAGAGGCTTGACAAGATGTCGAAATTCTTTAAGGCCACAAAATAGCTAAAGATGTGGAAGAGTTAGCCCCTTTGTGGTCTTATCCTTGACTCAAGGAGGGAGGCCCTGGTGGCCTTTCCCAGAACCAGCAGCAGAAGTAGGATGATCCAGGAGTTTCTTCTCCCTAGCCAGGCCACAAACCACCAGGCGACACAGCCTTTTCCTGAGCTTTGTCCTTCCCATTGCCCCACGTGTTGCAGTCTACCAGGCCTCTCTTTCCTTTCTACCTACCGCATAACCACCATGGGAATCTGAGCTTTTCAGAAACCTTCCTTGTAAACCCCCTCTGCGCGGGGCTCACAGGCATCCTGTGGGCCTTCCTTCCTTGTGACCTGGCTGGGGAAACACACTGGTCTGCAGACTTCTTATTCATCTTCTCGAGCTGGAGATGGCCAGCTTAAGCAATCTGATCTGTTGTGTGTGCCTGTGTGTGTGTGGGTGTGAGACTCTTTGTAGCTCTTCTGTGACTAACTGATGCCAGCTGTCTGCTACCATATAACGTGTGCCTCCTTTGTGCCATGGACTTGACACAGCCTGACCGGGGCCAGAGCCCATGGACCCTGCTGATGTCCGCAGTCGACTCCTGCCTGGCTTAGCTGGTTCTCCTTTATCATTCTTTGATTTCTTACTACGTACCAGGCACTTTACTTATATTATTTTACTGTAAGCTTCACAACCCTCAAGAGTTTGTCCAATTATTAATCCTATTTTACAGAAGAGTAAAAGTGAGGCTCGAGTAACTCATCATCGGTCACACAGTTAGTGGTTGAGGCAGAAATGGGAGCACAGATTTGAACCCAAAACTTAGACCTTAAAAAAGAACTATATCATGCAGCTTCTTGTAAGAGCAAGAATCTTCTCAAAGTAGGCATACCTGCTCACTGAACTTCCCTTTTGGAAACTACTAAACTACCTCTCTACGTTTCTTCTAAACCTCATGCGTCCATAGTCCACCCATCCTCCCAATCCCGTGCTTCAGAAAATATTGCCCATTCACTCACATGCCCTAAAAGCATCTTCCAGGAAGCTACCCCCAGATTCCAGCGAGCCTTAGAGATTGGAACTGATCCAGTTTAAATCCAAAGGGCTCTTGTCCATGTAGATGATTTTCCAGTCTAACCCTCACATAGGGGACTGGCACATTCTTATACCAAAAGAGAAATAGGAGTCACTTGGTCCAGGTGCTCACTTTCAAGACATGACTACACAACGTGGCATAGTCAATCCTTGTCTGGTCTTTTCCTGAAGGCTTTTGGAGAAGATTCCGTAGTGTCTGATGATCCTGGCAGACAGAAAATTTTCTGCAGTCCAACAAAACCCCTTTCCTACTTTACTGTAAGCCTGTTGCTGGCTTCATGGGGCAGCCAGGAGTTCCAGATAATCAAAACCTTATTCCACTACCATTTGCCCTGGCAAGTGGAAATTATACAAATAGTGTCCACGTGTCTAGAGCATCAAGGTTTACAAAGTGCCCTGCATGGATTCTGTTGCTCGGGCCTCCCAGCCGCCCCGGGGGCAGGCAAGGCCAGGGTCCTATGGCAGTTTTACAGATGAAGAAACTGAGGCTTAGAGAGGTTAGCAGACTTGCTCAAAGTCAGGTACCAGGATGCGTAGAGGTAAGGCTGGACTCCGAGTGCCCAGAGCTCTTGGAGATGGGAGGGACTTCGGAGTCTCTTTTCCAGTTTATTTTTATATTACCCTCTCTTTTCACAGATGATAAAACTGAAGTCCAGAGCGTTTAAAGAACTTGCCTGAGTGGCAGAGTAGGAAGTAGAACTTCGGTCTCTTGCTAATCAGCTCATTTCTTTACCCGTATCACCAAAGCAAGATGGACAACGTGGCTTCAAAAATTTTTTAAAGGTTAAAAGATTTCATTACCCCTGAAATGAATATAACGTTATATGTCAATTATATCTCAATAAAGAAAAGTCACAAGGGTGTGGTCCTCCCCCTACCCATCCTCTCAGCGTCCCAGAAGAAAACCCAAGCCCCATAAAATTCCATCACAGCAGCCGTTTAGCCTCTTTCCCTGATTGTGGCCTGCCCAAGGGCAGGCACCAGCAGCCTCCTCCACTGCAATAAAGGGAAAATACCCACCACCTCCCAAAAAGAAAAAGAGGAAAAAAAAATCAGCCTGACCTTGGCAACCATAGGAGACAAACAATGCTGAGTCTCAGTATGGTTCGTCGGCAGAATTTTCCCCAGAGCCAGCGGCCCGTGTCAGAGCTGTATTTTCCACTCTGGCTACTGTGATTTGGTTGTGGCACACTTGCTTTCTTTCCTTTTGATGAAGACAGACTCTGACGCAGGTTTAGGGCTCTGGCAGGTGTCTGGGGTTTACCAGCCCATCCCTGGCCTCTGACACCTCATGCCCTCGCCCCACCTCGCCTCCCTCCCTGACACTACCAGACCAGTTGGGGCAGAAGCAGTTGGAGGTGCTGGAAGGGAGTTAGGTGTTTTGCCATCTCCAGAATCCCCTTAGCACATGCCTGCAGCCTGAAGGCAGAGCAGGCAGGACAGAAGGCAAGATCCTGGATTCCCTAGGGGTTTCTCTTAGAACGCATTCCAGAAGGTTTCAGATGACTTGGTAGATGACATTTGATATTCTTCCTTGTTCCTTCTTGCTAAGTTGCTGTCTCTTGTAGGGTGCTTGTGTGTGTGAGATGTTTGTGGATGGGGGCTTTCCCAGGCTGGTCAGATTTACCATCTCATCTGCTGATCTCCAAATGGAAGATGAGCAGCGCCCGCCACACCCACCAATGATCAGATTCCAGTTGGAGGGCCTGAGTGACTTCTTCCTCTTCCTCCCTGAGAAGATTGTTTCCAGGAGCAGCTGTAGGACTGATAGAACTAATCAAGGAGCATGGTTTGTTCATTATGAGGGCAAGGCTGGGCACATTCCTAGCGTCCCCGCTGCTGGCTGCATCCGGCGGGTCCCTGGGTTTTGACTTGAGCTCTCTGCACATTCACCGGCCCTATCTCTTGCTGTGCCCACACCGCCCCCCCCCCCCACCCCAGTCCCTCCATCAGCTCTCTGCCTTCCAAAGCCTTAGTGTGGGTTCCTTCACCAACAGCTTCACCCTTACCAGGTGCTCCCTTCCCCTCCCCCTGCAAAACCTCCATTTTCTTAACGATAACTGGCCAAGTGAACACTTAAAAAAATAGCTTGTTATTGTAATTTATCACTCTCCCAGGAAAACTCAAATTGTTTTAACTGGTAATATTGCAAATAGACTGTCTCAGTAAACTGGAGCATTCCTGGCTGTGTGCGTATGTGTGAGCGCGTATGTATGCGTGCGTGTAAATGTGCAGTTGAGGGCAGGGTGGGGGCAGGCCCTGGGCCCTCCTAGACTGGTTGGATTTATCATCCCATTTGGCCTTCCCAATATGAAAGATGAATAGAGCCAGCCATGGGCAGATGCCCACTTCTCTGGAATTGCCCATCCTGGTAATATCTGTGGCTTCTAAGGGCTGAGTTTGAGATGCCTTCTCTTTGTTCTAAGCTTCTGAGGAAGCCTGGGAAATGGAAGAAAAAGTTCATCCTGGAAATAATATTCAAGCAAACCAAGTACCCACCACTTCCCGAGGAAACATGGCTGGGTATTCCTGAGCCTGGAGGCAGGTCTGAATTCCTTAGACCATATTATCCTTCTCCAGTCCCCACCTGGGCATGGCCTTGGCCCCCTCCCTGTCACGTTAAGGGCTGTGTTCATTTAGCAGGGGTGTATGTCTCAGATGGCTCGACCCCAGGAAAAACTGGACAATGACGAAAACGTGATTGCCCTGGTTGTCCCTTTGGTGTTCAGCACATTCACGTCCCCCCCCTTTTTAAGAGCAGTTTTCAAGACTGAGCCTGATATAAGTGTCATGTATTCTTTAGAATAAATTATAGAAGCAAAACAAGAGCTAGCCCTTGCAGCGTATCAGACACTGTTCTAAATGGTGTACGTAGATTAACCCCTTTCACTTTCACGATGATCCTGGTACAGATCTGTGTAATCGATGTCAGTCCCTCCATTAGCCCATCTCACAGTTGGGAAGTGAGTCTCAGAAAGGTGGGTGCCCAGTGCAAGCTCACATAGCCAGTGAGTGTCAGAACCAGGATCTCAGGGTGGCCACAGGGGCCACACTCTGTTGTCCTTTAATGAACAGAGTTATGGGGCAGCCAGTTGGCATGTTAGGAAAACCATGGGCTTTGGAATCAAAGACGCTTTGGTCCTAATTCTGGCTCTGCCAGATTCTGCTGGGTGGCCTTGGGTAAACTGTGGAACCACTGAGTCTCAGTTTCCTTTCCAAGGACTGTGTGAAGATGAGCTGAAATGAAGTAAAGTTCACGAGGTGGCACCCAGTACATAGAAAGTACCCAATAAATGTTAGTTCCCTTATCCGTTTTTTGTCCCTCAGGGGTGGTTTGCGTTCTACTAACAGTGGGATGAAGGGCTTTCAGGCTAAATTACAGAGGTGATTAGAAGGCTTTGTGCTGTGGGTGTGTTTGTGGGATGCCCAAGCAGGCTACTGACAATCCCCTGGGGAGATCCTGGAGTTGGGTCCTGACTAGGCCTTCTGCAGATGACTTTTCCAGTTTCTGACACTTTCAGTCTCAGATGGCGGCTGCCGTCTGAGGAATTTGGCAGGGGGGACTATTTTTAAAACAATGTGAGGCAGCTGATGATGGCTGCTTTAGGGGCAGCACGTGAGCCAAGTCCCAGGAGGGGAAAGCCATGAATCAGGAGTCATGTAGCAAGACAGGGTTTTCCTACAGGCCGGCTTTGGTCAGCACGGGTCCACGGTTCCCTTGAGGGATTCCCCGGCTGCATGCCCCGCCGGCCACGCTCTGGTAGAATGCCTTCGATTCCCCCATCTGGCCTGACTCACCCCAGCCCCCAGATTTCTCAGTGACACTCAGACCTCCATTAAGGTGCTGCTTGGAGAGTCAAATAGGACCCCAGCAGGCACCCCCTCACTCGCCACAAGGTTGGGTAGGGAGCTGAACAAAATGGCGCATCTTCTCAATGCTGGGAAAGGTTGGGCCTTCCTTTCACTCTCCATCTCACACCTGGAACCTCAGAAATAGAAAAAACGCAAAGGCTGGAAAAAATAATTAGAATAGTTATCAATGCTTTCTGAATCTCTGACACTACTGGATTAGTCATAGCCGCAGGTTGGGTGCCTGTGATCATAACACTTTGTTGGCCTCCTTAACAGTTGGTGATGATTAATTACCTCATTTAATTGCTGGGTGGAGGAGGAGGGTGCCTGTTAGCAAGTCGGAGAAGTTGAGCACCAGAAGAACAGTGGGACGGGCTGACAGTATTAAGGGTAAAAGCCCTGGGCAAAGGCTAATTTTAGAGCACCCGAGTCATGAGGGTGAACCCCTAGGTCAGCGATCATCACTCAGTGTCCCAAAGGCATCCAGAGGGCTCCTGGGTCATGTCTCCTTCTTGACTCCTTTGGTAGTAGATGGACAATGTTCTCCAGCACCCAGGCCAGTTTTACTTCATCACTGTTACCATCAAGCTACTTGCCAGTTTGGCCGGGGACAGAGACTTCTCATTGGCCGCCAGGTCCAGTCTATATTCATATTAACATTTCAGTTTCCCCATCTGCAAAATGGAAATAAAGATACTACCACCTTGTTGGGAGGACAAAATGAAATAACAGATGGAAAGTGCCTAGTACAAGTGGCACACAGTAGGCATTCAACAAATGGCAGTTCATTTCACAACAGTTGCCCTCTATGGTCTGTCCCATCATATGCTCCAACGTTCTGTGCCCTGCTCCCTAAACCACTCCTCCTGCCTTCCTGCCTCCCACGCATCCACTGACTACCATGCTGTGGTGCCCTAGGTGTTTCTCCTCCATGAAGTCTCTTCCCACTGCTCCAGCTCTCATTGACACCCCCTTCTCTGAGCCTCCTATATTTCAGTTTGGCCCTTGATCATTGTATACCCTCTTGGATACTCCCTACTGTTGCATGAGTATAAGTTTCATCTTCCCATGTAGACTGTAGTTTATCAAGTTTAGGAACTGGGTTCATTGCTTCTTTTGATTTCCATGCCTAACAGATCACTAAGTAAGCAATGGGTTCTTCAGAAAGACCTGAGGGGTGGGGGTAGGTGTGTGGCAATGGAAAGTTACCCAAAGTGATGGGGAAAGCAGCTGGGGTGCTTCTGATTGGGGATTTCCCTGGACCATGTTTCATGACCTGTCCCAAGCCCCGTGCCTGGTCTAACTGTAATCCTTCCATACTCCCTACTTTCTATACCTATTTCTACCCATGGCGTCTATTTGAATTGGCAAAGGTGCTGTGGGATGGAAAATATTGGGAATCTCAGGGCAAAGGCCAGTGAGTGCATCCTTCAAGGCAGGATGAGAGGCCCCAAAAGCGTGTGCTCTGCAGATCATTTAAGGCCTCCCAAACTCCACCCCTACTTCCCTGAGCCTATTGAAGCAATCCTGGCTGTCCTGCTCTGGCCCAGGCCTCTCTCTCGAGGGGCTCCTCTCTTCTCTCTGTGCAAACAGCTCAGACATAGGGACCAGTCTAGATCCAGATACATGGGCCAGCTGAAGAATTCAAGAACTAGAGTAATACCTGGAAGCCAGGGCTGGTATTGTTCAGCTGGCAACGTCTGTGGGCAGCAGTCTGTGGTTAAGGGGACGGACAAGTCATCTGAAATCTGTAGTACTTTTCTAGACCCAGCCCCATCTTCTTGACACATTTCAGTTTCTTTACATCTGTCTGGGTTTATTCTGTCATATACCCAGGTTGCCTTCTGCTCTGGGGCCATTTTACAGGGACCAGTCCTGGATGATTCTTGGTCGGGGGTGGGCTTTGATTTTGCTCAGCCCAAGCTGCTATATCTGGATGATGCTCAGACTAGATGTCTCCAGAGCCTGACCTCTCCTTTCCTACTCACCACCTATTTTCTACCCTACCCAAGCCAACTCACCTTGGACTCTTCCCCATACTTTAGGATGGTAGAGCTGGAAGGTACCATGGGGACCAGCTAGTTTAGCTTCTTCCTTAGTCTCTGGATGAGGAGACAGCCCCAGGCTTGGGAGTAACTTCCTGTGACCTCACACGACCTCTGCACAGGGAAAGCTGTACGCTCGCCTACCCTGGATCAGAACCTGCCCTCCAGCTCTGCCCTTGAACCCACTCTCCCTCTATCAGTTGTGTCTGAATCAATGACTCCCTTCTCCTTATTCCTTCTGTTCAGTCTGGAAACTCATCTGCTCCAAGAAGCCTTCTCCGATTAACTCAGTTCATTCTCCATCCTCTATTAGACTTGAGCTATGTTAATTTTCACTTAGTATTGTGTTTTCCTCCACGAGCCCTTGTAGGATGATTTCAATATGTTCTTTATCATCCCCATTAGTCTGGCAGTTGCTGGAGGTAGAGTCCATAGGCTTGCTTTCCCCATCATTCTAGGAGCCCCTGAAGGCAATCGTCTTCTTCCTCTGGACCCTTGCACTTTGTCCAGCTCAGGGCTACACACTCAGGGATGCTCACAGCCCAGGAAGTGGGTAGCAGTGCCAGGTCACACAGTGTCTTTGTGCTGAGGGTGAGGCTGGGGTAAGACTTCGAGGAAGAAGAACCTTCCCTGACTCTTAAGCTGGGGTCAACCTCTAAGGGTCAGGGCGCACGCCCTGTAGCGCAGAGGCCTTGTTGCTGGACAGGAAGTGAGCATCCTCAATTTTTGCATGGCCAAGTTAAGTAACTTGTCTGGGGTCACAATGTGACACATTCATTGCCAAACCTGTGCCTTTCACCGTCAGTCCTCCTTTGTGCTTTCTTGCTCAACCCATGCAGAATTCTAGAATTTTAAGCAGGAAGGAATCCCGTGCTGGGGGTGGGAGGGGTAGGGATCACGTTATACATCCTCCTAAGCAGAACACATGGGAGTCAGAGGCACCAAAGGGTTCCCATGTTTACCTGTGGTGACTAGTGTCAGCATTCCACACCTCAGAAAGTTCAGCTATTCTTGCAAATGTTTGAATTTCTGCCGCTGTAATTTGGTCCTGAGCCCCCCTTCCTGTTTTTTCTGCCAGTATGAGAACAGGCAGGTGTCTGTGCTCATTTGCCTAAATAAAATATTGCTTGAGAAATTGCTCTCCAGATTGAAGCACCTCAGTTCCCTGATTTTTTTCTTACTCAAGGCCCAGCCAACCTTCCTTCTGCCTCCTCCAGACCCACCTTCATCACCCGCCTCTATCATGAAGGGGCTGGCCATTTCAGGCCATGTCCCCTCAGGGACCAGGACTCTCTGGGACATGATGGGAGCCCAGGGAAGGTGTGGTGGTCTGTAGGAAGTGCCACATTCTGGGATACTGGCTCTGGCTCTTTCTCCAAGTGACTTTGAGATGAAGCAATTTCTGAAGAGGTTTAAGATAAAAACCTTGGATATTATCAAGCCCAGTCTGATTTTAGAGAAAAAAGAACTGATTCTCAGAGATAGCTATTGGCAGAGCTAGGAATTTATCAGGGCCATAGACCTCCTGACTGCTCAGGGATCCAGAACCTTCTGTTTGGTTGTGCTGGCCTGGAGTTGGAGGAGGCAGAACACACCTGCTGTAGGTTGTGCTCTCTGGCCTGCAGGGGCTCCTGCCAGCCCCACCACGGCCCAGGGGTCATCTCTGTGAGGAAAGTGGTGCTTTTGCTGAACCACAATCCTCTGGGAATTTCAATTTGTATGCAAATGACAATGAGAGAAGAAGGGAAAGTGAAGTTTAACATCAAGCTCCCATCACCCGATCCGATCCTACAAGTCAATTTCCTGTGAAGCTAATAAAACTAAGTCTTCAGGGTCTTGAACTGGCACCAGCCCTTTCCATAGCCCTGGACCAAGTTTTACATTAGTAATTACCCACACACATACACACACAGGCACACACACATTTTTTCTTAAAGAGAGCTCTCCCTCCAATTGTATATGCTTCAAGGCCCCATCAAACCAGGCTGTGCCCCAACCCCCAACAATCAGCCAAATATGAGAGTCCCACAACCCCTGAGAAACACTGCCGACCCCTCCTCTCGTCCCGAGCCCTCCCACACAGTGTGAGCCTTGATTGAGGGTGTGATTCAGCTCGGAATAGCTGGGTAAAGTTTTTGTAAAGAGGTTACCCTGTGTGCATTTTTGTAGACCTCAAAGCCACCAGAAGAAGAGAGCTTAGTGTACTTTCTTTGTAATGATGACTCTCCATGATTTTTCTCCATAGGTAGATGCTTGTATGCACTGACATGATTCCAAGAAGATATTTAGAGGAAGCATTTACTTACAAATCTGTGTCTTCCTCACCATCCACACGTGTGATGCATGTAATCACGCATTTATGTAAACACTCTCAACTGACTTCTAGGCTGCTGGCCGGGTTTAGAGGAGATGGAGGGGCCCTGGACTGGAGACACTGAAGGGGAGTGAGGAAATGTGGGGTGGAAATTAAGACCAATAAACTACACTGTCATCTCCCTTTCCCATAGCCCCATCCTGGCCAAGGTCTGTTTCTTCACAACTACACAACCTTCACCAAAGTTTGCTGGCCGCAGTGATACAGTCCCCCTAGCTGAAGCAAAAAGAGGGTATTTATTGTAATGAGCCTGGAGTGTCTCAGAATATCCATGGGCAGATGCTGCTGTAGGTCTCTGAGGGGCTCGAACCGGGAGCAGAAGTTGTCATAAAGCCAGGCCTTGGCCTCTTGCTCTCTGAGGCCACATGGCCAGCCCTGTCTGCTTTTCTTAGTACCCTTGTATTCTGCTCTCTGCCCAGACCAGACTTCTCTGCATTTCTGGCTAGTTTGCAAAATGCCTCCGGAGGCTGTTTTTCTTTAATTCAAGAGACCAGCAAAAATGGATTAGTGCCCTGAAGTCTCAGATCCCAGTTCCTGGGAGACAGAGACTAATGGTTCAGCCTAGGCCAGGTATCCCCCCCCCATTCAGCCCCTTCCAGGAGACCAGAGTCCTGTGGCTGCCAGGGCCAGACTGGGAAAATGTCATGACTGGTGCCCCAAGCCAAACGGCTTGTCTTCCATGCAGACCCCTGACCAATCCTATGGAAGCAGTTCCGTCTCTCTCGAGTCCCGTGGCACTCTATCTGTCCCTCTTCTAGGGCACTCATTCCTTCCTACCTTGTGTTAGTATTGCTTTGATAACCATCTCATCCTCTATCCTACATATCCATAAGTTTCTCGCTTGTTTATCTTTGTATATCTAAGAGTTTGTGTAAAAAAATTGGGCATGTGCTCAGTAAATATTTAAAGTCACGATAATACGCAAATAAATCAATTTTCAGGAAACTTAAACATCTTGTCTAAGTCTGTCATTTCGGGGCACTGTCTTCAGTAGATTAGATTCAGTTAATTCAACCAGTCTTTCTCGAGTGCCTTCTCCATTGCAGGCCCTGTCTTAACGTGTGGAGGTTACAAGGCTAAACAACACAAAGAAAGTCCTGACCTCGCTGAGTTTCCAACTTAGCGGTGGGGCCGTCAACATACGGTGTTTACTATGAGCTAGACTTTGAGCTGGCTGCTAAGGCTGGAGCTGCGCAGTCTCCAGCACTGCCCTGAAGGAGCTCAGTTTCCCTGGGGGTCACAGACGGACCAGGACATGCTACTCCACAACTGGACAGTACTATTAAAGGATGGAGGAGAAGTGCTGTAAGACTCCAAAGAGAGAGGGAGTTACCACCTGGGGGAGAAGGGGGCAGCCAAGGGAGCTTTCACTGAGAACCGTGACACATGACTAAACTTGAAGGGTGAGTAGGAGCTTGCTGGGGAGAGCGTGAGTTGAGCATGTGCATGTGTGTGTGTTTGGCGGATTGGCAGCAGGGGACAGGACCTAGGAGGTGATCAGACCCTTATAGACAGGCACATGCAAAGGAGATTTCAAGTATTTGTCAAAAGGCTACCATGTCTAGGTCCTGGTGATACATTCAGTGTGTCTGGAGCACAAAGAACATGGGGGTAAAGAGTGGTGAAGCTGGCCAGGGACCTTGCTTGGCCTTGTGTGCTAAGCCTCAGAGGCGATGAGTACCAACAGCTAGCTGCCCTGGCGTCTGGAGGGCAATGATGTGGCTGCTTCAGGCATGAGGTCAGGCACAGCCTGGAAACCAGCAACAACACCTGGCCAGAAATGTGTTCTAGAAGACCCTAGGATGAGGCATTGTACCAGCACTGGAGTTGTTGACCTCTGGCTCATAGAGAGAGATGGCTTGATGGTGACATGAAAGTTTCACTCCCACATTGCAACCTTCCTCAGAAAGTGCAAGATCTTCCAACTTTCACTCCCTCGTGAGTGGAGTGGGATTTTCTAGATTTTGCAATTGAATTTAAGAAATCAAGAGAAAAGTCGTCCATTTGTAGTTAAAAAAAAAAAAAACAAAACCCAGCAGAAGGGGGCCTTCTTACCGGTGCATCCTTTGAATTACAATCCTACAGCCCATGGCCCCTGAGTCAATGATATGGTGATGGCCAGAGATAAGTGATTTCCAGAGACTACTCCTGTCCTGGGATGGTGCTCCTCATGGGACGGCAGTTCTGCTCTCCGTTGTCCCAATGTGCCTGAGCAGGGGTGGAACACAGCCAGCTTCTCGGGACCTTTTCCTAGTTAAAGGCAACATCCTTCACACCCTGGTCCCTTCCTACCTTTTCAGCTCTGTCTCCACCCCCTCCCAACTCCAGGTTAGCCTCCAGCCATGCTCCCTCCTGCCTATCTCAGATGTTCAGGTCTCTGGGACAGTCTTAGACAGCCTTTTCGCTCTTCTCTGCCTGTCAAATATCACTCATCCTCCAGGTCAAACCCAAAGTCCTTGTCTCTGTGAAGGCTGCCCCAACCCACTGACCCAAGAGCTCCCTCTTCTGTACTCTCCCAGCACTGTAGACTCACTGCTCTTACTACGCTCACCTCATAGTATTACACTTATCTGTTCTATGTTAAGTCCACTGAATTTGTTGGGCTCAGGGACTGGGCCTCAGTCATCTCTCTCCCTGGTCACTAGCGACAGTGCCCGGCATATAACAGATTCTCAATACATACTCCATTTGTTAATGAAAGGTGCTTCATCTGGGCATCTTGTCTGGTGCAGTTGGGTAGTATGAAGACAGCTTGGGGAAGAATTCCAACAAGCAGAAAACGGGAAAGGGCATTCCAGGTGGAAGAGGCAGTATGAGCAAAGTCACCAAGGTGAGAGAGCATGAACAAAGATGGGAGCCTGGAGGGAAGGAGAGAAGGAGGGCAGGAGGGAGCAGGCCAAGTGCCAAGCGTGGTGTTGGGCTCCTTCCATGCACTGTTGCACCAGGCCTTTACAAAACCGGCAAGCTGGCTATTATTCCCAGAGGAATCTGAGGCCCAGAGGGGTCATTCAGCTCATGAGTTGGTGATGGAGATGGGAATAGACCAATTCTGTTCGACTTTAAAGCCCATGGCCTTAGGGAGCAAGAGGAGGGAAATACAGAAAGGTGTACATTACCGAGTCATATTATTAATAAAATCTATCATGAGCCAAAACCTGAGTTAGATACTTTAAATATATCATCTCCTTAAAACTAACAGTAGTCCTATTAGGTGATCACCTCTATATTATAAGTAAGAGAACTTAATCTGAGAGGGGTTAAATAATTTGCCCAAGGTCACATAGCCAATAAGTGATGGAGCCGTGACTAAACCCAGATCTTTTGATTCCACAGCCCAGGCTTAAGGGGGAGGGTTTATTTTTCCGACATAGGCAAGTCTGAACCCGGGCTTCTCTTCCAACACTGTCCCTTCCTCTCTGGACGGTTCTGCCCACTTGTCCTGTCTCTTTGCTCTGTCCCCTCTGCCTAAATGCATAGAACTGGAACCCACCCCAGCCTAACCACTAACCTTAAAAAAAAAGACCAATCTTCTGGCAGATAAGAACTCTTCTTGAGGAAGAGAATAAAATGTCAAAACAATAGGCCCAGCTCTCGAGATAATGGGGCAGTGGTCCCGGGAGGGCAGGGAGGGACTTGCTCCATTTTCCAGACACTTTTCCTCTTTAGGGATTCAGTCTTGAATGAGTGAAGCTCAAAATCAGCCTTGCTCAGAATTACCTGGGCCTGCTTATTCAAAAGCGGATTTCCTGGCCCCGCTTCAGATATTCAGAAGGCTTTTTGTGGCACCCAAGAGTCTGCTTCTTAAACAAGCACCTCCGAGATTCTACAAACTGAGGACAGTGCCTCCGCAACGCAGTTACACCCATGGGCTTTAGCGTTGGTGCTCAGATCACTTAAGGTGCCAGGAACTTCGGCTGGACGCCCTCCAGGTCCCTGCTTCCACCAGGGACATTGACCTGGAGGCCGTGTGTAGGAGTCCCCATCTTTCGGAATGAGTGTTATGGTTAGAGTAGCAACGTGACTTTCTGTGGACAGAGGAAGGTAGGTCGGATGTGAGAGTCTCCCTCCATGAACGTGTGTGCGTCATCTCAGTCCGAGCTTGTATCTTTACTCTCAAAAACAAGTCATTTTTGTTCCTGTCAGCATCTTGGCTGGCCCACAACAAAGAGGGCAAGATGAGATGGAGAGACGGAGATGATGATGATGCTCAGGTGGTGCTTCAGGGCATGGCGGGGGTTGGGGAGAGCAGGAAAGCATTAATCAACCTGCCTTCAGTGGCACAAAGATATGATACAGAAAACACTGCCAGAGGAATAAGAGCTACCTGCTTGCGTAAGTTTTAGGGACCACAGTGTTTTTGTTTTTGTTTTTTGTCACCAGGGGTGGAGTGATCCAGGCCAGAGAAAGAGTGAATTTTAATTTGGACGCCCTTCAAAACAATCTGAAGCTTTAAAAAATAGAGACACCCAGGCGTCACCCCAGATCTGCTAAATTTGGCTTTCGGGGGTGAGACCTGGGAATCGTACAAGGCTTCCTGGGGATTCTGGAACAGCCAGTCTGGCATTGCTGCAGGGACTAGCATTTGGAAGCCACTCCACTAGGGTGAAAGGGAAAATCATTCCAGCTTGCACACTGCAATATCAAGTCACCTTTTCTCTCCTTTCCCCATCTTCGTCTTTTCCCTTCCCTTCTGGCCATAACATGGCAGGAGGCTTAGAAAAACGTCATCTCTCAATTCTCTTGTAGGGTAGCACAGGGACCTATCTAGCTGTGTAAAATCCAGAAGGGCTTTGTAAATTTAAATACGTTACCTATATTTATTTTCATTATGTTTAAATATAGGTTGCTTGCCATTTACACTTGCCTGCTGAGTTTGCAGATGACAGTTGCAGGGCGTGGGCTCCCAGGCTCTGGAAGTCATGAAGCTGAGTTGGGTGGCGTGTGTCCAAGTCAGGGCATAGAGAGCACCTGCACTGGGAGAGTTGGGGCCAATGAATTCTGAATCCTTTTCAACACAGACATTCCGTGGCTTCAATGTTAACCATTTCCATATCCCCTGATTTTCATGTTTTCTACACCTCCTTAGTTTCCCTACTTGGGGATAACCCCCAGGTTGGGTGAATTGGAATCATATGGGTAGTGAGAAGCTGAAAGTGACTAGACATGGAATGAATTAGGGTTATGAAGTCCCCCCAAGTGTGCACCATTTGAGTCATAGCCTGCATCTTTACTCTCAATAACCAGCCTTTATCAACGTCAGCATCTTTTCAGGCCCACTACAAGCCTGTTAAAGAAGAGATTTGGTACTTAAAAGTGTTTCCGACCGGAGATGCCCTACATAATGACCCAGGAATCAAACAGAGACCCAAGAGACCAACCCGCGGAGAACCCTCCCGTGACCAGGCTCCTCAACTGCTTTCCACACTTGTGTTTGGTGGTGGAGGATAGAAAATGGGCTGGGACTTTTCAGTTTACAATCCTCTATTTGTTTGGGCTCCGAGAGTCCATTATATTACAGGAAAAGCAGCTGTGCCTTTGAAGAACCAAATGCGTGCTGACTGCTGTGGATGAAATGACCTGCATCCCAGAAGAATGCTTGCGCTTTGGAAGAAGAATCCACCAGTCCCCCTCCTTCCCAAAGCACAGCCCTTTTTCAAAGTTCCACTCAGTCCTTGGCTCCTCCGTAGACACTGTTCTGATCACTTAAGCACGAAGTGATGTCCCCCTGCCCACACCTGCTTCTGATCCTACAGCACACCTGTATCTGTACACTTCATTCAGCTCTTAATCATGTACATATTTCTGATAACTCTCAATCAGCTGGCTTGGATTGTTATTTTTATTTTTGTGCTAGTTTTACTTTCTCAAGGATGCTGTGAGCAAATTAATGCATTTACATCATTCATTTACGTGGCCAACAAATAGTTCTTGAGTGCCCACTTATGCCGGGCCTTGTTCTGGGTCCTGGGAGATGGATATGTAAGTATCTATGTCTCAGGTGGTAGGTGCTATAAAGACAAAGTCGGCTAAGGGGGGTGAATACTATGATAAGGGAAATCATTGATCAGAAAAATGCATGAGAACACCACTCACTTTTTTTGTTTATTTATCTAAGAATACCACATCCTAGGTGCTAAAAAGAAATTGACGTCTGTGTGATTAGAACAAGCCATTATAAAAAGGAAATGATCCAAGTGGAAGAAAAATGTCATTAAGCTACAAAACATGGTTAGGAATTAAACTCTAAAATGGAAGCCATGACTTGCAAATGGCTACTGCAGGAAACTAAATTAGTGAGTAAAAGATAAAGTGAAGATAAATTTCCTAGAACACAGAAGCAAAAAATAAAGAAATGAAAATGAAAGAACAGAATAATTCTGAAAGACAGAGATCAAAGAGCCAACCCACAAATAATAGGAGTTCCTAAAATAATTAACAGAATCATTTGGAGCAGAAGCCATATGTTAGAACATTTGTTGGCCTTAAGAAATATTTTGTTTTAAAAATTGAATGTTCTTACTGTATTAATCAGGAGTCTTTGGGTCATGTCAGGGTCCCAGCTCAGACGGGCTTACACAAAAAATGGACTTTATTGACTCACATAATGAAGCTCAAGGGTTCACCAGGAGTCCATCTCTCTCGTTCTGACTTCCCCCTGGATTGCATTCATTCTTGGATAGGTAGTTCCCACAGGATACCACCCAGTCACTCCAGGCTTATATTCTTCTAGCTTTCCAAGCCCAACAGGAGGAAAGAGTTCTTTCTCTGTAATGTTTGTGGTGTTAACCTTGGGTTGATCCTCATTGACTCCGATTGGCCTGGCTTGGGTCATGCGCTCACCCTTGAATCAGTCTGGGTGGCTGAGAAGGGTTGATGCATTTCTTTGATTGGCAGCACACTCCCACTCTTGGAATGAGGGGTGGTCAACTCTATCCAGTGTCCACAAGGACTGCAATTCCCAGGTCTTAGCAGAGTGTGGGACACAGAAATGGTGCACAATATGTATTTGTAGGAGGAAGGAGAAAAGGAACATTGAAATGAGGTAGCTATATATAGAAATAAATATATGTAGAAAGAAGTCGAGGTAAATGATTTAACTGTAATTTTTAAGGTGATAGCAAACATTTTTTCTATTAAAGAGATGAATTATGATGTTAAAAAATGGACTAGGGAGCAGATTGTAAAGTTCTAGATTAAGTCAGTGTGTTTTGTTTTTAAAGGTATGCTTTTTGCTGAGCAAGATCGGCCCCAAGCTAACATCTGTTGCCAATCTTTCTCTTTTTTAAAAAAATTTTCTCCCTACAGCCCCAGTACATAGTTGTACATCCTAATTGTAAGTCATTCGAGTTCTTCTATGCGGGATGCCACCTCAGCGTGGCTTGATGAGTGGTGCATACATCTGCGCCCAAGATCTGAATCGGTGAAACCCTGGGCCGCTGAAGTGGAGCGCACGAGCTTAACTACTTGGCCATGGGGCCGGCTCCTAAAGTTCTAGATTAAACGAACAAACCCAGTATCTAGTGCTTTCTATTCCTGATTTAGTGCCATAAAAATTGCTGTAGACTGACTGACATGATACAGAGGCTCTGAGAGCAGAATTAGCTGTGCACGTAGAGCGGTTGTGGTCTTGAGGGAAGGGGAGAATGCAGTGAATCAGGGGGAGGGAAGAAGGGCATTTCTCGTGTGTGTGTGTGCATGTGCGTAGGGTAAGGTAGGAAAAGACTAAGTGAGCAGAGGTCTAGAGTTGAGGTGGAGTGTGTGTAGGGAGGGAGAGGACGAAGAGCTCAGAAGACTTCCATGTACCAGAGGACGCACAGTGGGTTAAAATTCAGAAGAAATCCAGAAACTGGACAAAGTTTTCTCCTTGAGGGGCTTTGGGGTTGATGGTGTGCCCGCAGCAGCCCTAGGACGTTTGGTCTGTGACAAGAAGGACATCTTGTGGCACAACAAGAAAGGGGTGAGACAGACGTAGCAAAGAGGCGACAGGCGTTGAGGGACTGCCCTAGAAAGGAAGGCCTGGGGTGGGGCACAGGAACAAAGGGGTGCACGAGGATCCTGGATGGCAGCAAAGGAAGGTGGAAGGCTCTGCAGACAAACTTGCACATCTCTCCATGAACCCAGGAGTGGGTCGTGTTGAGGGGGAGTGGGCAAAGCTGCTCTCTATTCCTGGAGAACAATCTTTCTGTATGTTGATAAAAAACGATCTTTGCCTCGAGGTGGCCCCCGTGGGTGTTGCTGCCTGGGGATGGGGCACCTTAGGGAGCAGTGAAGTGTGGCACGTGCAGCATTTGTAGGCAGAAGGTCTGGGCCGGCTTACTGCTCCCTGCCATTTCATGTCTATGTAACCTCAAGCTAGTTCAATATCTTAGGACTGTTCTCACTGAAAGGAAGGGGTAATAATTAATGATCCCCCGATCCTTGTGTGCGACCCCCATATGTGAAGGGCTTTGCAATCTGTAATGTCAGTTATACTCAGGCCTGCACGATGTCGGGGGTAGTGACTTTCTGGAAATGCTGTCTGTGGGCCTGACCTCCACTGGCCTTTCCTGCCAGGTCCTTGCTTCTGCGCAGCCTTGAAGAAAGGCTGTTGGCCAGCAGAGTAGAACATTCTGCTGCCGGCCTTCGTCTCTGGGGGGGACTTTAAAACATGATTTTATCCTTCACCCAGTCTCTGAGAAAGTCTGCAACACACCCATATTAACCTCTGATCACCTATCTAGTTTTAGGAGAATCATCAGAAAAGGTGAATCTGTGCCCTCTTTACCTGTTAAAAGTAGCACGTGAAAAAATAAGATTCAATGAGCAATTGCCACTAGATGGCACCATAGCAGTCTCGGCACATCAGATAAGAACCGCTTCACACAAGAAATATGGTAGCTGTGGGAGTGGGCTGGGGGCGATGAGAAGGGTATATTTCCAGTAAATGACTGGCAAGATACTTTCCTTCACATCTAAAGAGACTGACAGGAATTTCCTTGGATTAATCAGCGGATGGCGTGTTGTGGCTCAGCAATTGCCAGACTCAGAGTCAACCATTCCATCTATGTTTTTGAAAACCTTATAGCAACTTCAACTGGGGGCAGTTGCCTTCAAGCGGATGCCCATTCTTCTCAAGACCACTCTTGATCACCACTAGACTCATAATTAGGGGCGGATTGGAGCTTTCTCTAGGAGTGGACAGGTACAAAAGCTGGCTCAGGAGGAAATAGTTTGTATGCTAAAGCAAGTACAAGATTTTGTAATATTTACTAGCAGAAACCTGGGAAATATATGTAGGAGTATATTCTAGGGGTGCTAGGCCAAGGATGATGGAAAATAGCACTGTATCAGATCGAACTTATTGGGTGTATTTATTAGATATTCTACACTTGATGAATTAGCTCTTTCAACTGGAAGTGGCTCTAGAAGTTTCTTGGTTGGCTTGCTGAACCTTGCACTCAACGATGCCATCTGTTTAATAAGCTAGGAATGCTAGAACCTCCCTGACATGATGTAGAAGAAGGCATTCAAGATTTAGGGAGAGAGGAATGATGAAGTGACTTTATCACATGAAGTCTGCACACTTACCCCCCAAATACATCAACCAGAGGGTCTGGAGGATACTTCATTAAGTCACTGAGAAACACATTGCTGAGGGTAGCATTTGCACTTCTGAAAATCTCTGTGGTAACTATTTTCTGTAAGCCAGATATAGTGGCGAAAGACACCTCCACTGAGTTAGGCTCCTGATTTCAGTGGGAATGATGGGATTCCCTTATGGCAGAGTCAAGCGACGGAACTTAACAGC
The DNA here is from genome assembly GCF_041296235.1 of Equus asinus. Lineage (NCBI taxonomy): Eukaryota > Metazoa > Chordata > Mammalia > Perissodactyla > Equidae > Equus > Equus asinus. The sequence continues at coordinate 54,692,882 of NC_091814.1, read as the reverse complement.
CAGAGACAAGGGGACCACACTCACCATAACAGGCAGCAGAGACCGAGTGTCAATCAAACTGTTTTGAAGCCTAGGGATCTTTAGTGGGACTAATTTGTCATGGCGCACCAAGGAGTGAAAAAGATTGACGGCCTGCTAAAATGTCGGCTGATTTATAGAAAAAGTCTCGTGGCCAAAAACCTGACTTGAGTGTCCTCTCATCCAATTTCCAGACCTAAGCCAGTTCCAGACTCAGAGTCCTGTGACTGAAGGGGGAAAAAAATGACCCCTCCTGTGGATTTCAGTTAGCATCTTTCCCCAGCTATTCCAGTGCTTGCTCAGTGGGCCTGTGTATACAGTGGTCATAACGGCAGGGATGGGGACTATGTGTGGGCTCAACAACAAGGACTTGCTCTGACCAAGGCTTTTCTGACTATCAACGCTGGTGAATGCCTAACTTGGCAACTAAACTAAGCCCCTGGAATGGCACCATTCCCTAAGGGGTCCAGCCAGTCCCCAGGAGCAAGTTGGTTATATTGAACCTCTTCCATCAAAGAGGAGAGCAAATTTCCTCACTGGAGGAGACATGTATTCTGGGTACATATTTGCTTTCCTGCCCAAGAATCTTCTGCCAGCAACATCTATGGTTACAAAATATGGTGTACTGTGCATAACATTGCTTCTGATCAAGAAAGTCATTTCAGAAGAAGTGTAGCAATGGGTTCATGCCCGTGGAATTAACTGGTACAATCACATATCCCACCATTCAGAAGGAGCGGGCCTAACAGAAAGTTTTGCTTTCCCAATTGGCTCTGCCAATAGGGAAACTAGTTGGAGGCTACAAGGCTGGAGGAGAAACGAGGGGTTTGCTCTATATTTCCCAAGAGTTTCCCGTCCGCTGGTTGTTCCTGTGAGTATCACCCCAGCAAAGCTTCATCATAACATAAGCGTTTTCTTCTTGTAGCAGCTGGATCCAGTTTTCAGTTTTTCTAACACTTGCAGGATCAGCCTCATCATGTCTCCCTTGGGGACATCAGCAGCAGCCAAGCCAGTGCCCCTTCCACAGAGATCTGGGACCCAGTCCCCTGGATGCCCCCTTCCGAACTCGGCTGACCAGCACTAGCTGAGCAATGCCTCCTGCTCAGAGGTCTGGATTTCAGTTCCTCAGGGCCTCTCTACTAAGTTTCTAAGTTTTAAAAATTTCTACCTTTTTCCTTTGCTTCCTTAGAGCTTAGCAGCTGCAACTTTCATGGTATTCTACAGTTCCCTTTTAACCCTTTTAGTTACTGTGATGGTTAGTTTTATGTGTCAACTTAGCTAGCCTGTAGCACTCAGTTATGTAATGAAACACCAATCGAGGTGTTGCTGTGAGGATGTGCTGTGGATGCGGTGAACACCTGTAATCAACTGACTTTAAGTAACGCAGATTACCCTCAGCAATGTGGGTGGGCCTCATTCAATCAGTCGGAAAACCTTAAGAACAAAAACTGAGGTTTCCTGGAGGAAGAAGAAATTCTGCTTCAAGACTGCAGCTCTTGTCTGAGAATTTCCAGCCTGCCGACCTGCCCTACGGATTTCAGACTTGCTGGCTCCCACAATTGTGTAAGTCAATTCCTTGAAATAAATCTATTTATATATATGAAGAGATTTTGCTTCTGTTTTTTCTGGTGATCCCTGACAGATACAGTTACCTAATTAGGATCTTTGTATCTATTAACAAATTAAATTCTCTCTGTTCAAATGACTGGTGCGGTTTTGATCTCCAGACTGAACTCTAAACGATTCAGTGATGCGCAATTGGTGGAAGTTTTCAATAAAGACTCCTATGCTAAATGTGAGCTGCAGCCAGTAAATAGATCATTGCTTAGGCAGAGAAAATAGATGCCAGAGTAGAGTGTGTAGGTTAGAAGACTAACAAGAGACGATGATTAACACACACAGCAGGTGAGCAGCATTCTTCAGAGCATAATGGAGGGTGTTAGAGCCTCAGAAGAAACTAGTTGATAAAGTTCTGATTAGAGTGTTCTTTGAACATATACAGATTTGAAGAACAAGTGCTTTCTCCAAATAGCAGCTCGAGTCTTCTAGAAGAACAGGGTTATCCAAGTGCAGAAGAAAAAAGAGAACGGAACACCTTGGGATGTATAAAAGGTTAGAAGTTGGAAGATGGGAGACCACAGCGGCCCCGAGCAGAAGTTACTTGTAGAGATATTGGTTTAGGGTCCAGTTCTGTAGGGAGGATGTTCTGTTTATCTCTTCCTGTGTAACAAACCATCTAAGAACATGGAAATTTAAAACAGCAGCAACCATCCATTTTGCTCACAAATTGGGCAGGGCTCCCTGCAGAGAGGTCGTTTCTATTCTACACAATATTAGCTGCAACAGTTAGACTGCGGCTGGCAGGTCCGCTTTCAATACGTGTCACTCGTGTGGCTGGCGCTGGCTCTCCGGGAGCTCGGTGGAGGTGGTGGGCTCCGAGCCTCCTCTCCGTGTGAGCCTGTCTCATGCTGTTTGGGCTCACGTAGCAGAGTGGCTGGGATCAAAGAACGAGCATCCCAAGAGAGAGGAAGTGGAAACTGACAATGTCTTAAAGTCTGGGTCCAGAAACTGGCAGTGTTGATTCTGCTGCATTCCGTTAGTCAAGTGGTCACAAAACCCAGGTTCAAGGGCAAGAGATATAGATCTACTTCTCAGTGGGAAGAATGTTGAAGAATTTTGGGGGCCATGTTTTAAAACTACCATAGAGGAAATATTAAAAAAACCAACCAAAATTTTACTCTCGAGAATGCCTAGCTGGCCAAGTTAACTGGAAAAGTGTAGGTGGCCCCCTTTCCATTGGGTGGGCTCACAGTAGTCCTTTTGAAATCCTGAGTTAAAGCACCCCTTTCTTTACTGTTATACACGTGGCTGTCTTGGTTAGGTCAATCCTATCTGATTATCAACAAGATCTTGGGGATTAGAATCAACAAAATGAGAGTAACATAATCCTATGTAAAACATAGGCTTAGCAAGAAAAGAACACAAGGCAAATCATAATCAAACATATCTTAGATACGGTCAGATAAAAAAGACACGTTATGTAGAGATAAACAAAGATGAGGATGGTAGCAGATTTCTTGGAAACAACGCAAGTGGGAAGACAGCGGAAGATTATCTTTAAAGTACTGAAAGAAAAAAGAGTCTGTCAATCTAGAATTCTACCCAGTGAAAACAGCTTTCAAATATGAAGGCAAAATAAAGACTTTTTCAGACATACAAAAGTTGAAAGAATTCATTGTCAGCAGACCCGCACTACAAGAAATGTTAAAGAAAGTCCCTTAGGCAGAAGAAAAGTGAGAGCAGATGGAAATCTGAATGCACACAGAGGATCAAAGAGCCCTGGGAACGGCGCTGCATGAATCAGCGCATCAGATTGTTTTCTTTTAAGAATGTCTGAACAAAAATTGGCTGTTTAAAAAATAGCGATAATGTATTTTGGAGTTTGTAACATAAGTATTGGTAAAATATGACAACAACGCCATAAAGACAGAGAGGGGAAAAATGAAAGGACATGTTGGTAAGGTTTTTTACTTTACATGGAGCAACATAATGTGATTTGAAGGCAGACCGTGATGATTTAAAGATGCATACTATGCCCTAAGGCAACCACTAAAATAACAAAGCAAACAGTTATATAGAATAAGCCAATACAGGAATAAAGGAAATAAAATGGAATAATAATGGTAATAATAACAATAAACTCAATGAGTTCAAAAGGCAGAAAATAAAGGGAAAAAGCCCTAAAAAATAGATGGTACAAATAGAAAACAAATAACCAGAGGGTGGACTTAGATTGAACCACGTCAATAATCACCTTAAATGGAAATGGCCTAAACCCCCCTATTAAAAAGCAGAGCTCATCAGATTCGATTTAAAAAACAAGACCCAACTATATGCTGTCTATAAGAAACATGCTTTAAACACCAAACTAGGTTAAAAGTAAAAGAATGCAGAAAATGCCAAAAGACATACCATGCTAACATTGGTCCAAAGTAAACTGGAGATTATACACACACCTGCACACAGACATACACACACACACGTGCACACATATATGTTTTCTGATCACAATGGAATTAACTTAGTAATCAATAGGAGAAAGATATTTGGAAAATCTCCAAATATTTTGAAACTAAATAGCAGACTTCTCAATAACCCTTGGATCAAAGAAGAAATCAAAAGAGAAATCAAAAAGTATTTTGAACTGAATGAATACAAAAATGCCACAAGTCAGAATTTGTGGAACGCTACTTAAGCAATACTTAGGGGAATGTTTGCAGCAACAAATGCCTGTGTTATAAAAGAATTTCCTCAATCTGCTAAAGGGCATTTATGGATAACCTATACTTAATGGAGAAATACTGAATACTTTCTCTCTAATATAAGAAACAATACAAGGATATTCACTCTCACCACTTGTATTTAGCATTGTATTTGAGATTTCAGCCAGTGCAATAGGGCAAAAATATAAATAAATAAAATAAAGGTCATCCAGATTGGAAAGGAAGAGGTAAAAAATTGTCTTTATTCATAGTCTACATAGAAAATTCCTCGGAATATACAAATGGGCTACTGGAACCAGTAAACGAGTCAAGCAAGATTGCAGAATACCAGACTAACATAGAAAAAGTTGATTGTGTTTCTAAATGTACAAAACTCAATTGTATTTCTATATACTAGCAATGAACAAGCAGAAATTGAAATTTAAAAATACTATTTGCAATAGCATAAAAATGTGAAATACTGAAGTTTAAATTTGATAAAAGATATGAAAAACTGTACAGTGAAAACTACAAAACACTGCTGAGAGAAATTAAAGAAGGCCTAAATAAATGGAGAGAGAGACCCTGTTCGTGGGTCGGAAGACTCAATGTTGTTAAAATAGCAATTGTCTCCAAATTGATCTACAGATTGAGCAAATGCCAATCAAAATGCCAACAGATGCTTTTTGTAGAAATTGACAAGCTTATTCTAAAATTCAGGTAGAAATTCAAAGGATTGAGAATAGCCAAAACAACTTTGAAAAAGAAGAATAAATTTGCAGGGCTAACACTTTCTGATTTCAAGACATTACAAAGCTATAGTAACCAAGACTATGCACAAAGCTAAGTAGATCAGTGAAACAGAATAAGGAGTCCAGAATGAGACCCACGCACATCTGGGACAACTGATTTTTGACAAAGATGTAAAGGCATTCAGTGAAGAAAGGATAATCTTTTCAGCACATGGTGCTGGAGCAATTCGATATCCACATTAAAAAAAGAAAAACACTTTGATCTTTACTACATACCAGATACAAAAGCAGATCATAGATTTAAGTACAACTTAAAATTATAAGACTTCCAGAAGAAAACATGGGAGAAAATCTTTGTGACCTTGGCTTAGGCAAAGATTTCAAAGATATGACATCAAAAGCATAATTCATAAAAGAACAAGCTGATAAATTGGACTTCACCAAAGTAAAAAACTGCTCTTCAAAACTGTCAAGAGAATGTAAGACAAGCCACAGATTGGGAGAAAGTATTTACAAGCATACGTCTGATAAAAGACTTATATCTAGAAAATATAGCGTACTCTCTAAACTTTATAATAAGAAACAAACAATTCAATTTTAAAAATGAGCAAAAGATTTGAACAGACACTTCACCAAAAATTTATGTGGATGAAAAATGAACAATGGGAAGATACTCAACATCATGAGTCACTAGGGAAATTAAACCTACAAATTAAAACTGCAACGAGACAGTAGTACACTGGAATTTATTAGACCGGCTACAAGTTAAAAAACACTAAGTGTTGGTGAGGTTTCTCATACCTCTATCGGTGGGAATGGAAAACAGTACAACCACTTTAGAAAACAGTTTGGCAGTTTCTTAAAAAACTAAACAGACGTCTACACATGATCCAACCATTTCACTACAAGGCATTTACCCAAGAGAAAAGAAAGCACATGGCCACAGAAAAGCTTCTACACAAATGTTCATAGCAGCTTTGTTTGTAACAGCTTGAAACCAAAACAACCGAAATGTCCTTTAGAAGGTGAATGGTTACAGAAATTGTGGCCTATTCATACAAAGGATGCTGCTCAGCACTCAAAGGAAATGACCTGCTCATGTAATGTAACACGTGGATGAATCTCATGGATGAATTGTATTGAGCCAAATTAATTTATGCTGTCAGAAAGCAGATGGGTGTTACCTGGGCAGGGGTGGGAGCAGGGCCATGAGAGAGAAGGGCAGGAGCGAGGGATTACAGAGGAGCAGGAGAAAACTGCTAAGAGTGCTGTATATGTTCATCATCTTGATTGAGCTGATGGTTTTATAGGTGTATGCATATGTCAGAGTTTATCAAGTTGTACTCTTTAGTTAGAAGAAAAAAGTCAACCAGCTCAGAAGATATTGACACCTAGTGTTGACGCTTGTTGTTCTCTGCTCAGTCCTCCTCTTCTTCCTCAGCTGACCCATCTTTAAACTGATCGTTTTGATGATCTGTTGCCAGAAAGCAAACCATCTCAAAACAGAGGCTTCAGACAATAACAATCATTTGTTTGCTCGTGAATTTGAAATTTGGGCATGGCTTGGCGAGAGCAGTTTCCCCTTATTCCACACAGCATCAGCTGGGGTGGCTTCAAAGACAGCTGGGGACCGGCATGGTGAGCCTCCTCCGACACAAGCTCATTAAGTGTAAACTCTCAGGGTCTCATGATCTTGCCTCGTGCCTTCCTGCCTCTCTCCTCCCCACCCCGAGTCCGAACTGCCCACGTTGACCAGCATGGGTTTGCCAGGACTTGCCACCCTCAGCCGTCTCCAGGCCTCTGTCTAGCATGCTTTTGCTTCCCTGTCATTGACTAACTCCAACGCATCCTTGAAGACTCTGTTAAAGTGTCACCTCCACCTGGAAGGCTTCTCTGATACCCTCCATCCCTACATACTCTCCACTGTTCCCACAGCAAATGTGTTTCCCTTCAAAGCACTTACCCCTCTGTAATGGATTGTCCTTTTCATTTCCCTGTCTCTCTCATAGACTCTCAGCTCTACAACGGAAGGAGCTGTTGTGTTTTTGTGTTCCCAGTGTGTGGGATACAGTAGATGCTCAGTATGTTGAATCAATGAATAATGTGATGATAAAACAGATTTTCTAAGTTAAAATAATGCTATCAAGATACCAGATTAGCAACAGGACCCAGCACCTGTAAAGGGACTCAGTGAGGCGGGTTCTCCTGGACCCAAGATTAAATGAGTATATAAAGCATTTTACAGGGTCCCTCCCACATAGGAAGTGCTACTTAGGTGTTTGCTGCTGCTGTTACTATTACGATCACGACACCGACTTCTGCAGCTTTCAGAGGCGGAGCTGCCCTTGTCAAAACTTCTTTTTGCTCTCTCATTAGGCTTTTCCTTTCAATGGGACCCTGAACGACCTTAGCACCCTCCCAGATACTCTTCCTCCTCAGGCCCTGGGGGCTCCCTGAAGTTAGAGTTGCCACAAGAGGGATCCTCTGGAAGAGGAAGTCCGGGTGTGTCTTCCCCTTGGCAAAAGCTTAGTCCCCGCTGCACTGCCATCAGCTTCTCCCGCAATGGCTCCCATTGCAGCAGGTGACGCCAGGTGCTTCTGAGCTTCCCTAGGGCAGCGGGGCTAAGCACAGGCAGAAGTCAGTCAGCGACAGACTCCTGTAGTATGTGCCACCCTGGCATCAGCATCCGCCTTGCCCTTCAAACCTGGGGTCGTTTGGGGGAAGCACTCCCACTGAGTTAAAGCTGCTTAGACGGGGAGAAGGCTTGGTCTGCACCTTAATCTGGAGGGGGCCCACCTTCTTCAAGTTCCCTCTGGACTTGCCCCCGCTCTGCCTTTCTTGGGGTGGCCGGGAACTGAAAAGTCCCAGATTTCTCCTCAACACATCCCTGGCCCACCCTGCCTGGACTTTAGGGGAACTTGAGCATGGCAGTTTTAGCCTGAACTGTGATTAGTAGTTGTTGCTGGGAAAACCGGGGTTCCAGGCCAAGCTTGCAAGTGTTTCGGGCAAGGGAGGAAGGGGAGCTTCCAAGACGCCCCTGGGAGAATGAACAGAGCAGGGTCCTGGGTAAGAGGCTTGAGTGAGCGGGAACTGAGGAGGGTTAGGGGCGCCCTCAGGGGAGAAGGACTGAAAACACGACACGTGAGGATGGCAGATGCAGCGCCTTGAAGAACCCCAGCTCAGGGGAAATAGGGCAAGAATCTGGGGCAGGGTCTGGAGTCAAGAGGATGATCTGGGGAAAGAATGGATTCAGATTTTTTTCCGGTACTCCTCTGTTGTTTCCAGTTAAACCTCACTTCCTTGGGGAGAACTTCCCTGACCCCTGGACCAGGTTAGGTGCTCCTCTACAGGCTCCCCTGTCACAACCTGCACCCCACTCCAGAGTCAGACTCTGCGGTCCAGACCCCAGCCCTTCCCTTACTAACTCTAGGGCTCAGTCCAAATATTTAAGCTCTTTTTACCTAAGTTCCCTCAATCTGTGTGATGTGGCTGAAAATAGTATCTCCCCACAGTATCGTAAAGATGAAAGAAAATAATACACTGGAAGTATTTAGCACAGAGGCCAGTGCTTGCACGGTGAGGGGATGTGATGACAATGACCGATTAACGGCTTGTCTCTCCTACTACTGTGAGGTCTGCGGGGGGCCAGGACTCTTGGTGTTGTCCACCACTGTATCCCCGGAACCTAGCTCAGCGCCTGGCTTGTCGTAGGGGCTCAGTGAACGTTTGTTGAATGAATGTATAAGTGACCAGGTGTTAGGGCCCTTGCGGGGGTTAGAGTCTAGGGTTATGGGTCACTGTATGCATCCTTTAAACATTCTTCTCTAGGTGATCCAAAGTTCAAAAAGGACACAAAGGTTATTCCTGGATAGGATGATTGTAGGTGACCATTTTTCTTTCCTTCTATTTCTCTGTATTCTCCACAATTTTTCTATACTAAAACAAGGATTACTTTTCTAATAGTTAAAAAAGAGAAAATGTTACTAAATAAGTGTAACACTACGCATTTTCTGGAAGGGAGGCGATGTCACCGAAGCATAAGAACGGGTAGGCTGTTCAGGGAGTGGCCGTGTTTCTGTCCTCTTTCCCATCAGCCTTCTTAGCCCTCCAAGGCCCCTTGAGGTCGCAGAACACGTCCTGCCGAGGGGTTCTCCAGGCACACGGCCACGGCGATGAGGCTCCTGCTCTCCTTACTCGAGAAGGATCTGACTGAAGCAAATTTGAGTCCTAACAGGATCTCCACATCTTCAGAGGGAAGGAATGTTCTCAGCCCTGAGTCTGCTGGTGCCCAAATGACCATGAGCACGTGTGGAGAGGGGTGAAAGCTCTTCCTCTGCTGCTCACTCTGGCACTGCCACTTCACATCAGTGGAGCATTTGTCTCTGGAGACCTGGGACCCCCAGCTTTGGGGAAGCACTACAAGCTGCCTCGTGAGGGAGACGGAGAGAATGGTCTCGAGGGAAGAGGCCTGGACTAAGAGCCACGGTGCTTAGGATGTAGTTCTGGCTCTCCCTGGCTGCACGATCCTGCAGTGACCGAGCCTCAGTTTTCCCATCTGGAAAAAGGAGATAAGAACATCTTCCCTACTTGTGTGGAATTTTGAGTTCAGAGCAATACCATATTTGAGAATGCTTTGGAGAGCATGAAGTGATGGACTGATGCTATTTGCGAATGAGAGGAAGATTGATGGAGAAGAGGAGAGCACAGACTCTCCTCAGTGAGTTATGGTCCTGTTGCTTGCATTTTCATATTAAAAAACATTTATTGTGGGGCCGACCCAGTGGTGCAGCGGTTAAGTTCATATATTCCGCTTCAGTGGCCCAGAGTTTGTGGGTTTGGATCCCGGGCGTGGACCTATGCACTGCTTATCAAGCCACACTGTGGCAGGTGTCCCACATATAAAGTAGAGGAAGACGGGCACAGATGTTAGCTCAGGGCCAGTCTTCCCCAGCAAAAAGAGGAGGATTGGAGGCAGATGTTAGCTCAGGGCTAATCTTCCTCAAAAAAGAAAAATTTATTGAGTTTCCTCCTTCAGCTAGGAGCTATCCTATATATTACATTGTCTCACCCTCATTGGCCCCATATTATTGATGAGAAAACTAATGCTAATAGAAGATAGCCTTATGGGACTTGCCCAAGGTCACACAGCTAATAAGTGACAGAGCCAGAACTCAAAGCCAGCTCTTTTTTCTCGGTCCAACTTGTGGTGACCAGCTTGTCTCTGTTTGCCCGGGACTTCTCCATCTTTAGGACTGAAAGTGCTGGGTCCCAGGAAACCCCTCCTTTCCAGGCAACCTGGGGTTGTTGGTCAACCTAACTCTAGTGCTCGTTCCATTACTTCGCATCATTTAGATGTGCCGACCACAGCAGGCGCTGTCGGTCTACAGGAGCCAGACGTGAGTCACCCCTGCTTCTTCCCACGGGAGAAATGATTCAAGCCCCGAGCCACGTGAAAACCCTTCTACAGGCAGGACTAGCGTGAGCAAACCCCACTGAAGACCGGGTAGGCAGCTCCCTTCTAGTGTAGGTCATCTCCCTTTTTCCGTCACTTCCGTCACTGAGCATGTTGTAACCCACGCTTAGGTAAATAGGCAGAGAAAAGGGAACTCTTCCTTTCTAGGTAAGTGTCCCTCCCTGTGTGCTAATCATCCCTTCCGTGTAATGTGGGAGGGCAGGGCAGAAATTATTACCCCCATTTCTCCAGATGAGCAAACTGAGGCACAGAAACGTTGACGTGTCCAAAGTTACACAGCCTGCAAGTGTCAAAATTAGACCTAAATTCAAGTCTTTTAAAGTTTTTAATTTAGAGTTCTGAGGTCCATAGATGGACATCAGAGGGAGAGTTTGTGTGTCGTGTCATTACATATTTTTGGGGGTCATTACATATATTTCATCAATTTCTCAAAGAAATGAATCAGACATCTTCCATCTACAATCTGTGCCTGATTGACTTTTCCTGTGTTTAAACACTGACCATGCTACAAGAAAAGCTTTAGGGGTGGCAAGTTACTCTGGCACTTAACACACGCTTCTGTGTTATTGTGCTGCAAGGGCATTAGGCAAACGATTCATTTTACTTTGACTCAGCTGGCCAAATTAAGTTTTCTCTCTCTTCCTGTTTGATAATTCTTCAAATCTATAAAATGTGTCATGTTCATAATTTTTTCTTCTAGTGCCACATTTTATTTAGTCCTCAACATAGGTTCACACACTGAAGAAAAAGGCCCGTGTAATTCAACTCTTCAACAGCCAGGGTTTCCTGCCTCCAGCCCTTCCTGGGGGTGGTTGTTTTGGACACTGGGAGGGAAGCATGTAAACCCTTTGGGCCCGACCTTTCTGATTTTTCTCTAGGAGGCTTCAACGAAGGGGCACAGAGGAATCGCGTGTTTATGGTAGGAATCCAGGGGCCCTCCCCACCAGGCACCCAGCTTAGCAGGCAAGCTGTTCATGTTGAACTTGTCAAAATCCCATACAGGTGGCTGAAGGGCAATACCATAGAACTGTGCAATTGCCTTTGGACAGGGAGGTGCCGCCCCCCCGTCCTTCCATCTTTCCTTCCTTCATTCTCTCAATGAACATTTATGGAGAGCCTACTATGTGCTACACTTTGGAGGTAAAGTAACGACAAGAAAGACAAGATCCCTGCCACCATGGAGTTTCTACCCAAGCAAGAACTTGATCATAGATTCTCAAGGTAAAAGTTTGATTGAACAACGGAGCCATCTGGTCACTAGCTGGAATGCACTCTTTAACGGGGGAGTGGTCTCAGTTCCCCTCAGGCTTCAAGTTTGATGGGAGAGCGATTTCCAATGGCTCAAACAACCTGAAGTGAAAACAAACAGAGCAAAAATAAGTTCACAGGTGCTGGGGGAATATGGAACAGAAGAGGATCAGTGAGGCGGCGAGAGAGGCATTCCTGGAGGACCTGCATCTTGCTGTAAGCTTGAGCCCTAGGCTGAAAATCCTAGCTCACTTCTAAGGGATGCGACAGCTGGCTCCCACTCAGCATGCCACACTGAGGGAGTTTGTACCTGGAATATGGTGGTGGTTTCGTCAATCCAGGGGAGAAAAGCCTTCTAGGAAAGGAAGTCCAAGTGAAGCCCCTGGCTTTTGGGATGGACAGGATCTTAAGAGCTGGGGTGCCACCAGGGGAGAGTGATGCTCCTTGGGGTCTCCTCCAGGAATCACTGTGGATGCAAGGTGGGGTCCTTGGGCCGGGCCTGCTCTCACACCTCAGGTATTTCAGACCCACCAGCCTCACTCTGCTGCCCACTCAGTCTAACTATGCAGTAAGCCAGCAGCCTCCAGCCCAAACCCCTCCCCCTCCCAGCTCTCCCCTGGAACTCCCTGGCTCCCCGTGCCGGAGCAGCTCTTTTCAACTGACAGCGTTCATTCTACCAATAAGGGAAAAACCATGTCTGATTTCCTCAGAACTGCAGTTTCTGTGGACGTGCCTGGATTTGCCGGCTTGGAAGAGCGCTCTCAGGCCATACTCCATAACTTTTGCTGCCTGCTTTTCCTTTGCTTGGACGGAAGAGATGTTTCATTTCTGTGGAAAGAAGGTTTGACGTCAGAAGAGGTGACAAAGAGCGTGTGAATGAAAAGAGCACTGGATTTGGGTTCAGGGGTGTGGGTTCTTCTCCCGCTTCACCACTATTCAGCTGTGTAGCTTTGGGCAAGGCGCTTCTCTCTGAGTCTCAGCCGTTTCCTCACCTGTAAATGAGAAGGCTGGCCCAGACGCTCCTCACACCTGCTAAAGTGAAGCGGTAAGAATGGAGGAGCTGGGGACGTGCTGCCCAGATTGCATCCAGCTCGGCCTCTCACTCCCTGGGTGCCCTTGGGCAAGCAAGGCACCGGGCAGCTCTAAGTCTCAGCTTCCTCATCAAAAACAATAGACACAAAAACAGCATCCACCTCACGGGGCAGGTGTGAAGACTGAAAGGGGTAATCCATATTGTGCATTGGGGTGCCTGGGCTGATAAACGCGCTTCATACTTGTTAGCTGTTACTGTCTAGCTCCTTCAGTCTAGGAATTTTGAGTTTGTGACCATGAGAAATGTAAGATAGTGGAATGAAAGGCACGTGAGACATCTGGACTTGATACCATTCTTCCGGTTCTCCCTGGAGCGAGCTGACACACAGGGCCGTAGGAGAGCAGGACTTCACTTTCTCCTGATGGCTCATGCCACGTTGGGTGGACTTGTGTGACATGTTGCTTCAAAAGAGGCACTATTATGATACATTTATATTGGCAGGATGGGAGAGGGAAGTGAGCATGTTTGTATGGGGTGTTATAAAAGAATTAAATCTTTATCTACCATCGTAGGGAGCTGATAAATCATTTGTAAAATGAAGAGTTAAGAAACAGCAATAAATGTGTGTTCTTTAGAATTATGGAGCCAAACAGCAGAACAGGAAGCTGGACGTTGAAAGCTGTTGCCCGTGGGGCATAGCAATAGAGGGGTAGGCAGGACGGGGCAGTTGACTACAGCTTCTCATCATGTGTATACCTTCTAAAATTGTGTACGTGGAAATCTTTGATTAAAAATGAAAATTAAATTAGAAAATACAAATAAATGCAATATATTATCCTCGGGTCTGTGGTCAGTGGAAATTTACTGTTTAGCTAAGGAAGTTTAAGCTTTGGGCACCTCACTTGCGTGAGCTCCTTTCATGGCCCTGGAGGGGCCCTAGCAATGTGTTCCCACGTCACGTGTTCTTGCAAAATTCACAAGAGTAAGGGGTGTTAGCCTTAATCAGTTCAGACCAGTGTCCTTTTCCACTCCGACTTCCCCTGGGTCACACTTCTCCTCGTGTCAGGCGACATTAGGGAGGCCACGGCATCTGAGGGATCTGGCTAAGCAGCAGTCGACTTGGGGACCCCCCTGGCCCTTAGAGACACGTGTTTTCGCAGTTTGTACTCGCATCTGTGTGTGGTTAAGATCCTGCTATCCATCCTGGTGTAAGAAGGGCATCCAGAAATACTCCTTCTGCCACTGTGCTGACTTTCATTCCTGGAAGTGTGCGGACGGTGGAAGACAAGCAAGGTTTGAGATGTGTGGAGCCAGAAGAAGTGTGTTGAAAATTCTTCCTGTCATCAGACATGTAAAATTGTAAGTCAAAAATTTGGCTTTCATTAAAATCTAGTCAAAATAGAAAAATTTACTCAATAATGCAATGTATAAATTAGAAATAAATCATATACTTTTTTTTCTGATGGGAATCTCAGGAAGCAGGATTTGTCAGAATTTCTGTGTTTGTAGGGCACAAACCTGTAGCATATTTTATGCATTCCAACTAGCAACACCAAAACCCCATTTTGAAGAACCATACCAGAGGAAAGGCTGATTTATCTTTTTATTCTCTTTATAGAAAATAGCAGTTAAAAAATCATTGTCATAGAAGCAGCAAACAAAGAGGTGTCAGGTAGTTTATAAAAGTGTTGAATTATCTTTCTGGATTTTGCGGTGTTTGTGGTATTTGTCAACTTTTCAAAATTTGTAATTTGTGGTGATTGACTTCTCATTCTAAATAGCTATTCACTTTGTCTCTGATTTTGTACTTCCATTTTTAAATTCCTTTTCTTAAAGAGCAACCCATGAGCTACTGGCCCCATGTGAGCTGGTCCTGGTCCTGGCCCTGGCTGGGGTTGAAGTCTGTAGAGGGTCCAGCATAGGGCTACCAGATTTAGCAAAGAAATAGACAGGACGCCTAGGTAACTTTGAATTTCAGATGAATAAGCACGGAAATGTGTTTATCTGAAATTCAGAGTTAACTGGGCATCTTGTATCCATCCAGTGGGAATATGAAAGAAACAGGAGTCAACTCCACCAGGGGGAGGTGGGGGGGGGGGAGGGAAAGGAAGAGAGCGAGACTTCGCAAAGGAAGGCACACTGGAGCTGAATCTAGAAAGTTGGGTAGGTGTTTGCAAGGCAGAAAAGCCAGTGGAGAGCTTTCCAGGTAAGAGCGGGCAGTAAGGTGTGGTTCATCAAGAGGGATGAGGTCGGAGATGTGGACAAGGTTTGTCCTTCCCTCCCCATCAGCATGGGAGCGGCCAGATTGGGTTTCCTCAGGCCACGGACTTCCTGGGTGAAGGCAAGCCAAACTTGTCTTAGGAGAGTTGCTGCACCTTCCCCGCTAAACAGGCTTGAGGTTCCCCACAGCTTTGCGTTCTGTTCCATCCCACCTGATCCTGGGATGGGAAGGCAGCATGGGCTAGAAGGGGCACTGAGCCAGAAGCCAGAAGATGGCAGTTTGAGAACAGGGTGCCCCTTCCTTGTGGATGATGGGAGGGCTGGTTCACGTCTCCGTCTGTCCATCGCTATAGCGGGATGGTTGGACTCAGTGACCGCTGATCTCTTTTATGACTCTCATTTCTAAATCTCAGACAGAGGAGAAATTTTTAAGGTTTAAAGCCCCCCCAGAACTGGGAAATTTATCTTTTTTTGCTTTATTTTCAAACTTATATAGAAATTCCAAATGTATCATTGCAATACAGACATATTTACCAAGACATTGAAATATTCATATTTTTTCTGTTTTTAAGTCTCTGCTTACTTTCCAAATGAAATAATCCATCAGTCTCAGTATTTCTTTCTTTCACAGATCCTTTCTCTATCGTGCTTTCTTGCGACATAGTCCTCACAATGCTAGGTTCTTCCTCAAATCTAACCGAAATTATTTGTATAGACTAATCCATTTCATCCAGATCACTCAGTAGGGCCACATTTTCCTCAACTCCATGGAGCCACATTCCCATGGGAGGCCGTGGGCGTGGCGCCCTCTGGAGTTGTGCAATGCCTAGCTCACTTTTAGTCTGAGCTCCAGGACTTAGCACTTAGGAGGGGGCAGGCTCCACTCTTTTATGGAGAGAAAATTGCTTGGCACGACCACGAACGGTTCGTGAAGTCGGTGTGGATAGTGGGTGGGGCTAGGGGATTGGAAAGTGCGAGACAGCTGTGTCCAGCACGTCAGACTCAGAGCATTCTCCATTCCGGCTCTCTGGTCTTCCGTCACATTCTTTCTGCTTCCCCACTTACAGGGAAAATTGAGCTCTAGTATCCCAATGGGGGGGTCAACTGGCTCTAGAAGACCGATTGCTTGACATAACCCTACATCTGTAGGTCAAATCCGTAGTTTGACTGCAATCCTGGGAGGGATGCCATTCCATCTCAATCTGTATCATTATTTTTTATATTAAATGTTAGCAGCAAGGCTTAGGATGGAGGAAATCATTTCTTCTTGTCCCTCCTTCCTCTCAATTTAGGGCTCAAAACGGGGCTGTAAAATTAATTACAAAGGTTGTGATTTTCTAATCTCTCGTTATGTGCCAGGCACAGTGCTGAGGTCTTACGTTTAATCATTTAATCAATACGCCACGCCTTCATGGTGAATATTCAGTAGGCATGATTAGCACCATTTTACAGATGAATAAACAGAGGCACAGAGATGAACTGGCTGCTTTCAGTCTGACAGCCACAAGAGCAGAGGCAGGCGGCTTCGGCTGGGCCGACTCCAGAGCTATAGGCCCGGCCACCACGATACACTGCATGCTGGAGAGGAGCTATAAACACGTCACGTATTTTCCTTGCTCTGCAAGTTTCCTGACATGACATCTTTGCCTGGAGATGAAAACTGGATCAGAACATACAGTCTGAGCACCAGGGGATGGATGCCAGGTGAGAGTCAGCAGGGACAGTTTTGCAATCATCTCACATGTGGGGCTGGGCCACCATCTGTGACCTATGAGCCAGGCAGCTCAGGCGGTGCTGGGAAAACAGCACCCACCTCCCCTGCCTCACCCCCTCCCCAGGAAGCACAGGGGGGCGGTGGGAGAGATCTCTGGACTCAAGAGTAACTCTTTCTCCTTTCCCCAGAAGGAGGGGGAGACACCTATGAACTCCTAACAAAGATGTCTTCTTTTCCAGGTGCCTGGCACACAGCATCAGAATAGATAATATTTATTGAGTACTTAAGCCCATTAACTCATTCGAATCCTCACTTTCTTTTACCTATCTCATGGGGCTTCTGAAAGGTCTTAAGTAGCTTGTTGAGTGTCTCACAGAGAGGGAGAGCCTGAGTTGAAATCCGGAGCCACATTGTAACCACTACTACAATCTACTGCTCCTCTCAATGAGTACTATTCATTCTGGCGAAGATGTTGGACCACAGCCTTCCAGCGCCTGGGGCTCCTCCTCTGCACCTACGCCCATAAAAAGCCCCCAGCCCTCCCCGTCCTCCTCCTTCTTTCCCGGGGCCCTACCCACCCTCTGTCTCCCCAGCCTGGCTGCAGGACAGGGGCTGCTCCAGCCCGTCCTACCGGCCTGCCGTCCCAGTGGCTTATGGGGTCTCTTGTAATTACCCCCTTCCCAGAGTGGCTTCGTTTGTTAAAAACAAGCTCTGTTTACTTGGGGAGTTTGTGTTTGGGGAGGAAACATTCTACACCCTATCTTTCCATCACCATCACCTCAAACCCTGATCCTTGAAGAATTCATGATGTAGAGACTGTGTAAAAAAAGTAATTTAGATAGAGATTCTCCCGGCATAAGAGCAAGGGTGCCAGGCTCTGTTCCCAGCTCTGCCACTGGCCGCTCTCAAGCCCCTCTTCCTCCCAGCCTCATCTTCTCTCTCTGCATTAATCAAAAACGAAAGGGCCTTCCAAGGGACACAGTGAAGAGGAGAAAGATGATGGCCAAAGAAATCCTCACCTTCCTGAGACAAAGAAATGTTCCCCATGACGTCAGACAAAATAGTGCAGGTAACGCATGCAGCTAGCATCTGGCACATGGTGGGGGCTTGAAAGCTGTATGTGGCCTCAGGTGATGGGGTGGGTTGGAGCCAGGGGCGCCTGGGGAATCTCGGGCTGGCTGCTGGCAAGGTGAGGCTGTCAGGGGAGTGCCGTCCTGAGTTTGCCTTCAGCTCTCAGGAAAGTGACCTAACTTAGATTTTTCTGTGCAGACACAGAATTGTAAGAAATTCTTATTTGCATGGACTGGGGAGTTTGTTTTAGAAGCTGCAGCTCAAGACCCAGAAGAAACTGGTATTTCTTAACAATGATTAGTCAGCTATATCTCAAAGAAGAAAGAAAGGAAAACAATGAAGGAATGAGGAGCTAAGGAAACGAGGGGAAAAATAACCTCTCAAGGGGGACCCACCCAGTAAACCTTGACAGCATTTCCTCTTATCCACCTGCTTAAAAGTGACCAGCCCTTTCTAAGTGGCAAGGAGCTCGGAGAGAGAAGACACAGGAGCCGCTGGGCGCGCCCGGTGAGAGGCGAGGCTCCTTCCAGACTTCTTCAGAGGCTTCCCTGTTCTAGCCCTCACCCTACACAGCTGTAGAGGTGACCTGTTGTCGTTGTGTATGGCCTGCGATGTCCCAGGCGTTGGATATTTTGTAGAATGGATAGGGTATTCCATAAAGAGGATAAACTTTCTAGTACCTTATTCTCAGTAAGAAGAGATGGAGAGAGGAAGGAAGGAAGGAAGGAGGGAAGTGAAGAGGAATGGATCTAACATTTGCTATCACCCTTCTCTTGTAGAAATCGTGCTGGGCACATTACATCTTTCTTTAATCATTTGCAGTGTCAAATATTTTTTTAAATGTAGGGAGAACCACTGGTACGGTGGGACCTGATCAGAAATGCGTTCCTGTCTGTCTGGTGTAAGGGGATCTGCTGGGATCTCCAGCTGAGATCCCAGAGGCAGCAGCGCTGTAAGTGAAACAGGCAGGAGGGCGGGCTCCAGGGCCAGGCTGCCTGCCTGCAAATCCTGGCTCTGCCACTAGGTGGCCACGTACCTTGGGCAGGTGCCTTCACTTCTCTAAGTATCAGCTCTCTTTTTGCTAAAATGGGGGTAGAAATAGAACCTGAGATAATTATGGAAAATGCTTGACACGGTGCCTAACATATGCACGTGGTGTGTATGATGAATGTTAGCTGCCACTGTATCAGAATCGGCCAAAATGTCTGGAATCGCCTCACCAAACTAAGGGAGGCATCCTCCTGCACAAAATGTCTGAGGCCCCAGGCACGGGACAAGCAGGCAGCGTCCCACTGCTTCCGAGAATTATCTTGCTCGAAGACTAGGAAAAGTGACTCTTCCTAGTCACTTGGCTTTCTAGAAGCATCCCAGTTGCCTTTAACGGGGATAGAACTTTGGAGGAGTCTACAGACTTCCCTGCCAATGGGGTCTATTCCCTCGTTTTGCCAGAAAGAGAGAGTGGAAAAAGAGAAATTGAGCTCTTTAGCATAATGGCTGCTCCATGGTGAGGTCTCAGTACGTACCTGTCCACTCACTGGAATGATGCCGAGTTAAGGAGAGATGAGGCAAAACGTCTTCTAAACAGGATTTGCTGTTTCTTGGATGTCTGGAGAAGAGCCTGGGACTCCCAGGAGACCCGGGGCATGGTGGTGGGAGTGGGGACAGTGTGGTTCGCTCTCCCACGTACGTGCCTTATAACTATAGCAGTTATAGCCATACTTAGGAGCTGGGTGGTCAGCTGGCTTCCTGTGTTTGGTGCCTCCCTCTCCTCCACTGCCGCGCGCTGCTCTTACCCAGCACGCACACGGCTGGAGGTGAGAGCGTTCGGGGGGTACCGTGGAGGATGCTGGGCAGAGGGTGGTCTCTTCACAGGCACTGTCGCAAGATTTATCTTTCAGGGTAAGCTCTGTGTCTGCAACCTATGCTAGTGCTGAGAAAAGTCAGAGCAAGAGGACTCGACAAGCTGCACGGTTACATTTTGTGCACTTTTCTCAGTGTGTGTTACATGCCCCTATTTACATGGTTAAATGAGAGAGGCAGAGAGAAACACAGAGGCAGGAAAGATGAGAGAATCGGAAGAGGCAGCAAGCCCTTCTGGGTCTGGCCCTGCCTAGGGACTGGCTGGCCAGCTGTCTCTCAGGGCCCCTGGCTCAGTGCTTGACAGAGCAAGCGGCCGGCTTGCCCTCTGCAGCGGTCTCTCCTGACTCTGGCTGATTAGTCATTGGAGATGCCTTGCGCCTCCCTTTCCCGTCTTCCGCAGAAGGTGACATCTTCAGAGTTGGCTTCAAACAAATGATTTTAAGCAAATACACATAAGGGGATTATAATAAAAGAGTGTCGCCTATTTTGGGGGCAAACATAAAAAACCAAATGTGCTTTTATATTTCAGATTCGTTGCCTAGTTCCTAGGACATGTTACCAACTCCATTTTTCCTATTTAATTTATTAAAAAACAATGCTTCTCAACCCCTGTTGACAAAGTGAGCTGTGTTGAGTCATAGTAGAGAGATATACACCCAGATATACTCCCTGGGACTTGAGAGAGCACAGCTAGGGGGGGCGTAGCGAGGAGGGGGAGTCCCTGCCTTCAGTTGATTCAAGAAGCGGAGGAGGAGATGCATGCCCTGGCCTCCGCAGGCCGAGGCGCCGAGTCTGTTCTCTCGGTGGCCGTCTGCCTGCTCTTCCAGGTACCAAGGGGAGCTCAGTCAGGGGTCTCTCACTGCTCTCCGCTCTTGGCTGACAGCTGCCTCCCAACCCTCCCTGCAGGACATGAAGGCACAGCGTGTGCCCCTCTGGCTCCTGGGTGCCATGCTCCTGCAGTGCTCCGTGCACACCCGAGGCCTCAGAAAGTGTCTGATTTCCACGGACATGCACCGCGCTGGAGAGAGCTTCTGAGCAATCAGAAGAGCCATCGTGAGAACAGGAGTGGGATGAAGGTGTGGGCAGGGGGCGTGCCTCATCCTACACTTCAACCTGGAGAGCAAATTTCTTCTCATTGTCTTTGTGTCTCAGGGGGACGTGGAGTACTCATTGCCGTGTCTGTCGCTATGTTTCCCTCCATAGCAAGCTAAGGACGCCTTCCAAAATGTCACCATCCTGTCCGCAGTGGAGACCCTGCACCGCATTAAGGTATTGGCCTGCCTGCTCTTTCCTGTATTATTTTACAGTGCAGTGGCCCTTGGCTGGGCAAGAAATCTCTCCCCTGTCTTCTTCTCTTCCCTCATCTTCGGCGTCATCTACATGCCCCAGGCTTCTCATTTGTTCACTGATGTGGTAGGGCACACTCGTGTCTCAGGGACTTCGAAACCTCTGGGGGGGGGGGGTTCAAGAAATGCCACATCCCTGGAGAGTGATTGGGGGAGCCACACGCTCAAATGCAGCAGGATGTCTGTGGCTCAGGGTGGTTCTGGAAGGTTTCATGGGGAGGCTGAGAAAATGAGCAGTGACTTACAAGCTGAGAGGCTGCGGGTGAGTGGATAAAGGGAAGGGAGGGGTGTGGGGAACATGCGAGAATGTGTGTGAGGCCCAGGAATGTGTGTCGGGGCACAGCGAGGCAACCAGGCTGGTGGCGTGAGGGACACGAAGGTGAGTGGGAGAGGCCGAGGTGGAAAGACGCTGGAGGCATTTTACCAGGAAGCTTGAAAGCCAGGCTGAATCTCAGCCTTGTAACACAGGTGATAGGGAGTCACTGTGGATTTTTGAGCTAAAGCCTTTTTGACACAAAATCTTGTAGGAAAACAGTCTGGTGACGCTCTTTATAGTGGACAACCTGAGGCAGGAAAGCTAGTGACCAGTCCAATTGTCCAGACGAGAGGCAGTAAGAGTGACCGCGTTCCGGAGCAGTTGACTTACACACGAGGTGATAGTTCACTTCACAGATGGGGCCACTGAGAAGTGCCTTTACATGTGAGCTCCTCCAGTCCTGGTAAACATTCCAGAAAGATCCAGCTTTTTCAGGTATTTATGAGACAAAGTGTAAGGTGTACCTGCAATGAGGTACTTTTTCCTTGGGCTTCTCTGCACTAATTCATACTTGTAGGCAGTATTGTGCCTGATTTATTTGTGGTAAACAGATGTAATCACTTATTAAATACTCTTCCAGGGGCTGGCCCAATGGCGCAGTGGTTAAGTGTGCACATTCCGCTTCAGCGGCCCAGGTTCGCTGGTTTGGATCCCGGGTGCGGACATGGCACCGCTTGGCAAGCCACGCTGTGGTGGGCATCCCACATATAAAGTAGAGGAAGATGGGCATGGATGTTAGCTCAGGGCCAGTCTTCCTCAGCAAAAAGAGGAGGATTGGCAGCAGATGTTAGCTCAGGACTAATCTTCCTCAAAAAAAACCCAAAACCCCCAAAAAACAATAAATACTATTCCAGCCAACTATCTATGAGAGCCATAGGACATCCAGCTGGAAGGGGCCCGAGAGGCTGTCTATTCCAAAACTATCTTTTTCAAATGAGCAAATCAATAGCCTTAGGAGGGAGAAGGATGAGTTAGTCATTGAGGCAGGAGTAGACCCCCAAGTCTCATGCCTGTGTCTCCAGATTTCTTTCTCCTCTCAAGGTCTAGAGGTAGCTGATGCGGCACAAGGGAAGGGTTGATGAGGAGGCCGGCCTCCATCGCGCTTCCTTCCTCCCTTATAAGACAGTACGCAACTTTTTGCCCCTTTGGTTAAGGGAACCAGCAGGAGTGGAGGCAAAGACGGGTTTTGTGTTGCAAGAAGAGTTTGCCATCTAGGAGAAGCTGCCTGCGGGGCCGAGGAGGCTTGCTGCTTTAATGCTGGTGAAGACGGGTGCACGTCCTGCCGTGGACTCTCCCTTCTCACAGAGAACTAGAAATCTCCTGAGGAGTAACTCACTGGCTCTCAGGGTGAGGTGCAAACTGCCAGAAGGACACGCAGCCTGCCAGCTGCTCTGAGCTGGGAACTCAGGAGCTCGCCTTAGAGAGATCTGCACTCTGCCGGCTACAGACCTGCCCAGATGCACACATTTCTGCAGCTGTCCGTTTCCGTCCTTGCAAATCTCAGCTCCATCCAAATGATCTCTGCAGTTTAAACATGACAGCCAGGAGGAGAGCAGAGCAGGGGGGCCAGGATAAACACAGCGTCATCACAATGGAAGGGATAGGTGCCCAGCACACGCCTGGCATGCAATAGCCATAGAATGGATGGCAGGGAGACGTGCTGATGGATGGGAGACGTCACAGGGAGGCAGACTTTAGCACAATGTTAGAAAGTCCTTTTCAAGAAAGCTGCTCAGACACTGGTCCTCTCAAGAGGGAGATGCTTGATTCTTGGAAGGGTTTGAGCAGAAGTTAGTGATGACGTATTGGGGATGCTCTAGAGAGAATTCTAGTCTATGACTGGGCTCAACCCCTTGTTAATCTATCTCCTGGCCATATCAAAAGGGAGTGCACTGCAATCTCCCCTCAGTGCCTTTGTCTTAAGTAGCTTTGATGCAGTAAGAGGAGATGGACACTCTGAGACCAATATGAATTTTAAAAAAGGACTTTCAGTTTTCTCACTCCTTGCTGCCCCCACTCACATAGCCTGCTCTGGTCTAAGATGGTAAGGGACAAGGCTCTCCAGGGCCTTCTCTAATTTGTGTCTGTAGCCCCTAGACGTGTGCTGCGTGACCAAGAACCTCCTGGCGTTTTACATGGACAGGGTGTTCAAGGACCATCAGGGGCTGAACCCCCAAATCTTGAGAAAAATCAGCAGCATTGCCAACTCTTTTCTCTCCATGTGGAAGACTCTGCAGCAATGTGTGTGTCACCACATAAGGACTCTGGGCATCTGTTCCCTGGCTGCCCCGGGGAAAGCCAGGGCATGCTGGCCCTGGTCAGCCTTCTGAAGTGGTTCCTGGAGTCTAAGGAAATTCCCTGCCTGTCGTTCATGGGGAGAACTGTCGAGAACCTCTTCCAGTGGTCACTCTTTCCCCGGAGCTTCCTCTTTGACACTTCGTCAGATCTGGTTTCCTCATAAATAATCCTCCTGGGGTGACCACGTGTGTCAAAGCATCCCTTAGGTGATCCCAGGGCTGGCCTGTTGGAGAGGCATGCCAAGGATTGCAGGCTTATCATAAGCATCCCCCTAGTTTCTTCGTTTCTGGCCCTTTGAGGTTTTATACCTGGTAACCTCTGGGTGGCTCCCTGGGATAACCTATCCCTAAGAGTCACCTATAAATTCACTGCCATCTATTCAAAACAAACATCAGAAATAAAACCAAATCCAAACAGGCCAACAAAAACTTAGACCAGGAGACATCCGGGGTTCTACCCCCATCCCTGCCAATAATTTCCTGTGTGACTTTGTGGCAAGTTACTTCACCTTTCTGTGCTTCCCATTCTAAAATTGTTAGAGGAGGTCATGATCCTTGTCCCGCTTACATTAAGATGTATTTAACCAACTATTTAACTAACTAACCCAACAAATATTTATGAGTGCCTCTCTCACGGGGTGCTGCATTCATGGAGTGATAACAGGACAGATGGTGCACCCCCTTTCCCATCTGGTGAGCTGTAAACCCAGAAAAAGTAAACGCCCTGCTCAAACACAGGGTGACCCTGCACACAGACCCCTGCTGCTCCAACCCCCGATTACTCATCGGGCTTTGGGGGGGGGGGGGAGGGGAGACTGGTGGGAAGAGTGGGGGGGAGGGGGTGGGCGGAGATGTCCTCTGATGGGTGCCGACCCCACCTTCTCACACAGGAGCAGAGGCCGTGTCACTGCAGGCAGGAAGCCACCAACGCAACCAGAACCATCCACGACAACTACAGTCAGGCGAGGGCGGGGAGACAGAGGTGAGATGGGAGCCTGGCTGGGAAGCGCTCACCCTTCAGGCTCCTCTACCCTGAATTCCGCCCTTTCCTCGACAAACGTTTGTGGCAGCCTTCCTGATTCTCTGTGTCTGTGAAGAGGGTGCTGGTCTTACCTCTTTTGCTAATTTCCTGGGCTCCCCTCATCCCTCCACCATTTTCCTATGCCCTAACCTGAGCTAAGTTTTGAGGGGAAGCACGTGCCGTTTAAGATGGGGTGACCCAGAGGGAGCGAAGATCCCCAGTGAATTGTAAGCGGTCGTGCATGAACCGTGACCCGCTGGGCCGACGACCGCCCCAGCATCGCCGCGGGCGGCGGGTAAGGGTGCTTCTTGCGTAGGGGTCGCTGGGACAGGCACGGCTCAAGGGGTGGTGGAGGCAGAGGCCGTGCTCTTACGACTTCATTTGGAGATCCTGTGAAAATGCAGATTCTGACCCACTAGGTCTGGATGAGGCCTGAGCTTCTGCATTTCCGCCACACTCTCAAATGACGCCAGTGCTCTGAAGGGCAAGGGCGTCTGCTGGGAGCTCTGCTTCTCTGCAGGGACCCCGGACGGCGCGAGAACCAGGGCTAAGACCCGCGCTGCTCTCGCTGTGAGCGGGGAATGGCTCTAAGCACACTACAGGGGTTAGCACAGTTGTTTCCCACAACCCTGCTACGAGCCATTATCTGCATTTGATAAGTTAGGAAACCGAGGCACAAATAGGTTAAGGAACTGGACTAAAGTCGCACCGCCACTAAGTGGTGGAGGTAGGACGCCATCCCCGCCTCCGGGCTCCGGGGGACGTTGCTTTGGGTCTTCCCATCATCTAGCCGGCTGAGGAAGAGGTGGAATCTGTCGGGGCGCTCGGGCTCTCGCTCCGGCTCTACTGTGTGACGTTGGGGAGGCCACTTCTCCTTAGGGTCTTCGGTGCTTTCATACGGAAGTGGGGACAGCACGCTCTCCCTGCCGCTGCCACGGGAGGGAGACCTCCTGGGAGAGAGAAGTGCTGAAGCGAAATAAGCAGAACTGGCCAGGAAGGCAGATTTGTTTGTTTGTTTGTTTTCTCCTGTGAAAAACAGGAAGAATAAAAACGTAGAGCAAAGGTCAAAGAATTTTTTATTTTGTTTATAAGTTGCTGACGTGATTTAATTGCTTGTGTGTGGAAAATAATTTGGGTTGCCTGTGATGAAAATAATTTTGGGTTCGTGTGCTCTGCATATGTAATTGATGAATAAAAAGAAAACCTCCTGGGGACTGGAACGTGGGGAAAGTGAGCCGAAAGCCCTGGCCCAGCTAGGAAGGCAGGCTCTTATGACGATTTCCTGGTTTCAGCTGGAGGCCTGATCTGCCACCCTTAAGTCTCTGGGAGAGCTTGACGTCTTTCTAGCCTGGCTTGGCAAGAACCGTCAAGGAAGTTCCTCCATCTGATGACAAGGAACCTAATCAGCCAGGGAGGAACAGCCCCTGCGAGGCTTCCTGGGGAGCTAGCCCAATGGGAAGGGGAGGGCGGTGCGGGAGGCCCCAATTTTATGCAAATAAGGGCCTTTTTGAGGAAACCTCTCTGCTGATTTGGAATTCTCTTTTCTGGGATGAGCTATTGGAGGGGAAAAGCTAGGTGTGAGCAGCTGTCACCCTGCAGCTGCCTCGCTGAAAGTAGCCAAATCGCCTACTGTCATATTTGCAATAAAACACGTCTGTTGAAAGGTCCTGCGTCCGGGCCACCTGGAGGGAAAAGTTGGCTTCCCCTCATTTCCTGTGAGGTTGTTGATCCCATGGCTGTGATGGGAGCCAAGAGATATCCTGCAGTGCATATTGTACCGACCGACTTTTCTGAATAAACTCTCTTCTTTCCCGATTAGTGGAAGTGTCTTCTGATTCAGGGAGGGTCAGTCAAGGAATCGTAAATAGTGACTATCAGAGATGAAAGGGGCCTTCAAGAACATAAATAGATGGGGAAATTGAGGCCTGGAGAAGGCTAAGAATTTACTCTGAGTCTCAAACTGAGTTAGTGCAGAAAAGGGTTCCAAACTGGGTCTCTAAGGTCTCCATCCAGCCCCTGTTTTCCCACATAACGATCAAGAAGGTGGACGTACAGCTTCTGACCACCAGCACCTTGACGTCACTCTATTTCTGATCTCCCCTCATGCTCTGTGTCCCTTTCTTTTCTCTCTGTCTCTCTGACCTATTCTTTTTCTCTCTCTGTCGTTTCTTACTGTTCCCGACCTAGATACATCTTTGACCCTAAATTCATCCTCCATGGGTATATGTGTTGGGCTAGAGAGAGGGATGGTTGTCCTGGTGACAAAGCTGAACAAACACAGCACAAGGCATGGGGTATGCTGGGCAGAAGGGCTCTGGCCCAGGCTACAGGGGAGAGAGCCCAAACTGAGCACCAGCTTCGCGATGGACGTTCCTCAGACAGTTAACGACAATAACAACTGACACTTAGCCTGGAGCATCTGCCGTGCTCCAGGTGCTGGAATAAGTGCTGCCTATGCATTCTCCTGGGTCAGTATTTATACTGTAACTGACTGGCTCCAGCATCCTTCCTTTATTCCCACCTGGGAAAGATTTCCCAGAGCATGCTTCAGTGGACCGAGTGGGACCTCTGAAGTCAGACGGACCTGATTCCAACCCTATGTGACTTTGAACAAATTACTTAATGTCTCTAAGTCTCAGTGTCCTCTTCTGCAAAGTCTCAAAGTGCTGCTGTGAGCATCAAGTGAGGTGAAGGGTTTCGGGGGCTGTGGTGCCTGGCTTCCAGGCTTCTCCTGCCACGAATTGCCTGGGGAAGACCACTAAATTTCTTTGATCCTTAGCTGTCTGTAATGTGGATCCTGGCCCTATACTATCTACTGTGTGTGATCATTGAAAAGCCAGGTCATTGCAATGACCTCTGGAGCCCTATTAGCTGCACACACTGCCTCCCCAGCTCCCTTCCGTGTTGGCTGGAGCTGACCCCTGCTGCTGCCTGGCACTTCGACAGGCTGCTTTGTGTTCCTCAGACACACCAAGTGTGTTCTTGCCTTAGGGCTTTGCACTCTGTGGGTATGCACGCATGTAAACTGACGTAGCGTTGGAAAAACTCTCCAATGTTATGCTTTAATGGGCTTACTAGGCTATTCAGAGGAAGCAAGGCTCTTGGCAGAGGACTCGACCTTTCCAAGGCCACCTTCGATGGACATCCATCCTGAGCCAGCTGGCTGATGGCAGGACTGGTCTCCTTAGCAGTTCTGACCTCTTATGACTGCCCTGGGGTGAACTTCTCCCTGACACCTGCACAGCTTGCATGTCTGCCTCCTTTAGGCCTTTACTCAAAAGGTCTCCTATGTAAGCATAAAACCCCCATTTCCACCTTCAGCATGCCTTGTACCCTTTCCTGCTTTCCCAGCATCCTATTTTGTTTATCATCTGTTTTCCCACTCAGATGTAAGCTCCACGAGGGCAAGCACAGTTTGGTTTCTTCACCGCCTGGAACTTAGCAGGTGTTAAATTCACGTTTCTTGATTAAATGATCTGGATGAATTAAAACAATAATGATAGCATACATTTATATAGTGCTTTCTATATGCCAGGCTATAGTCTAAGGAATATACATAATATAATGTATTGTAATATAAATATATATTTCATTTAATTCTCATGACAATTCTGTAGAAGTTTAGAGAATAAAATAAAATGAAAAAGACCCCCTCATTGAATGCCAGCAATACGGACAATTAAACTCTAGGGAGGAAACTGCGGCTCAGAGAGGTGAAGTTACTCACCTAAAGTTACGCAGCTCACAAGCAGCAGAGCCAGGGGCTTCCAATCCAGGCAACCTGGTTCAAGAATGAACTATAATGTCAACAACAATGTACAAGAGTTGAACATTCATTATGGGCCAGACACTGAGGTGAAAGCTTCTCTGGTACCTTCTCCTTTACTCCTCGTGGTGGTTCCCCAAGGTAAAGATTGGTGACCAGCTCAATCACACACAAGAAGCAGTCAGAAGCTTAGAGAGGCTCAGCAACACACCTGGGTCAGGCAGCTCATTGTAGACCTCGGGTTCAAACTCAAGTGTCCTACTCTAAAGCCGGGGCCCTCCGTCATGACGGAATGTGGCCTGAGCCTCTTGCACGCATGTTGGGAGGCCGGGAGAGGAGCATCGCTGGCATAATGAGCTGCACCTGCATGAAACAAATACTGTCCTGTTGATGGCTGTGGACGGTGCACTGGAAGAGGAGGAGCAGGAGCAGAGGAGGGGAGAGGAGGAGCAGGGATGGAGCAGGAGCAGAGGAGAAGAGAAGGAGCAGGGATGGAGCAGGAGTGGGGGAGGGAAGAGGAGGAGCAGAGACAGAGCAGGAGTGGGGAGGGAAGAGGAGGAGCAGAGACAGAGCAGGAGTGGGGAGGGAAGAGGAGGAGCAGAGACAGAGCAGGAGTGGGGAGGGAAGAGGAGGAGCAGAGACAGAGCAGGAGTGGGGAGGGAAGAGGAGGAGCAGGGATGGAGCAGGAGCGGAGGAGGGAAGAGGAGGAGCAGGGAGGGAGCAGGAGCAGAGGAGGGAAGAGGAGGAGCAGGGATGGAGCAGGAGCGGAGGAAGGAAGTGGAGGAGCAGGAGTGGAGGAGGAATGCTGGCGGCGAAGAGCTCTCTCCCTGTCCCTTTCCTGCTCATCTCGCTTTGGCCACTCCACTTGTCCACCTGCCCCTTCTCTCCTTCTAGACTTGAAGAACGTGGCCTGACCCTTGCAGTCCTCAGGGGCACGAGCTGTGTTTTTGTCCTTGGTAGTGGTGTTTTTCACAGAGCTGGTGCTTAATACATCCGTGCTAAGGAGCCAGGTCTAAAGTTCCCTCCTAAGCTGCACCTTCTGAGTCCTCCATCAGCCCCGGGGTAGGCACCCTTGAGAGATCCAGGGCTCACCTCCAACTACTAAGGTGCAAAGGAGGGACCCCACAGCACGGCAGGAGTGTGCCAGGCACTTAGTGTATTTGATCTCACTCAAGCCTCAGAGGAGCCGAGGGGGTTAGAGATCTTACCCGCGCGTTATCCTCAAAGGTGTCTGAGACTCAGGGGGGTTGGGGACTTGCCCAAGGTTGCAAAGCTAAGGGACAGCAGCTCCAGAAAATGAACCCAGGTCTGGTCTTCCTGGCTCCAGTGCCCTCTCCCCTTGCTGCTGGGGGAGTTCCCTTTGCTCTGGCCAAGGCTGTATCACCAGGGCCCAGCAGTCAGATCACCAGACTCAGATGCACAAAAAGGAGCCTGGGCTTATAGCAACGAGTCTGTGAAGGTACACATGAATTTATGGACCAAGACAGAGCCGAGAATCAGAGGCCGACTTCTGAATGTGTCACATGCTATTCCTGGCCTAGCTGAGAGCCTGGGCTCCTCCTGGATGAGGCTCTACCCTCTTTCCAGCGTCCAGAGCAAATCGCTGGCGGTCAACATGATCAGGGCAGCTGTCTCAGAACTGTGGACTTGCCCAGAAGTTTGCCCAAATGGATAAGAGGATAGGTTTTTGTGTGAAATCCTGGTCCTGCCTCTTTCTGTGTGATGTAGGGCAATTTACTTAATCTGAGCCTCAGTTTCCCCTTCTGTCCAAATGAAGGAGAGAGCTGCCTCACAGAATCGTCATGAGGATTCCAGATACCATTTGTACGGCGCCTGGTGGTAGTAGGTGCGTGAGAGGTGCTCATTAAAAATGGCGGTTGTTACTATGTGATGATTCTCGACTTTTCTAATCTTATTTGCCATGAAACACAGCTGTTTTGGGAAAGCCTTCCTCTTATGTTTTATAAACTAGCAAGTGAGACCAGGCAAAGGCTCTGGCCTGGGTCAGCCGTGCTTCCCTTGACGTCTGCATCTCTGGAGGCTGGCGGCTGAGTCTGAGAGGGGCGCCCGCAGTCCCTGTGCGGCCAGCCGGGCTCCAGGCACCTGCTGGACTCTTTGCTGCTCACACACCCTCGTGCTGGCTGGCCGCACCCCGTCCTTCCTCTGTCACAGGCTCATCCCCGTGTGGGCCTCTTCCCGAGCCTCCGTCCGCGCCTGGCTTCACTCCCGCCTGCACAATCCCTGGCCCATGAGCACTGCGTGCTATCCCCCGGGTGGCTGTGAACAAATGCCCCAGTGTGAGCGCCACAGCAAACTGACCATCCCTGGAGGAGGGTTCAGCGCTCGGCACAGCACGTTTGGCCAACGAGTCTGGGGGAGGATAAATTCTTAACAAGTTCTTATGAGCCCTAGAGCATTCTAGAGACAGTTCCTACCTCCTGTTCTGTCACTGAGAGACACTTGGTTAGCCCAGTCTCTCATCTCTGCGCTAGATTCACCATAGCAAAGATTTGAATGCTGTAAAGAGGCCTCTTCTCTCAGGCTTGATGCAGGCGCCGGGCCCGTAGAGGCTTCCGAATCCAGCCCTTGCACCAGGAGACGAGTCTGACTCAGCACACCGGTGGTCTGGATGCCTCTGTCTGGTCACTTTCCCAGATGCTCTAAGAAGACTCTGTGCCTCAGTTTCCTTACTTAGAAAAAGAGAATATCATACCTAACTCATAGGGTGGCCTGAGGATCAAATGAGTTCGTATCTTATGAAGTACTTAGTGCCTGGTGCACAGTAAGTCCTACAAACAAACAGCCAAGAGCCTGTGGTCAGTTCTGTTGCTGTCTTATCTCGGCCCCAGCCCAGGAATAACTTCCCAGGAGCTCTCGCCCCACCCCCGGCGCAGAAAGCAGCCTTCCTCCGGCTCCTTCCTCTCCACCCCACCCCCGTTTGTGTTCCCTGGGACCCAGAGTGGTTTTCCAGTTCTTGCCAAGTCAGAGATATCTTAGCATCCGTATCTGCTCTCCAGACTGAGCTCCTCAGGGCCAGCTACTTTGTGAATGGCTGCACTCAGGAAATAAATACCCCTTGGATGACTGAACGAGGCAATGGCAGCTCTAGTTGTCTAGGCAGCTCTCTCTTGGAGAAAGCGTCTGGCTTTGTCCTTTAGCTTGAGGAATCTCTGAGGCTTCCTCTTATCCTCTAATGGGGAACCTCTATCCCTTGTTTGGTGTCCCTGCTTCTAGCCCACAGCACAGAGTCCATTTTCTCTGTTTGGCCTCACTGGCTTTGGTTTTGATTTGTCCCTGATCCTTGTCTTATGGTCCTTAACTCCATCCACATCCTGAAACCTGAAGCTCGGTTCCTCCCATCTCTCTCCTGGACTAGCTGGCGCTTTAGGTATGTTGCTCACCTGGGCCCTGCTTACCTGGGAGCGATGGGGTCCCGAGGGTGCAGGCTCTGGGGCGTGGCCTGCTCTGACAAGGCCAGCAGCGGCTCCTTTCCTCTCGGGCAGGGGCTTCTCAGTTTTTTCAGGCCAGCAGCCCTGTGAGTAGAAAGAAAGAACTCAAGAAGTCCTGGCTTGCCCTGTTCTTTCTCACCTCCTCAATGCCTCCAGACCTCCCCACAGCTAGCCCAGGAAGAGCAAGATGCAAGTCTAGATGAGACACTCCTGCGGCAGAGCGCAGACAGCATCCCTCTGGGGTACCCTCTGGGGCAGTCACCTCGTGGCAATGAGATCCTGCCTGGGAGTCCAGAAGCGATGTCTAAGGTGAGAGTTGTTGGATGTCAGAGCTCAGTCTCTGCAGGGAGCCAGTGCATGAAAAAGGGCTTTGAACTTCGTTAGGAAACGTCTATCAGCAAGTCCGTTGAGCTCCTGTGATGTGGGCGATACTGATCGAGATCCTGAACAGGTTACCAAGGGAAAACTGTCGTTGATTCGTAGAAATGACGAGTCTCAGACCGCAGCTGCTGCAGGTGGATGTTCACGGTTCACCGCATTTTGATCTTTTTCAACTTTCTTCAATCCCAGCCCGGTTACCCGACCCAGCACCCACGGGGCCCTCCCTCAGGTGCAGGAGTGTTTCCTGCTCTCAGGAATTTGGCCCCAGCTTTCCAGCTTTCCCAGCTGTGGAGAGGAGCAAGGGTCCTTCTGCTCCTGCCACAATCTCTCCATCCCCAAAGCTCCTAAAGAGGCCGGCCCCGTGGCCAAGTGTTTAAGTCCACGCGCTCCGCTTCAGTGGCCCAGGGTTTCTCCGGTTGGGATCCTGGGCGCGGACCTAGCACCGCTCATCAAGCCATGCTGGGGCAGCGTCACACACAGCAGAGCCAGAAGCACCTACAACTAGAATATACAACTACGTACTGGGGGGCTTTGGGGAGAAGAAGAAGAAGAAGAAACAAAGATTGGCAACAAGATGTTAGCTCAGGGCCAATCTTTAAAAAATAAATAAATAAAAAGCTCATAACATCAATAGTTCTTCAAGCCTTGTTCAAACCAGCCTTTCTCCAAGAAACCTTCCCAGACATTCTCCTTGTCTCTCAGAAGTAATCTTAACTCCAGCCCCCCCCAAACCAATGCCTGTGGTGAACACAGACCCCGAATTGGTCCAGGAAAGTCCTGGTAACAGTCTCTTCCGTCTCCCCCTAAACAGCCTCATTCTCCTCAGACTTCGTGTCACAATTGGGAGGGTATGGTTGCTGCACCCTGGGCCTTATGCCTGCCATTGGAGCCGGGAATCTTAACGGTTTGTGCGTCATGGACCCCTTGGCACTCCAGCAGAGCCTATGGACCCCACGCAGAGCATTGTTTCTAAAGGCATAAAATAAAATACGAGGATTACAAAAGAAACCAATGGCATTAAAATGCAGCTATCAGAATACAGAAATGACAAGAAGTAATACACAATAAACGTACCTTTTTATTAATGCACTCATTAACAAGGTCTAGCAGCGGGCCCACAAGCGACTGATGTTCTAAGGAGTGAGGAGTGTACTGATGTTTTGAGGTGTCTGAAGCAACTGGAATGTGATACAAACTGTCTGTGATTTCCATCAGTGACTGAGTCAGAGGCACTGCTCACACCATTGTGGTGTGTATTTGTTTCCTATCCTCATAGTCCAAAAAAATGTTAAACTTTGATTAGAGGTTAGTGAAAAAAAAAAGATGTCATTTTTCTCCACCCACCTTCTCCTGGGTTAAGAACTACTACTTTAGAAAGTCTGTTCCCCTACGATGCTCGGAGGCCCCGTGAGGGACCCCAAGAGACCATGTCTTTTTTTTTTTTTTTTGAGGAAGATTAGCTCTGAGCTAACATCTGCTGCCAATCCTCCTCTTTTTGCTGAGGAAGGCTGGCCCTGAGCTAACATCCGTGCCCATCTTCCTCTACTTTATATGTGGGACGCCTACCCCAGCATGGCTTGCCAAGCAGTGCCATGTCCGCACCTGGGACCCGAACCGGTGAACCCGGGGCCACCGAAGCAGAACATGAGCACTTAACCGCTGCACCACCGGGCCGGCCTGAGACCATGTCTTTTCCACTTGGGTACCTGTGGGTCATTCGGGTCGGTGCCCGCACGTGGGATAGTCTCCATGCTTGTTTGTGGAATCAAAAGGAAAAGAATCGAGTACCTCTCTGCTCTCCTAGGCGAGGAAACTGTTAATTCAAAGCCATGTCTGGATTTTTGTTCCCAGGCTCCGTGTCCAAGAGAGACTTTTCCCAGTGGCTTCTACATTACAGGCAGGGGGCAGAGGAATTAACCAACTTTGGGTACCCAGCTACGTCAGAGGAAATCTCAGGAAAAGGATGGCAGGAGGTCAAGCTAGTTGATTAGAGCGTGATGGAGAAACACAGGAAAGGGAAATGATGTCACTGGTTCTCTCAGCTCTGAGGACAGGGGACTGAAAACATCTGCTCCTGATAGAGTCAGCTGCCCCGCCCCTCCTCACCCTGCAGGGAGGTAGCGCGGCTGCAGGCGGGCAGAGCTCCCAGCCCCGCAGGCCTGCCCAGTGCAAGACCTCTCTGCCTGCCACCACCTGCTCCGCGAGCTGAGGTCCTTCCTCCAGCAGAAGCCAGCATCTATGCTTCTCTGCAGAGTGATGCAACTGGGCAGGAAGCCCAGACGCCAGCAACTGTGACGCTGTGGATAGGAAAAACCCTGAGCTGCAAACTCAGGACTTGCCTTGGGGACAAAAGGAGTGGCTGGGTTTTCTTCTTGGTTTCTAGGGAACTGTTTCCTGCCCAAAAATGGCTTGGTTAGGGAGCTAAGTTTATTTCCCAAGACGGATTCCTCTTCTCTCTCCTGTGCCAGCTTGTCTTTATGATGGCACTGGCACTGCTCACATGCTGACCCCTGGTTTTGAAACTCTACTTCCTAAAGTCAGCTTGACGCACCCATGAAGTGTACCCCCCATTCCTCCACCACAGCCACATCATCTCCCATCCAGTCAGTCTGCGCACCAACGGTGTGCCAAGCACTGCACTGCCCTTGAGATCTCATGGTTAGTGCATGCTATTACCATGGCTCTCCCTCACCATAAGACCCTTCAGGGCTCCCTATTGCCTCAGGGGGAAAACAGAGAATTACAGAATCAAAAGGCCCAGCTGAAAGATAAAATTAAATCCTTTATTTCCCCACAATTCACAGATGAGGAAACTTGAGGCACAGAGAAGGGAAGTGATTTCCCCAAGACCACAAAACAGAGTGGGCTGAAGGTGAGGCTAGAACTAGAACATAGATTTCTACACTCTGTCCAAATTCCCATGCCTTGGCATGGTATTCATCGTCCTTGATGATAAAGCCGTTATCTCCAACTCTATCCCCCACTGCTCCTCTGTGTGAAATCCAGCTCCAGCCAAGGTAGTCCATTTGCCAGTCCTCAAACGCATTGTGAGCTTTGCTGCCCTAGTCGTCTCTGTCCTGAATGCCCCTTGCCCGACCCCACTCCTCCTCCCTACCCCTCTTCAGAGTCTTTGTCCATTTGGGGTTTTCCTGCCCTTCAAGGCTCAGCTCAGACTCTCTGTGTGCGCCTTCCCTCCTCCGTGCTCCTCAGTGCATGCTTCCTGCTCCCTTGGTGGTGCTGACTTTCTCTGTGGTTCTGCAAACATGTACCTTATTCCCCCCGCGAGGCTACAAGCAACCAGGGCCCAGAGCCCCAGTGGAGGCCTCGCTAATCCTTGCAGCCTCCAGCACAGCGTCTTGTAGATAGCAGGCAATTGGTAAATGTTATCGTGAGAATGGCTTTTAAAATCTGTTCTAGGGGCCTGGCCCGTGCCGTAGTGGTTAGTTTCGGCAAGTTCGGGTCCCCGGCGTGAACCTACCACTCATCGGCCATGCTGAGGCAGCCACTCACAAACAAAATGGAGGAACACTGGCACAAGCGTTAGCTCAGGGCCAATCTTCCTCAGGCAAAAAGAAAGAAAGAACAAGATTGGCAACAGATGTTGGTTCAGGAGGAATCTTCCTCACCAAAAAGAAAAAATCTATTCTATCAGACACAAGGAGTGATAAAAATCATCTTTCGTACTTTAAGGTTTACATAACGATGCATATATATGAAATCCTCCTGCAACTCTGTGAGCCGGGCAAGCAAGGTAGGTTTTAGCCTCCATTTTATTGATGAGTCAGTGAGTGCCTGAAAGGTGTAAGGACTAGTCTCGGGGCCCGCGAGATGACCCTGAAAGTTGGTGGTGAGAAAGAAGGTATTAGAATGGGCGTCCTGGCTCTCAGCCCCATGTGGTCCTCAGTGTTGACACACCTTACGTTCTTTCCAGCGGAGATTCATTTCTTCTGCTGGGAAATCTTCTCTCTTGGTCTCATTTTTAAGGGACACTACTTAGTACAGAAGAATAGTTCATAATGGGTTAAGGGTGTCATTTATTGGAAAGAACACTTGATTGATTTCAACTTCTAGGTCTTTCATCAGCTGAGTGACCATGGGCAAACCATAGTTTCCCCATTTGTAAAAGAAGGGAATTGGACTAGGCGTACTCGAAGTCACTTCTAGCTCTAACAGTGAGGGGTGATAGTCTATCGTTAGGTAAGGAAATCCTTGCCATTGGGATAGAATTCCTTAACCTGGAAAATCTGTGATCCCTCCAGGCCTAACTGGAGAAGATATTGTGCAGGGGAGCCCCTGGGTCCCCCCAGATTAGATCATGGAGCACAGGCATGGCAGTCCACGGTCCTCCCGAGCATCTGGGATTGTACCAGGAGGCAGAGACTCACAACGAAACCCTATTTCACTTCTGTCCTTGACAACTTGAGGGGAAGATCTTGTTTCAAGGTGTGGCAGTAATTCCCAGTAATTTCTGTCAGTTATTTGCAATGCTGAGTCAACACGTTCTCAGACACGAGATGATTGAAATTCAGGCTCCAAGAACAAAGAAGTGAATTTTATTATTTTGGGAAGTTTGAACACCTTCTGATTCCAGGACTTGAGAATGGATTGCAACAATTCCCTGTCTGCTTCACAAACTCTCTAACTACACCCATCCTCTTTATGGCCTATGAGACAGGTCCTCAAGCAGCTGGGCATCACCTACGATAGGATGGAATTATCCCAGTGATTCAGGAATCCTAGGAGGGATGATGGAAAGTGCTAGAGTGAGAGAGACTCTTTCTATTATTGTAGAAATTATTACTGTGTTAATTTTGGAGGGTTCTCAGATGAGTGAGATGGGTGATCTGTGCTCTCAACTTGGACATCTTGTTGGGCTTCTTCCTTGTATGTAGGACCAGAAGTAAAACTGGGTATCCTGGTCCCCAGCACCTCCATTCCCACCACTTTTCCAGAGCCCTCTTGTCCCTGAGGACAATTAGTTCAACACAAAGAAGGATGAATTCCAAACTAGGAGACCTGGGTTGAGGTCCCCATTCTGCCACCAACTGCCTCCTTGATCTTCATGTTGCCTCCCTGGACCCTAGTATTCTCACATCAATAATAACGGTAGGAAGAGATGCTATTTTTTGAGTAAGTTCTGTCATTTACCACTGGGTGAACTTGGGCAAACAGTTCAACCTCTAAGCTTAAGTTTCTTCATCAGAAAATTGGGTTATAAAACCCGCCTCATAGAGATAATAATTTACTCAACACATATGTGTTAATAGCTTACTATGAGCTAGGCTCCATTCCAGGCATTTGTAATATATAGGAGTGGATAAAACAGATGAAATTTTTACCCTCAAGAAGTTTATGTTCTCAATGAGATTTTATGAGAATTAATGAGAATGTGTATATTATATATGTACTAGTATATATATGTTATATGTATATCATATATCTGTGTGTGTATGTATTACAATGTGCAGAGCATTTAATATATGCTAAGCACTGGGCTTAGGATCCTCTGTACAGCATCATTACTGTAATTATTGTTAGGTTAACTGTATGACAGTACCAATATCGACCAGTTTTGACTTACG
The DNA here is from genome assembly GCF_041296235.1 of Equus asinus. Lineage (NCBI taxonomy): Eukaryota > Metazoa > Chordata > Mammalia > Perissodactyla > Equidae > Equus > Equus asinus. The sequence goes on along the minus strand of NC_091814.1, from coordinate 54,655,073 downwards.
CAGATGAAAATTGCATATAGTTCAATCTAGCAATATTTTTACTATCCTTGATTCTTCCTCTCCCTAATCTACACATTTAATCAATCTCCAAATATTTTTTAAATGTACTTAAATACTGTTAACTCTACCCACATGTCTCTTTCTAGACTGCTGTTAGTTGAGGCCGCAAAGAGACCTCTCTCGGGGACTACTGCAATGGCTGGTTTCCCCATCTCCAGTCTCCACGGCTTCCAGTGAATGTTCTAGAGTGCCTATCTGATCACATTGCTCCTTGCTGAAAGCCTTTGTAATGCCTTGCTTTTGGATAAAGTCCAAACTGCTTAACATGATCAATATTCCTTCTGACCTCAAACGAACCTATCTTTTACTCTCTTCTCCTTACCCTCTTATCTCGATTGAATTTTAGGCTGTTTAGTAATTACTGATTACGAATTATGTCTCCATTTTTAGGATCAGGCAAGCCTGAGATCCTGTGGCTTCAGGATGTAACGTAAAGAAGAAAGGATTTTAAATCAATACGCTCATTCAATGGTCATCAAGTACTAACTGAGCACCTACCAGGAGCCCCTGCATGTCAGGAACCTGAAGATGAACAAGGAGCTCTCAGGCTAGTGGGGGAAACGGACATGTAACCAAGGAATTGCAATCAACTGTGATAAGTACAAAAGCGGTATATACAAGGCAAAGGGGTGGTCTGGAGTGGGAAGGATCAGTTTTTCCTTGAGAAATGTGGAGAGAGAGAGGTTAGGGAGAGGCAGGGCACATTTTGCAGAGAAGGCGAGTTAAATTGGTGTCTATAAAGAGTATGGAATGGGATCTATTCAACAGATTTTAAAAGAATAAAGTGTTTTGGAATAGAAAAAGGAGAGACTTGATTATTAAAGTAGAATTGGGATTGCACATGATTAACTAAGTTTAATTCATCATTAGAAGTAACTTAAAACAAAGCAGTTGGTTTCTTCTTGGTCAAAGGAAAGGAATTGACTATCATGCATACAGCTTATATTTCCTGAAAGTCTTGATTTCAAATATTCTTGTCAGACCATGCTTCTCAATTTTACTTTAATCAGCTACGGATGATCATGAGAAATTGTTTGCTTAGCACCAATGATGGAAAAACTGGCTTGAGCTCAAGAGATATTTAGACTGGATGTTCACACATATTTTCAACATTTACCAAGCATCACAGTGGAAAGTTATGGTCTTTATTTTCAAGGAACTTTAGGAAGACATTAAAAGCGTTAAAAACAGTGTTCTGATCCAAAAGGCAGAAGAGCAAAGAATCATGGTGACATTGAATGTCAGAACTGGAAAAGATCTCATGCATTGTCTGTCCTATTGCTCTCATTTTACAGATGTGTAAACTGAAATCCAGAAAGATGCAGTAATATGCCAACGTCATCCCATAAACTAGGGAATCTCTGGACTCAAATTCGGGATGTCACAGTCTTAGGTACTGAGTAGGAAAAAGATTGAAAAGGAATATGTCATAATCTCTCCCCTGTTGAAAGTTTTCAAAGCATTGTCTGTGGTTCATCCCAGGTGCTTTGATTCTCTCTTGCCTGGAAGTGTGGTCCTTCCTGTGGATCAGTCCCTGTCTAAGAAAATCTCCCAGTGTCGTTAGGGAGAAAAGGCTGAGGCCCATGAGACAGAGGGCAACTTTAGACTCTCTCATGGGCCAAAGAAAATCTGCTGTTGGAAATCAGATGAGAGAGATCGGTTGGCCCGGAGCAGTTCAGGAATAAAGAATTGGGGGCCACTCTTTAATGATGAATGGAGGGAAAGAAGGGCGGCCCTTGTAGGAGAAAAGTGGTAGGAATAGCATAGGCACAGGAGAGACAGCAGGAGGGAGCCCTCAGTGTCTGGGGTTGGGGAGACACCTTGTTAAGGAGAACCAGATTTAAAGGAGAAGGCAGAAGCATCTCCAGGAATTCTCTTCCAGTTCTGTAATCTTTTCTGTCCTAATTATCATTTTACCTTCCTTGTGGAAGGGAACCAGAAAGAAAGAGGCATGCCCTTTATCCAGCGGCTATAACCAGTGATCCCCTAGAGGAGGGTTCTTGGAGGAGGAAGCACTTCTTAGAGGAGGAAGGCGTTGAGGTAATCCAGCCTGCAATGAGATTGCCTTAGGACTGGAGGAAGTGCGATGCCACCAGAGAAATTCCAAGGGAGTGCCAGCCCTCGGCTGTGGAGGTTCACTTCCTTCATGTGACACAGGTATAAATGATCGGAAGCCTCTTAGCTGGAGACAGACTCCTAGGAGGCCAGAAGCATCAGCACTCCCTGAGCTCAGGTAAGAGCCCTTCCCTGACCTAGCTGCTATTGGCACAGTTCTGGGGCAGCCCACGTCTCCCACTCATTTACCCTGGTGTGTTCAGGGCCAGATCCGAAGGGCCCTTGCCATGAGGACAAAACCTCCTAGAGGTCAGGGCATTGTCACGTCATCTTTATACTTCAGTCCCTAGCACAAGATTCAAGACAGTGGGTGCTCAATACATGCTGATCGAATTGTTGACTTTAACATGTCTTTATTATACACTCACTATGTTTAAGGCAACTAACATCACTGTTTATTTAAGATCAGTCGATCACTCACTATGTGCTAGGTGTATAAATCATGCATCATTTTATTTCAATGTCAAAACAAGTTTCTGGGGTAAGTTTAATTAGCACCATTTTGGGGCTAAGAAAACAAAACCCAGAGAGGTGAGTTGACTTGTCCAAGGTCACAGAGATGTAGGGTGACTAACTCATCCTGGTTTACCTGGGACTTTTCCAGTTTTAAAACTGAAAGCCCTGTGTCCTGGGACCCGGCTCGGTCCTGGGCAAACTGGGACAACCTGCACCAGTGGGAACTTGAAGAGCAGGCATGTGGACCCCGTTCTCCCGTCTCCAAAACCCTGCATTCCCTCTGATCCTTTTGGGCGTGTGTGGTTTATTCCCTTTTCCTACATTTGGCCATGTCTCAGGAAGACAGGAATGTAGAATACTTCCAGCGTCTTGCCTGGCCCAAAGGAGAAGCTCCGTGAGTGGTCACGACTGTCAGTGCTGTGCCAAGCCGTGCTGCAGCCTGAGGCACGGGAGAGGTGTACACTCCTGCATGTGTGTTTTTATGTGTGCTATTTTTTCCAAAACATTAAAGTAGTTGAAAAATATTGAAAAATTTAAAAGGAGCTGTAGTACAACTCACAACATTATTTTAAATTTAAATATTTCATTTATGCCCCAAACAGAATTTATTATAATTTTACTTTCCTGGTTTTAAGGGAAGAAAACTTGTCACTAATATTTTTATCATATACTTTTGGGAAAAAATTAATCACTAAAGATACATAAAAATGCTAGATAGACAGGTCGATGATCGATAGGTAGGAGTACTCAGTTTTCCTTTGGTCTTGGGTTCCAATATGTCTCAGCGTGGCACTAGCGGATTCTGTTTTATTTAAAATGCTGATATTTTGTTCGTCATGGATTTTTTCATTAATTTTGATAGTGCATTAAAATATTATTTATCTTGATTACTGAGGCTTTTGGTGTCCCCTTAAATTTTGTGCCCAAGGTGAGTGCTTCACTCTCCTCACCCTAATCCCAGCCTGTTATCATCTTATCTTAAAACTCAGAGGACTCCAGAAAACGCCCTCTTTCACAGAGCAGCTTCCCCCCCCCCAGAAGAACTGAGCTCCCTCCCTGCCTTTCTCCTCTTTCTTTTGGGATCACTTACTTGACCTGCAGCCTGAGTTGCAGGGCCAGGAAAGCCTGGGGTCTTGGATTCGGCCGTGTGTACCTGACTACCGTCTTCCTGTAGAGGGGGCTGTGGAGCCCAGAGACCTCAGGAGGGAGGAGGAGCCTTAGGTGGAACTGGGCTAGCGACCGCGGTATCTTGCCTTTCCCTGCCAGTAGGTCTGTTATGAAATCATTGCCTTTCTATCTGCCTTCGGGGCTGAAATAAATCTATAATCCCCAAATAACCCATGTGTTTTTGGTGGCTCAGCTAAAACTTCTCTGAAGTCCTCTTTCCCCCAGTTCCCCTGTGGGTTTAAGGGGACCAGGAGGGTGAGCAACACGGGCATTCTGGAAGGAAAGACTCTGTACGTTATTTCGCCAAAACGAGTTTTGACATTTTCCCTGAAATGTCGTCCTCTGTCTATTCACTGCAAGTGCCTGCTGCTCCAGGCTTTGTGTGCTGGGCAATGACGACGGGGCTGGGGTGGGGACAGGATAAAGGAGCTGGGATCTGTAGCACCAACTCACACCCAGACCCTGAACAAGCACAGGAAGGGAAGGCTTCTCTTCCAGGAGGCTCAGCAGTTCTTCTTAGTAAGTTACATGAATGGGCCAGACCCTGGGAAGCCAGATAAAGCTATTAAGTTTCACTCTCAGGGGACACCTGGGAAAGGCTTGTCCCTGGTGACTGGGTTGGCTTCTTAAGGCACGAGATGGGGAAATCATTAAAGTCGGGCTCTTTCCTGTGAATCCCCAGCTCCCGTGGTCTCCAGATTGCAGCACAAGATGGACGGCTCTGGTCTTGCCCTCTGCCTTCTTGCTGCTGTGTTTTGCCTCTTCTGGACACCGTCTGCTGGGCTGAAGACACTCCATTTGGGAAGCTGTGTGATCACCACAAACCTTCAGGAAATGCGAAATGGATTTTCTGAGATACGGGACCACGTGGTACGTGAGGGAGGCACCCCCCAACCTTGTGGCGGCCTCTCCTCTTCTCTCCTTGCCTTTCTCTGTCCCCGGGCAGCCCAGCGGTGTGATCACAGAAACAGGCAGGCTGGGGACTCCTCACCAGGAGGTTGCGTCCCCGGGAATTTGAAGTGTTTTGGAGAGGGGCGCTGCGCACCAGGCTGTGACAAGGAGTGGATGAGAGGTCCTGGTGTCTGCGACCCCGGTAGCGGGACTGACCTGGCCTTTCTTGCCTTGCCTCCTTCTGTTTAGCAAGCCGAAGATGAGATCATTGACGTCAGAATCTTGAGGAAGATGGTGTCTTTGCAAGACACAGAGGTATGTGCTTGACACATCCGAGTTCTGGGAGGAAATGGGATGGGGGGCCTCTGCCCCACCTGGGTCTTCTCGCTGGACGCCCTCGCCACTTGTCCTCTGTGTAGCCTGCAGGTCAGTGCTGCCTCCTCCGCCATGTCCTGAGACTCTACCTGGACAAAGTCTTCAAAAACTACCAGACCCCTGACCACCACATCCTCCGGAAGCTCAGCAGTCTTGCCAACTCTTTTCTTACCATTAAGAAGGACCTGCGGCTGTGTGTGAGTAAGGGTCTGGGGTAAAGGGATTTATCTCAGCACATAACTTCCATGACTTAGCAACCAAACTCTTTCTTACCTCCATTTAATGGAGGGAAAAACTGAGTCCAAAAGTGCTAATGACCCGTGTTGAGCCATGTGCTTAGGTAATAAGAATTCAGTTTTATTGACTTTTGGGTAATATGCTCCATGTAAAAAGCCTTAAGAACTATAAAATGCTAGCTATTTGATGTTAATGATAATTACCTATTCTCCATGAAGTTATGCTTTTCCTGTTGGCGAGGCATCCTGCAGTGTCCTAGTGCGACCTGTGTCCAGGCAGCCAGTCAGCAGGCCACTGGACTCAATCTTGAAATAGGGTGTGAACAGGACCTGGAAATCCAATCCTCCCTTCCCATGGGTGCTCTCCGGGAGGGAGCTAGACCAGAGCTGGGGCCGGGGGTGCAGGCCGGACAGGACATGCTGATCACAAGCTCCTTCAGCGCCTCCTGTTTCTAAAAAGAAGCAACGAGCTCCATATTCGAGCCCTAAATGCTGACTTCCTCTTCTAGCTGATGACTAGTCTAGTGATCCCAAAAGATGAAATCTGGAAGGCTGTTCTGTAGGCATGGAATAGCTACGGGAACACGGGTGGAAGAGTAGAATTCTCCCCGACTTCTTGTCGATGGCAATGGCAGGAAATCAGAATCTTTAACAAAGTCTCTCATTCTTTGGCATTCTTTTTAGCATGACCGTATGACATGCCCTTGTTGGGAGGAAGCAATGGAGAAATACAGCCGGATTCTGAGTCACTTCGAAGAGGTATATGCGTTTTGGCCTTTGTTGGGATGAGTATGTTTTCAGAACTGAGATTGCAGATGAATATTCACATTGGTAGAAATCCTGTAGTCAGTCCTTAGGTTAATAGCCCTCTGAGATCATGTGGACTATCCCTCTGTTTTAACCAGGGACACTCATTCAGGTTCAAGAAGGGGTACTGTCCCCAGAAGATGCTCTGAGAATCGAAAGGGAAGGGCCATGATTCCATCAAGTCTCTCCAGAGACTTCTGGATCTTCTAGCTGCATAAGCAAGTGGGAGTAGTTTTCCAGCATTCATACACTTATACATACCCTCAAAAACAGTCACTCACGATTTCACACACGCCGGTGCCACACTGTTTCTCACCTCAGTGCCTTTGCACGTCTGCCAGGAAAGTCAGGAATTCACTCCTCACTGACTAATTCCTACTCATCCTTTAAGACTCAGCCTAGGCGTCATCCCAACGGAGGCACTGGCTGTTTCTCTGAGTTAGGTGTCACCCTGTGGGGACCTCATCATCTATTTACCGTACTACATTTTAATTGTTGTGTTCTGCCTGTCTCCCTCGCTCAACTATGAGACTATGAATTCCCTGTGGGTGAGGATTGTGCCATTCATCTCTGAATCTCTAGCCAGCCCACTGCTTAACACCATAAATATTTGTTCAATTGAAGTATGCACAGTAGGCAGCCCCTACACACACACACACACACACACAGACCTTTCTCAAAAAAACAGCCTAATTACTCTGATCTCTGGGATTCAAGAGACTTGGTTTGTAGTCCCAATTTTGCTATCCAGGCCTCAGTTTCCCTCTGTAAGACTATGGTGATGGACTGAGTAATTCTCCTTCTTCTTATGAGATCTTGAGTTTCCATAACTTCTTTCAAACTCTTCATCTTGAAAAGAACGCTCTGCTTACAATCCCTAACAAACCCGCCAATGAAAGGAGAGGATTACCCCGGGAGCGCATGTTGTCTCTTTATGATTCGCTCACCACATAAGTATGTTTCTTTCAGCTTAAGCCTCGGGAAGCGGTGGTGAAGGCTTTGGGAGAGCTCGACATTCTCCTGCGATGGATGGAGGAGACGGAATAGGAAAAGCATGACATGGCTGAGTGTATTCCTGGCCAAGAGTCCCAGCCCTTAGTCCATGTGGAAACAGGACCCCAAAACACCATCTCTTTGTTTTGTAATTTAGTGCTGATCACTGTGTACCTTATTTATTTATTATTGGTTTCTTTATTGTGGTTGTCTTCATGTGTCCCCATTCTTAATCTAGATCACGGTTTTATAAGATTTTAGTAACATCTTTTCTACTGTTGGATATATTTATCAGTTAACATTTTTATTTATTTTTGCTATTTAACTTATTTTTGTACTTGACATAAGACTTTCTAAAAAAAATTCATGGATTATATTTATAGCCTGACTAGAGCATGTCACATATTTTCGTACAGTAAACAAACTCTATAAATTCTAGAGGAGCAGCTCAGGGGGTTATTGGTTTTTATCAAATTAAGGACATCTTTACTGATGCCAGTGCTCTCTGAGAACCAATGGCTACTCCGTGTGGGTCGTGCAAGAAGTTCCACAGTGAAATTGCAGCCTTGTCTTACAGTTATTGACCACACTACCCAACTCCCCAAACCCATGCTTGTGTGTCTTCCAGCTGTGAAATCCGGTACGGCCAAGCTGTATTTCTACAAATAAAGTTTGCTTTGCATACTATCTGCTTGGAGTTTGAAAATGCTTATGGGGGCTGGCCTGGTTGCACAGTGGTTGGGTTCACATGTTCTGCTTCTCAGCGGCCTGGGGTTTGCCAGTTTGGATCCCCGGTGCACACACGGCACTGCTTGGCAAAAGGGCCATGCTGTGGTAGGCGTCCCACATATAAAGTAGAGGAAGATGGGCACAGATGTTAGCTCAGGGCCAGTCTTCCCCAGCAAAAAAAAGAGGAGGATTGGTAGTAGTTAGCTCAGGGCTAATCTTCCTCAAAAAAAAAAAAGAAAGAAAGAAAGAAAGAAAAAAGAAAATGCTTCTGGAGCAGAAACAATGGTGGGGGTGAGCTTGAATCTCATATCGCCCAGGGTCCTCTTGCTCCTGTGGGGAAGAAAGATGCGAGTGGGAACCTGGGCCCTCTCTCTCCTGTTGAATGCACTCCCAGCTCTGTCTCTTGATTCCCTCACGTCTCTGATGTCCACATAAAGGGACTGTGACTGAGTGAGGGGCTTCGCCATCCCTGCTTTTACCTCATTGGCTTTGAGTGCCAGCGTCTGTCTACCCTGGGTTTCCTTCTCACTTCAGGTTCTCGTGCTTTCACATCAGGGGTCTTGGTTGCAACACAAATTACAGTGGGCAGGAAGCTCTATTACAAGGGTGAAGGGCATACAGGAGCGAAGTGCAGTTACTGGGCCTACCCTGGGGGGTGCAGGAACTCTCTTTTGAGACCCTCCAATTTGGGATTCTGTGTAGCCCCAGAGTCTAGGTTGTTCCTGGATCAAGTCTTTGTCTTTGTGACCAGCTAACAGGTCAGTGTTCTCTTTCTGAGCCCCTTTCACTCCGAGCTGCCCCGGGCAAAAGGAGGCAGATTCTGGCCTGGGCTGCTTGCACCCTCCCTCCCCCTTCACTCTGAACGGCACCCCGACTTAGCAGTTTAGTTGTCCTAATTTCAAGAACAGCAGACACGCTGAGGCCCTGGCTCCTGCACAGAACTCTCTTTACTGCCTCTGGTTTCTGCTTCCGGCCCTCATTCTGGGCCCTGGTTTGTTTAAACTATTTCATTGACTTTTTTCCTCATTATACAAGTAGCAACCATACAACAGAGAAAATTTGGAAAATACAGAGAAATGTAAAGAAGAAAATTAAAATCCTACTACTCACAAATAACTACACAAACATTTAGGTGTGTTTTTTCCATATCCTTTTTCCTTGATTCAAATCATGGCTCTGCTCTCATTACCTGAGTGATTTCGGCTGTAAAACTTAACCTTCCTGGAATTTAGTTTCTTCCTCTGGAAAAGAGGACGATAATCTCTACCTTTCACAGTGATGGAAGAGATGGTCTTTTATATTCCTTTGAAAAGAAGGCATTTTCTGCTTTCATGTTCCCCATTATAATCACCCGTTTCCTATCAGATTTTGATTCCATCTCAGTCCTCTTCTGTCAGATGTTCCAGTTGTGTGTCTCCTGGTTTTCTCTGACCTGGCTGACAAGCCGCTTGGCTTCAGCTCTCAAGGAATAGTTGAGAAGTCAACGTCACTGAACTCAGTGGTAAAATTAGAACCTCCCCCTCCAGGAGACATTGGTGGCAACGAGGAGGCTGGTGTTACCTGCCGAGGGTGTGCGTCTGCCAGGTGAGTGTGTCTGAGGTTGACTCACAGAGCTGAGGAGGAAGCGCCTTCGTTTGTTTCCCGAGAGGAATCTGTGACTCTTCTGAAACTCGGGGCCCTGGGAAGCCTTGGTCTTCTGGGACTTCGTGTTACCATGTTACCATTGACTTGTTACCTCTTTGCCTGTCTCTTCCCCTCCCCTGCAGGACCCATCTCGTCCTCCAAGTCGTTGGTCTCTTCTCTGCTTGACCTACCACAGCACCAATAATGTGGAATTCAGCAGTGGAGAGGTCCAGCCAGGTTGGGGGTTAAGGAAAAACTTCACGAAGGTGCGGCCATTGAGGGACAGCCCCTAAAGAATGGTTTACGCTCGCCACTTCCAATTCAAGAATTAAAATAACTGTTGTCATTTGTTAAGTACTTAGCATGTGCCAATCACTGTACTGGGAACTTCACATACATTCACATACACATCCTTAAAACAACCCTGGGAGGTAGGTAGTATTGCTATCAGTTTGCAAATGATGATGTGCTCAGAGACGGTATGAAATTTGTGGAGGTGTTACAGCTAATAGGGGAGTTGAGTGTGGGCACTCTGATACCCCAGCCCTATATGCTTTCCTGCCCCACTGTCCTCTCTCCCAACAATGACGTCTGTGCTCAGAAGCCCAGCAGGAAGGAATGAGGAGCTTTGGCTTCATAGAGACATGGGTTTTCACTCACTACCTCGGACAAGCAACATAACCACCCTCAGTTTTTTCATCTGTAAAGTGGGGATTATACTGCTTACCAGATGGTCGATGTGAGGACTAAATGTGACTGTAATAGCTGACTTGTACAAGCGCTTATTGTGTATCAGGTACCATTCCACTGCAGGTGTCTGCTTGTTGAATTTGCACAAGAACGTGAAGAGATAGACTCCGTTGCTATTTCTATCTTACAGATGAGGAAACTGAAGACCATAACGTAAAATACCTTGTTCAAGTTCACACAGCTAGCAACGGTGGGCTTGAAGTACAAAGCCAGTAGGCAGACTGGAGAACCGTGCATTTGATCACTTTGCTTTGCTGACTGGCTGGAAAGCCCAGCACACAGAAAGCGCGGGATCAGCAGAGGCTCTGCTGATAGTGGTTCTGCCTGGAGAGGAGAGTGATGAGCCTTCCTGCCAAGTCGCAGCTCTATTAACTTCCTGGCACAACTTATCTCCATGACACCTGTGTGGAACTTCACATTTCCCTGGGTCTAAACCTTGTCTCCTTAATAAGCAGAATGTAAGTTCCTTTGGAGGTGATAAGACAAATATGCTAAACCTCAGGTTGACCTGTCAGCTCTGGTTATTCTTAGCTGTTAGATCCTGGATAAGCCACTCTGCTTCTCTGGGCCTCAGTTCCACCTCAGAGAGATTGAATATACAAATGGACAATGGCTAGACTACCTATGAAAATAGAACTCGGATCCATAATCAGCAGCAACCAGCCCGGAAACCAACCCATTATCGACAGTAACCAGCCCAGAAAACCAGTCTGCTATCTATGTCAGACCACTATCTCTAGCAACCATCCTAGGAAGTCAAACTGTAACCCCTGTAGCAATCTGCCCCAAGTGGCCAGGACTTGATTAATAAATGACAGCTTCACTAATTTTTATCTCCACTTCCAACTTAGCATGAGCCAGAAAAAGCCAAATATGCACACCTAACCAACCACATGGCATGCCCTGCTTCTAGCTAGCCCTGACAGTTTCCCCAGCCCAGCAGCCTCCAATCAAGGCAGACCTGAGGCCTCCTTTTTCTCTCCTGTAAAGCTGTCACACTCCTGCAGGCCTCTGAGTCTCTGCAGACACGTAAGTGATGGTGGCTGACTTCCTTGCTATAGCAAGCTCTGAATAAATAGCCTTTGCCTGTTCTCCTTTGGTTGGTCTTCATTTATTCCACACTGCATTTGTAAGATGGAAGAATTGGAACAGATGATTCTGAATTCTAGAAACTGGATGCGATACCACTGTCTCAGGGGGTCAGAGGTGGCTGCTACTGCCTTCCATTGCTGGAAGAGATTTGCATGGTTCCTGTATCACCAGTTTTGGATTCAGAATATGAGGGGAACACATCTGGTTGGGCAGGACTAGGTGATCCCCGGGATGACAGGGAGGCTGGACAAGCCTTCCATCTGATGGAAGGTGGGCTCCTTCTCAGAAGGAGGGACGTCTCCCAAACCTAGGAATGAAATCCAGATGTGGGGTGACTCAAAAGAATACAAAAAGTCTGTCATATCTCTTGTTCCCATCACGGCATGGGGTTGCCCAAATTCCCTATTTTCAGGGATTCTAGCCTTCTCTAACATAGTCCAGTGTAACTTGTCTGCCCAGCCCTCTCCCACACAGATGGAGAGCGAATGTGCCTTGCTCCTGCTGGACAAGTTCCTGGAGGACAGGGCTGTGTCTTTTCAGCTTCCTAGCCTACCCTATCTCAGGACAGCATAACAGTACATTATTGATAAAGACTCAATTCAAAAGCAAGAGAAGGGAATGTGTTTAAAAGGAATAAAATTTTTTAAACTAAATAAAATTGCTCTTTCTATGTATGTGGCCCTCAGCTAGTTTTTTTCCTGAGTTAAAGGCTTTGGCTTTTGCTAGAAAACAGATAATCCACCCTGCAGAGTGGGCCTTGCCAACAGGCGGCAGCGGAATAAATGCAGAAAGACTGAATGCAGCCGCTCCCTTATTTCACTGGGAGGAGGAAACGGGACACTCCAGTTCAACCCAACTGTCAGGAGCACAATGAGTCAATCACTTAACGGGAAGAGGGTAGGACTCGGAGACAGAGACGTGGCAGCAGGAAGCTGTGGATTACAGCCTGAGCGCTAACATCTTTCCGAGCTCAGCCTTTGTTAAAGTGGGCAAGAACATACAGATCACTTTACTGGGTAATCAGAGCTCAGAGAAGGAAAGCGGCTTGCCAAAGGTTATGCAGTGAGTTAGGCAGAGTTGGATTTAAGACTTGGATGCCCGTACTTCTAGGACCAGCAAATCTCGATTCAATTCAAAAAGAAAGAAAAGTCATGCAGATTGAAGATGAAGAAGTGAAACTGTCCTTATTCATAGGTGACACGCTCATCTAGGTAGAAATATTCAACAGAATCTACAAAAAGCTGCTGGAACTAATAAGAAAGTGTCATCTAGTAGGAGAATACAAGATCAATACGCAAAGATCAATGGTATTTCCGTATACCAGCAACACACAATTGGAACTTGAAAGTAAAAAAATACGATTTACAATAGCATCAAAAATTTTGAAATACTTAGGGATAAATCAAGCACAAAAGATGTAAAGATCTCTACACTGGAAACTGCATATCGTGGCTGGGAGGGGTGAGAAATGGTCTACATAATGGAGATGGATGCCATAGTCATGGGGGGAAGTCTCAGTATTATTAAGATGTCAGTTCTCCCCAAATTGATCTATAAATTCAATGCAATCACAACAAAATTCCAGTAGTCTTTTTTAGTTAGAAATTGACAAATTGACTTTATAATTCATATGAAAATGCAACAGACATAAAATAGTCAAAATAACTTTGATAAAGAACAAAATTGGAGGATTATTAATATCTGATTTCAAGACTTATATAAAGCTATGACAATCAAGACAGTGTGGTATTGATATAAAAATAGACTAATCGATCAATGAAACAAAACAGAAAGTCCAGAAAAAGACCCATCCATATATGGGCAATTGATTTTCGATGAAAGCGCAAAAGCAGTTCAGCGGACATAAAATAGTTTTTTCAAGAAATGGTGCTAAAACTATTGGAAAAAAATGAACCTTGACCCTTACCTTACTCCGTGTATAAAAATTAACTCAAAATGGACCATAGATCTAGATGTATAATCTGCAACTATAAAACCGCTTAAAAGAACTCCTACGAAAGAAAACCTGAGAAAAAACCTTTGTCACTTTAAGTTAGCCAACGAGGTCTTAGATATGACACCAAAAGCAGAATCCACAAAAAAATCAAATTGATAGATCGGACTTCATTAAAGTTAAACATTTCTGCTCTTCAAAAGACACCTAAGAAAGTGAAAAGACAAGCCATAGTCTGGAAGCGAGTATTTGCAAATTCTGCATATGAAAAAGGACTAATGTCCAGAAAATATAAAGAATACTCAAAACTCAGTTATAAGAAAAATAGCCCCATTGAAAAAAACGGGCAGAAGACTTGAACAGACATCAAAGAAGATACATAGATGACAAAAAAAAAAAGTACATGAAAAGGTGCTTGACATCATTTGTCATTAGTTAAATGTAAATTAAAACTACAACGAGATACCACATGACACCTATTAGAAAGGCTAAAATTAAACAGATTGACCGTGCCAGGCGTTGAGGGGGCTGTGGAGGAACTGAAACATCAATACTGCTATCGGGAATGTGAAATCATACAACCACTTTGAAAACAGTTTGGCAGTTTCTTAAAAAGTTAAGCAAACATCTGCCATATGGCCCAGTCATTCCGTTCCTAGGTATTTACCCAAGAGAAAGGAAAGCATATGTCCATAGTCTTGTACACAAATGCTCATGGCAGCTTATTTTTAAGAGCCAAAAATCTGAAACAACCTAGAAGTCCACCAACAAATGAATGGTTAAACAAACTGCGGTGGATATGTTCATCGTCTTGATGGTGGTGATGGTTTTACAGGTGAGCAGATATGCCAAAACTTGTCAAATTGTTCATTTTAAATGCTATTATTATTATTATTATTATTATTTTTGGTGTGGAAGATTCACCCTGAGTTAACATCTGTTTCCAGTCTTCCCCTATTTTGTATGTGGGTTGCTGCCTCAGCATTTCTGACGAGCGATGCACATCTGCACCTGGGATCCGAACCCGCGAACCCTGGCAGCCAAGGAAAGCGCACTGAACTTAACCACTATGCCACGGTCTGTCCCCAAATTGTGCATTTTAATATATAGATTAAACTACTGATATATAATTATCAGTAAAGCTGCTTAAAAAATAATTCAAATTCAAGGCAATTTTTCTTTCTAGGCATTGTGGAGGTTACAGGAATAAAAAGAGAGTGAAGTTGTTAGGGCAAGTTACTGTGCAGCAAAATAAATCCCAATGTAATTAAGGAAAGACAACCATGTGGGAGCCCAGAGAAGGCTTTCTGAAGGAGCGAACTTGGATTAGACCTCAAAGGATGAGCAAGGATGCCAGCGAGTGGCGTGAAAAGACAAAAGACCTTATGTCCTGCTAACTCAGGAAAGTGGCTCAACCTCATGCTAATGCCAATATTCCCTGACACATGTATAGCATATAGCAGTTTAAAATACTTTTATTTAACTTATTTATGTCCCACTCCCATCAAAGTGATTTAGAGTGGCTTATAAAGATACAACAAGATTTAAGGGAAATAGATGAAAAACTTGGAATACAGACAAGACAGTGAAGTTGAGCTAAGATTCTTCCACAAAGGAATGTCAACAGGTTCTGAATCGTAACTTGCTAGAAAGATCAAATTTGGCTCTGAGCTTTCTAGAGGCTAGAACAAAGAGGGAAAGAGGATTATTACAAAACCCACTAAAGACTTTGTCCAGGTTGTGTCATTCGAGCCTCATGGAGTCCGCACAGTAGGTCTGTCTCTCCTGCCAACGGCAGAGTGCAGTGATTTTCTGAAGCTGTTGAGAGTTGAACGCTGTTGGGGAGCTGGTGGATCTGTGGAAGTGTGTTCCTTCTCATTTCTTCTCCTCATCAAGGAGGAACACCTGATGGCTTTTAAAGGAAAGTTTTCACTGAGAAGAATTCAAGACAAGTTGGAAAAATCAGGAAATATGAAAAAAAACCTCTTTGAAGGTATTGGAGAGATGACAAAACAGGCATAATTATAGGGTCAAGATTTGGGAGCTGGAAATCCAGAGAAGTGAGCCCAGCACTGGGGACCAATTTTCCCCAACAGAGGTCATTTAAACAGAAAAGTTGATGGAAGGTTGGCAGACTGAGAAGATTTACAGAACTTTCTAGAAACTTACAGTATTGGGGCTACAACAATCAGTGCTCAGAGACTGCAGAGGGGCCCTAGTAACCTCCCTGCCAAGCTCCGGGTTAGATCCCAAAGTGCTCCCCCCGAGGAGTCATGGCAATCCACAAATAGACTGGCTCTAACAGGGACAGAAAATCAGCCTTGAGTCATCTCAACCTATGACTGGATTAAAGTAATCTGGGATTACCAACCCCTACTCTCCTTCCAGGAGCAAATATAAATCCATCTCAGGGGCTGGCCTGGTGGCGCAGCAGTGAAGTTCACACATTCTGCTTCTCGGCGGCCCAAGTTTGCCAGTTCGGATCCCGGGTGAGGACATGGCACCGCTTGGCAAACGCCATGCTGTGGTAGGCGTCCCATGTATAAAGTAGAGGAAGATGGGCATGGATGTTAGCTCAGGGCCAGTCTTCCTCAGCAAAAAGAGGAGGATTGGCAGCAGTTAGCTCAGGGCTAATCTTCCTCAAAAGAAATAAAAAATAAATCCACCTCAGAGGAGGATAATATTCAAAGCTTAAAATTTATAATTTTTTATACACAATGTCTCGAAATGTTCAGAGTAGGAAAATCCATAGGGACAGAAAGTAAACCAGTGGTTTCCAGGGACTAAGGGGAGAGAAGTATGGGGAGAGACTGCTAATGGGTATGAGGTTTCTTTTTGTGGTGATCAAAATGTTCTGGAATTAGATGATGGTGCTGGTTGCACAACTCTGTGAATATATCAAATTGTACACTTTAAAAGGGTGAATTTTATGGTATGTGAATTATAGCTCAATAAAGCTATTATTTTAAAAATGAAGATGAAATAAAAACATTTTCAGACCAACAACCATTAGGCGAAAGTAGAAACAGTTATTTAAGACAATGATTTTAGGACGGAATGATTTGGCTTATTTTTTTTTATTGAGTTATTGATAGGTTACAATCTTGTGAAATTTCAGTTGTACATTAATGTTTGCCAGTCATGTTGTAGGTGCACCACTTCACCCTTTGTGCCCACCCCCCACCCCACCTTTCCCCTGGTAGCCACTAAACTGTTCTTAGTCCATAATTTTAAATTCCTCATATGAGTGGAGTCATACACAGATTATCCTTCTCTCGCTGGCTTATTTCACTTAACATAATTCTCTCAAGGTCCATCCATGTTATTGCAAATGGAATGATTTTGTTCTGTTTTGCAGCTGAGTAGTATTCCATTGTATATATGTACCACATCTTCTTTATCCATTCGTCTGTTGCTGGGCACTTAGGTTGCTTCCACATCTTGGCTATTGTAAATAATGCTGCAATGAACATTGGGGTGCATAGGACTTTTGGGATGCTGACTTCAAGCTCTTTGGATAAATACCCAGTAGTGGGATGGCTGGATCGTATGGTAGTTCTATTTTTAATTTTTTGAGGAATCTCCATACTGTTTTCCATAGTGGCTGCACCAGTTTGCATTCCCACCAGCAGTGTATGAGGGTTCCTTTTTCTCTGCAACCTCTCCAACATTTGTTGCTATTAGTTTTAGATATTTTTGTCATTCTAACGGGTGTAAGGTGATATCTTAGTGCAGTTTTGATTTGCATTTCCCTGATGATCAGCGATGATGAGCATCTTTTCATGTGCCTATTGGCCATCAGTATATCTTCTTTGGAGAAATGTCTGTTCATGTCTCCAGCCCATTTTTTGATTGGGTTGTTTGATGTTTTTTTGTTGAGTTGCGAGAGTTCTTTATATATTATGGATATTAAGCCTTTGTCAGATATATGACTTGCAAATATTTTCTCCCAGTTAGTGGGTTTTTTGTTTCAATCCTGTTTTCATTTGCCTTGAAGAAGCTCTTTAATCTGATGAAGTCCCATTTGTTTATTCTTTCTATTGTTTCCCTTCTCTGAGAAGGCATGGTGTCCGAAAATATCCTTTTAATACTGATGTCAAAGAGTGTACTGCCTACGTTTTCTTCTAGAAGCCTTATGGTTTCAGGTCTCACCTTTAGGTCTTTGATCCATTTTGAGTTTATTTTGGTGAATGGTGAAAAAGAATGATCAATTTTCATTCTTTTACATGTGGCTTTCCAGTTTTCCCAGCACCATTTGTTGAAAAGACTTTCTTTTCTCCATTGTACGCCCTCAGCTTCTTTGTCGAAGATAAGCTGTCCATAGATGTGTGGTTTTATTTCTGGGCTTTCAATCCTGTTCCATTGATCTGTGCACCTGTTTTTGTACCAGTACCATGCTGTTTTGATTACTGTAGCTTTGTAGTATGTTTTGAAGTCAGGGATTGTGATGCCTCCCGTTTTGTTCTTTTTTCTCAGGATTGCTTTAGAAATTCGGGGTCTTTTTTTGCCCCATATGAATTTTAGGATTCTTTGTTCTAATTCTGTAAAGAATGTCATTGGGATTCTGATTGGGATGGCGTTGAATCTGTAGATTGCTTTAGGTAGAATGGACATTTTAACTATGTTTATTCTTCCAATGCATGTACATGGAATGTCTTTCCATCTCCTTATGTCGTCATCCAATTCTCTCGGGAAGGCCTTGTAATTTTCATTATCTAGGTCCTTCACTTCCTTAGTTAAATTTACCCTGAGGGATTTTATTCTTTTTGTTGTGATTGTGAATGCTATTGTATTATTGAGTTCTTTTTCTGTTGGTTCATTACTGGAGTATAGAAATGCTACTGATTTATGCAAATTGATTTTATACCCTGCAACTTTGCTGTAGTTGTTGATTACTTCTAACAGTTTTCCAATGGATTCTTTGGGGTTTTCTATATATAAGATCATGTCGTCTGCAAACAGCGAGAGTTTCACTTCTTCCCTCCCTATTTGGATTCCTTTTATTCCTTTTTCTTGCCTGATTGCTCTGGCCAGGACCTCCAGTACTATGTTAAATAAGAGTGGTGATAGAAGGCATCCTTGTCTCATTCCTGTTTTCAGGGGGATGGCGTTCAGTTTTTGCCCATTGACTATGATGTTGGCTATGGGTTTGTCGTATATGGCCTTTATTATGTTGAGGTAGTTTCCTTCTATGCCCATTTTGTTCAGAGTTTTTATCATAAATGGCTGTTGGATCTTGTCAAATGCCTTCTCTGCATCTATTGAGATGATCATGTGGTTTTTATTCCTCAGTTTGTTGACGTGGTGTATCACGTTGACACATTTGTGGATGTTGAACCATCCCTGTGTCCCTGGTATGAATCCCACCTGATCATGATGTATGATTCTTTTAATGAATTGCTGAATTCTGGTTGCCAAAATTTTGTTGAGAATTTTTGCATCTATGTTCATCAGGGATATTGGCCTGTAGTTCTCTTTTTTCGTGGTGTCCTTGTCAGGTTTTGGTATCAGCGTGATGTTGGCCTCGTAGAATGTGTTAGGAAGTGTTCCATCTTCCCTAATTTTTTGGAATAGCTTGAAAAGGATAGGTATTAAAATCCTCTCTGAAAGTTTGGTAGAATTCCCCAGGAAAGCCATCTGGTCCTGGGCTTTTATTCTTTGGGATGTTTTTGATGGCTGTTTCAATCTCTTTCCTTGTGATTGGTCTGTTCAAATTGTCTGCCTCTTCTTGAGTGAGCTTTGGGAGATTGTAGGAGTCCAAGAATTTATCCATTTCCTCTAGGTTATCCATTCTGTTGGCATAGAGTTTTTCGTAGTATTCTCTTATAATCTGTTGTATTTCTGCAGAGTCTGTTGTTATTTCTCCTCGCTCATTTCTGATTTTGTTTATTCGAGCTTTCTCCCTTTTTTTCTTTGTAAGTCTGGCTAGTGGTTTGTCAATTTTATTTATCTTCTCAAAAAACCAGCTCTTTGTCTCATTGATCCTTTCTACTGCCTTTTTCGTTTCAATAGTATTTATTTCTGCTCTGATTTTTATTATTTCTCTCCTTCTGCTGACTTTGGGCTTCATTTGTTCTTTTTTCTCTAGTTCAGTTAGGTGTGCTTTAAGGTTGCTTATTTGGGATTTTTCTTGTTTGTTAAGATGTGCCTGTATTGCGATGAATTTTCCTCTTAATACAGCTTTTGCTGTATCCCATATGAGTTGGTATGGCATGCTATCATTTTCATTTGTTTACAGGTATTTTTTGATGTCTTCTTTAATTTCTTCAATGATCCATTGCTTGTTCAGTAGTGTGTTGTTTAGTCTCTACATCTTTGTGCCTTTCTCAGCTTTTTTCTTGTAATTAATTTCTAGCCTTATAGCACTATGATCTGAGAAGATGCTTGTTATTATTTCAATTTTTTTAAATTTGTAGAGGCTTGCCTTGTTTCCCAACATATGGTCTATCCTTGAGAATGTTCCATGTGCACTTGAGAAGAATGTGTATTCAGCTGTTTTAGGTTGAAGAGATCTATATATGTCTATTAAGTCCAATTGTTTTAGTTTTTCATTTAGCTCCACTATTTCCTTCTTGATTTTCTGTCTGGATGATCTGGCCATTGATGTGAGTGGGGTGTTGAGATCCCCTACTATTATTGTGTTGTTTTTAACATCTTCCTTTAGGTCTGTTAATAGTTGTTTTATGAATCTTGGTGCTCCTGTGTTGGGTGCATAGATATTTATAAGTGTTATTTCTTCTTGATGAAGTATCCCTTTGATCATTATATATTCTCCCTCTGAGTTTCTCTTTACCTGTCTTATTTTGAAATCCACTTGGTCTGATATGAGAATTGCAACACCTGCCTTTTTTTCCTTGCTATTTGCTTGAACTATTGTCCTCCACCCCTTCACCCTGAGCCTGTGTTTGTCCTTGGGGCTGAGGTGTGTTTCCTGGAGGCAACAAATTTTTGGATCGTGTTTTTAATCCATTTTGCCACTCTGTGTCTTTTTATTGGAGAGTTCAATCCGTTCACATTGAGAGTGATTATTGATGCATGTGGACTTAGTGCTGTTAATCTGTCGCTCATTATCTTGTTTTCCTGCGTTTCTTTTCTTGTTTGCTTTAGACTACCCATTTAATACTGCAATTTCTTATGCTGGGTTTCTTAGATTTTTCCTTATTTATGATTTGTGACTCTGTTCTGTACTTTATTTTAGTATCTACCTTGAAGTTTGTATTTAGAATCTCGTGTATAATATAGTCTATTCTCTGGTGGTCTCTTACTTACTTGACCAATACTGATTTAGACCCTTTGCTCTTCCCCTCCTAAATAATTATTTTCATTTTTTTATTCCAACTCGTCTTATTAATTGGTAGTTAGAGTGCTAAGATCGTCCTTGTTTTGGTAGTTTCCTTACCTTTACCCTAATGCTATAATTGAATATTTGCTATCCTGTTCTGGTTCTATCCATTGGTCTCCCTAGTCTGTGGATTGTGTCCCCTTTCTCCCTTTTTTCTTTTTTCAGGTATGAGAGCCTTCTTGAGGATTTCTTGTAATGGAGGGCTTTTGGTTACAAATTCCCTTAACTTTTGTTTGTCTGGAAAAGATTTAATTTCTCCCTCATATCTGAAGGAAATTCTTGTTGGATAGAGTATTCTTGGCTGAAGATTTTTATCCTTTAAAGCTTTGAATATGTCACTCCATTCTCTCCTAGCTTGTAGGGTTTCTGTAGAGAAATCCGCTGACAGTCTGATAGGGGCTCCTTTATAGGTTATTCTCTTTTTTTTTCTTACTTCCCTGAGTATTCTTTCCTTATCTTTCCTTTTTGCCAACTTTACTACTATGTGCCTTGCAGTAGGTCTTTTTACATTGACAAATCTAGGAGAGCTAAAACCCTCCTCTACACACATTTCTCCGTTGATCCCTAGATTTGGGAAGTTCTCTTCAATAATTTCGTTAAGCACACTTTCTGCTCCATTTTCCTTTTCCATATTCTCGGGAATTCCTATGATCCTTATGTTCTTACTCCTCATTGAATCCATTACTTCTCGGAGATTTTCCTCATTTCTTTAATTCTTAGTTCTCTTTCTTCCTCTGTCTGGTGCCATTCAACCTGTCTGTCCTCGATTATGCTAATTTTCTCCTCTATGTTGTCTACACGGGCATTCAGGGAATCCGTATTCTGTTTTATCTGGTCCATTGTGTTTTTCATCTCAAGTAATTCTGTTTGATTCTTCTTTATGATTTCAATCTCTTTTGTGAAGTAACTCCAGAACTCGGCTTGTTTCTCTATCTTTCTCTCTACCTCATTGAGTTTTTTCATTATAGCTGCTCTGAATTCATTATCACTTAGTTTTCCTAATTCCAAGTCCTCAGGACTTAATTCTGTGTTTTTATTGTATCCCTTCTGGTCTGGGGCTTTTATAAATTGCTGGATGGTAGAGGAGCGGTTTTTTCTCATAGTGGTAGAATTCAGTTGCAGTTACCGCCTGTCGCCACTAGATGGGGGTCGAGAGTGGCGTGTTAGCTCTCCGCCTTGGGGCAAGATGGCTGCGCCCACTGGCTTTGCAGGGGGGAGGGGCTGTTACTCACACGCGCCGGTCTGGGTTCAGATCAGTTCTGTTCTCTGGTCTCGCAAGGCCCTTGATTTATAGGGTCCCTGCGGATGGAAGCTTTCCCCCCGTCAGCGGGTCTCCACTGAACCAGCGGCAGGAGTCCTGGATGATCCCCCGGCCGCGCGGCCCCTCCCCTGCTCCTCCCCGACCCACGCCGCAGCGATCGCAGACTCTAGGGGAGGGAGCGATGTTCTCTCCTACCGTTCCAGCGCCTCCGAGGGTGTAAGCAAGGTTATGATCTCCGCCTTCTTGGTATTGTAGGTCTCTAACGTGTTGGCATTAGATTTATTCTCTGAAATTCAGTTCTTCCAATCTTTTGTTGTATTTTGGAGGGGAGAGAATCCCGGGTCAGCTCACCCCGCCATTTTGCTCCGCCCCCTCCCTGATTTGGCTTATTACGAAGTGATTTAGCTCTCATCTACTTTCGTTACTATTGTTAATAAAAAAGAGCTCTCTCGAACTCTGACCCTTAAGTTTTCATATCATATTCTTATATGATTTCTCTTGGGGATGGACTATTATCATTTTGAAGCAAATTCACAGGCTCCGTAAACAGACTGATAAAAACTGGGATTAGCTGCAGTATAGTCTATCATTTCTGTGCGAGGTACTATTAAGAGCACTTTACCTGGTATTTTTCCTAAAAGCAAGACCATATAGCTAAAGGGTAAAAAGTTGTTTGTAGCTTTATGAAGCTCTTTTCATTAGTAAAAGGCACTAAGTATGTCATGGTAATACATAAAAATAAATATTAGTAATATTTAATAATAACTCTTTCTCAGGCTTATTAATATGTCAGGCTCTCTTCTATGTCCTTCTTGTGTACTTTCTTATTTACTCCTCACTAATACCTATGAGGTGGGCAGTATTATTATTCTCGATTTACAGAGGAGGAAATGGAAGCATAGAGGAATCAAGTGACTTCCCCAAGGTCACACAGCTCGTAAGTGTTACTGAATCAGGCTTGTTTTGCCTGTTGCATGAAAAGGCAATCACTGAGACAATGAGTTTGCAGCAGAGAAAGGGTTTATTCACAAGGCAGCCAAGTGAGGAGATGGGAGAACAAATCTCAAATCTGCCTCCCCCAAAATGGGGATTAAGGGTATTTATGGGGTAGGGGGCAGAGTGGTCTGAAGTGTGGGGATAGATGATGAGAGGCGAGAAGGAGTGCGGTAACTGATCATCTGCGCAAGCATGGTAAAGCTTCCTGGCTCTTCATAGGACGCCCGTTCACAAAATGGTGATGTTAGCACCATCTGAGGGTGGAGTTTTCAGTTTCCCAACCTCAGGAGTTCACTGGTTAGACCCCTGCACAGGCCCAGTTAGTGGGTTGGTGATCTCGCCCATCCTGACCCAGACGGGGGTCAATTTCTAGTTCCTGCAAAACAACTCAAGCATCTGTTACCATGGTGACCCAAGCGTCAGGGATGCTGTGTATGAGGAATCTTGTGGGAGTTGGATAATACATTGCTCAAGGAGCACAGCTAACGATGGGTGGGGCAACAACTAAAAGCTACGGTTATTAACTGCCCAGAAAACTTTAGTTACTAGCTACCTAGTCATTAGTGGCTAACTGTCCACTGGTTTCAATCCCCCTATTCTTTGGTCATTTATTGTTCTTTGGGATTTGGGGCGACCAGTGCAGCTACTTCCTACTGAATCGGGGCGTAGATCTGGGTTAGAGGATGAAACTGTTTAGCGCTCATTTGGAAATATTCTCTGGTTTCTGGCTTCAGGTTGACATTTTGCATTATTAGAATTTTTGCACCTTGTTCATCTGTTTTGGTACAAAATCTAAAGGTATATTTTATAATTAAATATCTAGCCAGAAGGACAAGAAATACAGACAATCTAAATTTTAATAGTCCCTGAAAAATAGATCGAATCCCTTAGGGAATCCAAGAAAACAGTCCTGGAAACCAGTCTGGACCCGGTACCTCTGGGGATCCCAGTTTCAGCCAGGTAGCTTGTTGTCTGGTTTTCTCTATGTGAGTTTCAACCTCTGCTGAGGTGTTGATGCACACGCAACATGATGAGTTAGCTACTGCACAAACTCCTTGTTCGGCTACCATATAGTCCAAGGCTATCGGATAGTTGGGACAACCCTTGCTGAGGAATCTAAGGCTCTCTGTTTGGCTGCTATTGCCTGTGTTGTTTTGTTGGCGAGTATCCCCAAGGTGATGGAGAGATTCCCTCTCATGTGCTTGTGGGCTGCAACACACCACCAAGGCAACAAAGTTTATCCAAAGAAATATCTGGCACCATCCTCTTGAAAGCCAGGCAAGCAACTGGTAGCATCATCTGGCATGGACCTCTTAGTTCTGGAAAAATATTTAAAAGAGCTGGTCCAATGCTGGCCCTCTCCTGAGCTATATATAGATATAAGTGTAGTCAGTTACCCCAAAAGACAGTACCTCTGTGTGAGCCAAGTAGTGAGGCAACTGTAGGCCTAATGCTGATGATCAAACCCACAAACAAAAATATAAGCAGGTGGGGCACATATTGTCCGGATTCCTGGTGTAAGCATTTGGACTTCTGTGTTATTTAACCACAAGGCTGCTATTTCTTTAGAGCACTCAGGGGCACTTTCCTCTGAAATGACGGAAAGATGTGAAAGGAATCCATTCATGACAGTTGAAGGATTTCTTAGCCGTGTAAAACTAGCTGTCGCCATGGACACACACATGCAGGGCATGGGGGAGCAAGGATGCAGTAGCCTCACTCTATACCTTCTGTTGGTTGTGGGCCCGAATAATTGCGGTTAACGTTTGGTGAGCCGGTAAAGTGTGTTACAGGATTTCTAAAGGATCCTGATGTTCACATACCGGGCGAACTTTCTGATGACATATCCAACGCTCAGTGAGGTTCCCAGCTTTGCCAAAGATTGGGAGATTCTCACAAGTGAACTATCCTTCCAACAATAAACAAGGATGAAATAAGTGATCAGGGAAGGGATAAAGCCATATCTTAATAAGACCACGATTGTTAGAGGAGTGGTTCTAAAAGATTAGCAATAGATGGCACTCACAAAGAAAATGGTTCAATCCTCATAACATGCCATTGAAGGCACAGCTGGTCTGTAAGAAATGGAAAAGTATGACAGAGCAATTATCAACACAAGTGTGGCTAGGACGTAAGTGGCCCAGTCGACTGTGGACATCTCTCTTGTGACCTCTTCCTTTTCCTGAAAAGTAACTTTCCGTCAGTCAAGGGTCCGCAAAAATAAGAGGCAGGTAGTGAGGAGAAGTCAGTATCTAGAGGATGGAACCAGCCGAGGTTAGGATGATCTCAGCTGTGATGTTCTTCCGTTTCCCGTGGTGCTCTGGTAGATGGGACGTGGTGGGTCTGATGATTCTCATGGGACCAACTTGACTTGAGTGTGATGGATCCGTGGCTTAGTTCCTTTCAGCCTTATGGAGGAGTGGGTTACCAGCAGATTTCACAGGGCCCAGTCCAGCAGGGGTGGAGTCGGTCCTCTGGATGCTTTTCTTTCCAGGACTTCAATAAGACCCAGTCTCAAGGACACAGGTGACGGAGAGGAACATCCGTGGGACACATTAACCTGCTAGAGGCAAACTTGTGCATAGCAGTTAGAGTAGCTCCCAAAGACTGTACATACCTGACAGTGTCTAGGTCTTTAATCCGAGTTCCCTCCAGATCCCCCAAGCCGTATTTAAAATAGAGGAAGGGTCTCCCTTATAACATTTTGTGGAGTGTCTCAGTTGGAGCTGGTTCTAGGGGCTGCCCTCACCTGGAGCAGGGCAACTGGCAAGGCCCTGTCCCAAGTTAAAGTAGTCTCTTGGCAGATTTTAGCTAAAGTCTTTTTAAGGATGGGATTCATCTTTTCTGTTTTGCTGGTAGATTGTGGCCGCCAGGAATCACGTTAGTTTACGGCAAACATTCAGGGCACCAGATACCTCCTGTGTAATCCTTGCTAGGAATACCCCTCCATTGTCACTCTGAATAAATATAGGTCTATTCCAAACATGGGAATTCTCTCTTTTAACAAGGATTTGATCACTTTAGAAGCCTTTTCAGACCAGCAGGGAAAGGCTTCTACCCAGCCAGTAAGCGTGTCCACAAATACCAGTAAATGTCAGAAATTCCCGGTGGCTCTTGGCATACTTGTGAGGTCCATCTACCAATCTTCCCCAGCTCTGGTGCCTCTGGATTGGACTCCTTTTAATATTGGTGGGGGTCCCATCATTGGGTTATTTTTGGTACATATCATACATTTCTGAATCACCTTTTGAATGGTCCTTTGCATACGTGATCCTATAATGAATTTCTGAATCCATTGGAGGGCGGTGTCCCTCCCACAGTGAGTGCTCTGACGCACATGACTTATTGCATCTTCCATAGGATCAGGGACAGGATTACTTCTAGCCTATTATAAATCCACCCTTTTTGGGGGTACCTGTAGTCGGTGTTCTGAGAATAGGTAGCACCCCAGTTGAATCCCCCTTCATTGGCCCTTTCTAAGTCTTCAGGAAAGTATTTTGGGTGGTATTTCATCAAAATCACTTCAGGAATCAGGGCCATTATTGGGGATCTAGGTGCTTTTGTCCTGGTCACTAGTTTTGCAGCCTGATCTGCCCGGTTGTTCCCTTGGGCAATCAGACAGATTTCTGGTGTCTTGGACAGTGGACAATAGCCACTGCTTTTGGTTCCGTGACTGCTTCTAGTAAGTCTGAAATTCCTTTAGCATGTTTACTCTCCTTTTTCCCTGCAGTTAATCATCCTCTTTCTTTGCAGCTGGCTCCATGGGCATGGACCACCAGAAAAGCATACTTGGAGTCAGTGAAAATGGTCACCCTCTTGCCCTTGTCTAGATGGAGGGCTCTCGTCAGAGCTGTAAGTTCTGCTTTTGCGTGGAGGGACCTGGTCACAGGGCTTCGGCTTCCAGAGTCTTTTGGTGGGTTACCACTACATCTCCCCCTCGGCGTTGTCTTTGTTCCATGAAGCTACTCCATCTGCGAACATCTCAAGGTCTGGGTTTTCCAATGGCAGGTCTGTCAGATGGGGACAGCTGGATCAAACTTGTTCAGTTATCTGAATACCACCATGGACAGGTTCTTCAGGACTAGTGGGAAGTGGAGTGGCTGGATTTAAGGTCGAGACTGCTGTCTGAGCGACGTTAGGATTGTCGAGCAGTATGGCTTGACACTTGTCTAACCTCGCAGAGGTGAGTCAGAATCCTCCCTTTTGCTCCAAAAGAGGAAGCACACAGTGAAGAGTGTGCACAGTGGTGGGCTGACCCAAAGTAAACTTCTCTGTCTCATGTAACAAGTCACAGGTGGCTGCTACCGCGCTCAGGCAGACGGGCCATCCTTTAGTCACCAGGTCGAGCTATTTCGAGAAATAGGCAACCGGCCTCCTCAGGTTACCCAGATTCTGAGTCAGTACCCAGAGGCTAACTCCTTGCCTCATGAACAGACAGGTCAAATAGCTTTCTAAAGTCTGGGAAGCCTACAGCGGGGCGGTAAGCAGCTTCTCTTTAATGATTTGGAATTCTCCAGTCCAATTAAGGGATGCATTTTCCAGTCCAATTAAGGGGTTCATTGTCTCCTCCCTTGAGAGCCTCACAGAGGGGCTTGGCTATCAGTCCACAGTTAGGGATCCAGATAGTGCAGAATCCTGTCATGCCCAGGAATCCTTGCAGTTGTCTCCTAGGAGTGGGCACTGCCACCCTAGTCAGTGCTTCTCTCCTGTCAGGGAGCAGGCCTCTCTGCCCCTGTGACAGTTCAAACCCCAGATATTTAACAGATGGCTGAGAGATCTCAGCTGTTTCTTGGAGACCTTGTAGCCTCACTCAGCAACGAAATTTAGAGTCAGAATCGTGCCTCTGATCTTACTAGCAATCAGGATGTCATCCACATATTGGAGAAGAGCTCCTTCTTTCAACTGGGGACCTCTCAAATCCCTGGCTAAGATTTCTCCAAAGACAGTGGGAGCGTTTTTAAAGCCCTGGGGGAGGAGAGTCCAATAGCACTGTCGTTTGGCTCTAGTCTAGGGATCCTCCCATTCAACAGCAAACAGCTCCTGGGAGTCAGGACTCAGGGTATGCAAAAGAATACACCCTTGAGGTCCAGAACTGTAAACCAACTGAAGTCAGCAGACAAGGTGATAAGCAAGGTGTGAGGGTTGGGTACCACTGGGTGAATGTCTTCCACGACCTGGCTAATTGCCCTTCAGTCTTCCACAAATCAATACTCCTGTGTGCCAGGCTTTTGCACGGGTAAAATTGGGGTGTTATATGTGGACCAGCAAGGGTGGATGAGGTCATATTCAAGAAAGGCAGTCAGTAGAGGTTAAATACCTCTCCTAGCATGTTCCTTTAGTGGGTACTGCCTCAAATTTGGAATTTTCGGCTCAGGACAAATTTTAACTTTCTTAGGCACTGCTGTCTTTGCCTATCCTGGCCTTCCATCTGCCCACATGTCCAGTCTTACATTTCTCTCTCTTTTTTTTTTAAGATTTTATTTTTCCTTTTTCTCCCCAAAGTCCCCTGGTACATAGTTGTATATTTTTAGTTGTGGGTCCTTCTAGTTGTGGCATGTGGGATGCCGCCTCAGCATGGCTTGATGAACAGTGCCATATCCGGGCCCAGGATTTGAACCAGTGAAACCGTGGGTAGCCGAGTGGAGCGTGCGAACTTAACCTCTTGGCCACAGGGCCGGCGCCTTACATCTCTTAAGATTTCTTCTGGAATGTCTATTAGAGGACCCCTGTTTGTTGTAAAAGTGCCACTTGGAGGGCACAAGCCTGTTCAGGTGGTACCTTAATGTCCATTCGTCCAGGTGTGAAGGTCACTCTGGCATTTAATTTGCTCAGCAAATCTCATCCCAGCAATGGAGCAGGACAGTCAGGCATGTACAAGAAACTATGTTTCAGGGACCTTTTCCCATCTGACAGTGTAGTAGTTGGAGATATGCCTTTTCAAGGTTTCCCCTGAGACTCCCATCACCAGCATTGTCTTTTCAGAGAGTTTAGAATGCCAAAAGTTCAAAACCGAATAAGTAGCTCCTGTATCAATCAGAAACTCCAAAAGTCTGTTTCTCACCATCGTGGTTACCCAGTGCTCCACGTGGGAAATAGTGACAGGGTCAGCGAGGTTGTGAGGAGCTCCTGGGCCTGTCATTCTTGATCACTGTTGGTGATCCGAGGCATTTGGCGCCCTGCCTGTTGACCGTCCCCTGCAAGAGTCCTATTTAGGCTGGGGCGCTCCTTTTTCCAGTGGCCCTCTTGCTTACAGTAGGCACATTGGCGGGGTCCCACAGTAGGGTGTCCCTTGTGATTCGGAGTTTGGGGCCCAGGTCTGCCTGCCTTAGGGCGGGGTCTTCCCTGTGGCGGAGCACGGGGTGGTCCTCGAGTCAGGGTGGCTTGCTGTTTCATCCTCCGTTGCTCCTTTCTTTCTTGAACCTGGTCCCTGCTAGTGAAAACTTTGAAGGTGATTTCAACTAGTTGAGAATTGGCATCTTTAGGGTCCCTTCCAACTTTTGCACTGTTTTTCTGAATTTCCGGGGCATTCTGGTCGGTAAAAGTCCTATTTACCATTTTTAAATTCTCTGGTGTCTCCAGATCTATGTATATTGCCTGTATGCCTCAAAAATCTGTAGGGTCTTGATTAAGGTTTGCTTTACTTCCTGTACTTTATTTAAGTTCCTTTGCTTTGGGACCCCTTTTTGAAGCCCTGCCAAAACACTGCCCCGATAATGCTCAAGTCTGGCTCTATCCCCTGCATCCACATTCCAACTGGCATCAGTTGTTGGCACTGCCACAGTCGCATCAGCCCTCACAGGGCTGCCTGGGATTTCTGAGTGTAGCCAATTTGCTTCCTCCCTAGCTTTTTCTAAAACCATCCAGTGCTCCTCAGAAGTGAGGAGCGTGTTCAATAGGTTTTGTACATCTGCTCAAGTCAGGTTATGGATAGCAAAAATTGATGAAAAAAGATTTTCCATTCTTTTTAGGTCATTTCTATAGGTGGGCATGTTATTCTTCAAGTTAAACAGTCCGAAGTTGAAAAGAGAGAATGGATTCAGATTAATCCCATTGGCCGCCCAGTCGCAGTGTCTATACCTCAAACTGGGACTTGCCCTAACGGATGTTGCCCTGCCTGGGTCTGGGCAGCTCCCTGGTCAAATAGGGTAGCCTGGTGGGTATGGGAGAGGGGAGACCATTCCCATATTTTGACCCTAAGGGACCCAGGGGGACTAGAGCCTGGGGTTGTGGCTCAGGTGGTGGTGGGGGGGAGCGACAGCGCCGCCACGTGGGGGTGGAGGAGTAGCAGTAGGAATATTAGACTGAATTAGCAGTAAATCATCCTCCTTTTCACTAGAATCAAGCAAAATAGATTTTTTTTAATCTTTCCCTCTTGTTGAACCAAAATCTTACATCTCCTTTGCACAGGCTTATTTTGGCATAATAACATAAAAGACTGAACGTAAGGTATTTCATCCCATTTCTCTTCCCATTTACAAAATAGGTCTAACTGCAAGATTGTATTATCGTTTAAGGATCCATTTTTCTCTGGAGGCTAAAGAATATTGTGGCCATGCAGTATTACAGAAAAATACCATATTTTTCCTTTTCATGGACTCATAACTGAAAGTTGCCCGATTTTGGAGAACGCAGCCCAGGAAGCTACAGGTGGGGGTCACATTAGCATTTCTCGTTGTTTCAAAATTTAGACCCAGCTGATCCAAAGTATGTTTATGCTGCAGCTAGAATTATATCTTGAAAAAACAAACAAAACCAAGAGAACTTCTGTGAGCAACTTCCCTAATTCTTCCTTAATATTGGGAGTCCCCAAAACCAAGAGCCTCACAATGCAGGCAGATCAGAAGGAAGAAGAAACACGAATCTGGTCACTTGCACTGAAGTTACTCACCAAAAAGATGTCTTCCAAACCCAGAAACCACTTCTCTATTGCAAGAAAATGGAGTTACGTGCTGGGGGTCAGCAGCGCCAAGCCGGGGAAAATTCTGGAATGGTCCCTGGGACAAGAGGTCCCAGTAGCTGGTCAGACTCGTCCACAAGCTCTCCACACCAGTAAGGAGCTGATGAACCACAGGCAAAAGGTCTGTCTGGACTTTCCTCCTGGCTGGCTTGCTAAACTTTTACGGAAGCAGGTTCATTTTCCCAGTTGCATAAAAAGGCAATCACTGAACCAGTGAGTTTGCAGCAGAGAAAGGCTTTATTCACAAGGCAGCCAAGTGAGGAGATGGGAGAACAAATCTCAAATCTGCCTCCCTGGAAATGGGGATTAGAGATATTTATGGGATAGAGGGGGCAGGGTGGTCTGAAGGGTGAGGAGAGGAGAAGTGAGGTCATATCAATCATCTGCGCAAGCATGGTCAAGTCTCCTGGCTCTTCGTAGGATGTATGTTCACAAAATGGTGGTGTTAGCATGATCTGAGGGTAGTGTTTTTAGTTCCTTGATATCAGGAATTCACCTATTGGATGCCTGCACAGGCCCAGTTGGTGGGTTGGTGGTCTCAACAGGCCTTAACCAGACAGGAGTCGACTCTTAGTTCCTGCAAAACAATTCAAGCATCTGTTACCATGGTGACCCTAGCGTCAGGGATGTCATGCATGAGGAATCTAGTGGGAGTCAGATAATACATTGCCTAAGCAGCACAGCTAACGATGGGTGGGGAAACAACTAAAAGCTGCAATTAATAACTGCCTAAAAACTTTAGTTACTAGCTACCTAGTCATTAACAGCTAACTGTCCACTGGTTTCAAAGTTGTAGAGCCAGGGATCCAAACAAGGTGTGACTCCACGGCTGCACGTTTTCCGGTGCTCTGTGCTGCCTCCCGCGTACCTTAGCTTGGAGTCGTAGACCTGTGGTTCAATCTGGGTAGTCCCATTTTCTAGCATATGCGCTTAGGCACATCGCTAAACTTCTCTTTGCCTTGGCTTTTTAATGCACAAAACGGAGACAGTGACATCTGCTCTGTCTCACAGGATTTTTGTGAATATCAAATCGTGCAAGTACTTTGTAAAGTACCACACACAGTCTGACTTATTGGACTAGAGCTGAGACCTGTCCCAACCCCGCCACCCCCACCCCCATCCCCAAGAAATGATGGATTTCAGTCCCAGGCTACCAGGAGCTGCCCCAAAACAACCACTCAACATATGTGGGCATCCTGGGGCCAAGACGGGCTCTAAGCGTAAACTCCGAAAGATGTTTCACTGAACTATGTAATACTTTGGGCCCAAGCACTGTATTAGGGTGAATATA
This sequence comes from Equus asinus, assembly GCF_041296235.1. Taxonomy (NCBI): domain Eukaryota; kingdom Metazoa; phylum Chordata; class Mammalia; order Perissodactyla; family Equidae; genus Equus; species Equus asinus. The sequence continues at coordinate 54,622,978 of NC_091814.1, read as the reverse complement.
ACCTTGCAGCATTTTTGGCTGGAGCAAATCGGCACTGAGAAGCTGATAGGGAGAGTCCCACTCTCACCATCACTGGGGCAGCAGTTGGAGCGTGCCGTAGCTGGCTCGGCCAACCTGATGTCACAGACAGGTTCATGGACCTGCATGTGAGAAACATCCCTTTGGGAACTGTCAGCACACTCAGGGGAGTGGGGCTCTGCGAGAGCCTGCTATGTTTACATGAGCAGAAGGGACCACAGAATTTTGAGATTTTTAATTTCTAATTTTTAACCACAGGCTACTGAAAACCAGACATTCAGATTATGCTATTCCAGATTATTTTTATTATTATTTTCTTATGGGAAAACAATTCACTCAACCAGTATTAAGTAATTAGATTTATTAGATCCACTTTCTTGTGGGGCATCTCTCTGGCCTGGGAAGAGCAGTAGTGACTTCTCAAGGCAGGAAATACTTCACAGAGGGAAATACTGTCTCTTCATTTGCATGAGCAGTACATTTTCCAAGAGCATATTTTTCGGAAGTTGAAGGCAGAGTCTGAATGGAGAGGCCCCACCCACTGTTCCCGGAAGCAGCTTCTACTCTTCATTACTCCTTTGACTTTTGATGCTTCCCAGATTGGATCATTTAGCTGCAGGCAAAGGCTGGAGATGAGGAGCCAAAAAAAAAAAAAAAAAGAGATTTTGGTTTAAGAACCCAAGTCATTTTGCATTTCAAGCATCATATATAAGTCTTTTCAGGGACATAATCTCTGATTTCTCATATTCTGGGGCAAGCTCAGATCTACCAGGCTTTAGCCTGCCCTTCTTTGCCAGTTTTAAAATCCGTGTAGTAAATGCATATGTGTGGTGGGGGTGCATGTGTGTGTGGCTGTTGGACTGTCCAAAACTTTTTATTGGCACTTGCAAGGAGAAGGTGATTTCCATCACTCCTGCCAAGAGCACAAGGCTCTCTCCGGCAGATAGGCTTTCAGACTTCCCTCCGGCCTCACTTCCGGAACCAATGGCCCCATTATGTGACAGCTGAGTGACTGAGCTGCTGGATCCCAAAGTGGTCAGCATCATGCCATAACCTGACCTCAGCCTGCGGAAGGCACTGTTTACACCGTGCTCGAGGAGAAAGCAGGACTTTCCATCAGAGAAGGATTTTGAGAATCTCTGTGATTATAATGAATTGTCTAAATAGCAAATAGAATCACAGTTTTGTCTAAATCATTGTCTGAGGGTTGAAAGGGACTTTAAAAGTGTTTCAATCACTCTCCTCTCTAACATTCCTTCTGTATTAGTCAGGTTAGGCTAAGTTATGCTGCAGTAGCAAACAATACCTTAATCTTTCTCAGTGGCTTTTTACAACAAAAGTTATTTCTCACTTATTTTACATATCCCATGCACGATAGCATGGGGGCTCTGCTCATCATGGACACTCAGGGACCCAGGCTGAAGGAAATGCTTCCATCCTACAATGCTGCCATCTCAACACGAGCAGGCAATAAGAAAGTATAAAGAACTGCACGCTGGCTTTTAAATGCTTCCACCTGAAATGACACAAGTTTCTTCCTCTTATATTTCACTGGTCAGAGCTGTCACATGGCCATGCCTGACTTCAGTGGGGCAGGGAAGTGCCATTTTCCTGTGTTCTAAGATGAGGGAAACTGTAAATGGGCGGAGCAACTGCAATGCCTACCATACCTTCAAGTGGGCAACCAAACTAAGATACTGTCAGAGAATTAATGTTCTTTATTCAAGTGATGAGATTAACTGATCAAAATGCAGACTCTAAATCATTCTGAATGCTTTTCTTACTGAATGTCTTACTCATTGTGCTGTCCTGAGCAGTGTGAGGAAAAGAGAAGCACATAATGATGAGGATCAAGGCTGCTCCAGAGAGAAAAGCCCAAGGCTCCTGCCCCACATACCAATCTTTATCATCCTCAGGGAAACATAGGACCTCCTGACCTGATCCGATCTGATTCTTATCTAAAGTTATAGGACCACCCAATAACCAGACCCCACCTACACTAATACCATTTTAACAAGTTTTTTACATAATCTTTCCTTTGTCTTGTGAAGAAATAACTCACAAACCCATGCCTTATAAATTTCGCCCTGCCCTCAACCCATTGCAGCTCTTCACTGCCCATTGGTCCTGTCCCCATGCCTGCAGCCCTTCACTGCCCATGGGCCCTGTCCCCATACTATTCTCTGAATAAAGGGGCACTGCTACCAGACCTTGAGAGTCCAAGAAACCTTTCTTTCGACTCCTCAGCTCGCCCAGCCCACATCATTTCTTCTGGTGGCCCGAACAGGGATCTTGCTTCATTGGCTTATGGGCTTAAGTTCTGGTAAGTGCCCTTTTCTTCCTTGTGCCTTTCTCTTTTTCAAGGATGGATCTACATTCACTTCTTCATTGGGAACCTTCTTGGACAGCTGTATGGATCCACGTTTGCTGCCCATGGCTACTCTGTGGGGCAAATCATGGCATTCAGCTCGAAGAGAATCAGTACCTTAAGCCTGAGGGTGATGAAGAATGAATTAATCCATTCCTTCCTAATCCTATCTCTAATAAATAAATTTGACATGGGCATGGGTTGACCACTTGACTCATTAGGATAGTCACCAATCTCCAAGACTCTCGTGGCAGGTTTCTTTTCCTAAGGCTGGATTGGAATCCCTCCCTATGGCTCCTGACCACACTCTGAACCACAGAAAAGTCCCAGTCGGGACTCCGGCTCAAGGAAAGTACCAAACTCTAACCTTTGGTTGAGTATGGGAACTCCTTCTTGGCAGAACGGCTCCAGGATGCAATTAGGTAGAATGTCCCCCAGACTGGTGGAAAATTCTTCACTGTTTTTCTCTATTCTTTTATCTCTGGGACCATTCACCAGGCACCTATTACTGCTAAGCATAATAGGGAAAGTATACAAGGGATTCAATGTAGGGGGATGCCCCCCTCACCCCTTGCTACAGGAACCCCACAGGAGGAGCAACGTGTAGGATGCTGCCCTAGGTTCAGGGGGCATTTTCAAGGTAATGGACCCTTTTCTTTCCTCTCTCTTAAAGTTACAGTGGCCATTTGGGTCTCCTTTTGGTCTTTGCAACTGAGAAACAAAGAAATCTTTAAAGAGTCAAAGGCTCCACCCCTGGGAGCCCCCCTACTCTGGTGTCTGGGCCTGATCATGCTGGCAACACCAGGTGGGGTGCCCTGTGTTGGCGGTTGACTCCTTGAGTATTTTAGGCACCTACTGAGTCGGTTATGAGGATAGGAGACCTGTGATTTATTCTGTGAACTGTCCTGCTTGTGTTGTGTGACCTGGCACATGAACTGCTGTGTGACCCTTATCTTGATAACCCTCTGGAAGAGGCCGTGAGGGGGAGGCTTCATCTCCTCTTTTCCTTTCTTTGTCTGTCTTGTTCATCACCTCCTCCATAGTCACCAAGTTGAGGTTAAGTTCAGGCTGGGCCTGAGCAGAACCTGGACCTTCTGTAAAATGGAAAACTTAAACCTTTTGCCGGGGACTTAACTCTCAACCCTGGCGTTGGGAGTCTCAGCCACCAGCCAGCTCCAGGCCTTTGCCTCCTGCTTCCCTGGCTTGCCTTGTGCTGGCTCAGGGACTAAGTGCCCTGGCTGAATGGGACTTGGCTAAATATTATAACTATGTTGAAGCCCTCAGTGAGGCTCTGCACCCTTCTCTGGCCTACTGTCAGTCAGGCACAGGCTTTACTGCCATGGGGAAGGCTCCAAGCATCCTCAGGGATTCACCCCTTGGGTGTATTTTAACTAATTGGAAACACTTTCAGTTGGACGGGTCGTGCCCCAGAAACTCCATCTTGGAGAAAACTTGAGTGACCTTGTGATGTAGTTGGACAGGTAGGTCAACGTATAATGTCATTTGAGTTACAACCCAATTTCTGAGAAATCAAGAGCAACTGTCCTTGGAAAATCCTTGTCAGGCTGGAAAAACAGCTCTAGAGGTGGTTCAGGTTCCACCCATTTCCCTTATCTCAAAGAGCTTGCAAATCCTCTGGGGACCATCTAGCCCATCACTAATTCCTAAGACTGAAGGGAAAAAGGAAAAATGGCCATAAGAGCACCCTTGCCAAAAATCTAGCATCTTGAGTGTCTTCTCCACAGGTATTGGTAACAAGGCTTAAAACAAAATTTGGATTCATAACTGGTGAGCTTTGTATTACTGTACCTGATTCATGGCAGGAATTTTAAAACAGTAGCTGTGGAGATTCTGTGTATGTGTGTCTATATGTATGTTATATGTGTGTGGTATTTTATCTCCAGATGGTATGGCCAAAATCAAGAGCTCTGTTTAATTGGCTCAAAGTAAGTGCTTACATAAATTCTAAGTGTAGTAGAAATTTACCCAACATCTTTCAAGTTAACGTGATGTGAATTAACCTTTGGTAAATGAAAGCTTGTTTAAATTTGTTGGTTTGATTGAAATAGGCATGTCTTCTGAGTTGTCAGTATTTGGATATGATGCAGACATGAAACCTGGGTTTACTAGTCAAATAAGCTCATGTTGTATGTTAGAAATTTGTCAGGAAAATAATAGCTTTAAATGATAGCTAATTTTGTCTAACATCTCATGAAATTTTCGTGGGTAATATGAACATAATTGTTGGAAACAAATGATTTAGATAGATGAAAATGGGTAAGAATTTGTGGGTACAATAATTGTGTTTTATGGTCTGTATACTTGGGAAAAAGAACAGCTTCCAAATTCTTCTTGGTGACAATCTTGAGTTTTGCCAAGTTAAGTTAAATGATAAAAATCTGTTGAGTATCTGGGTCATTTTTGGATAGGATGGAACACTGAAGCATTATTGCTAAATGTATCTAAGTTTATCTACTTTTGACTTCTTATTGGGGAGAGGCTAAAGGATGTTTGTGTCTATTAGTAAAGATACCTGTTTTACTACTGTGAAGTAGCATGTTTCCTATAAATTATGAAAAATGTTTAGACTGCTGATATAAAAGACAGTTTGTAATTGCTTACCTTTTTAGTTTTTACTAGGGTCTAAAATTGTAATTAATATATGAAATTAAAGCTATGGGAAATTAATAAGGAAAACAGTTCTGGATTCAAGGAAAGTAAAATGTGTGTTTTCAGTAAAGCCACTATAAAGAATGGAAGTATTTTTGTTCGTTGGGTTAAGAAAGATAAATTTGTCCTAAAGTACTAGAAGGGGAGAAAGCAAGCATGGGACAAATTCTGAATGTAAAAAGAAAGTTGTAGAAGGTTTGTGAAACAGAAATTCTGAAAGGAGTTTTATGCCTGGTCAAGTTAGCTAAGATTAAAGTAAAGCTGATTAAGTAAATGAGTTTTAGTGTTAAAAATAAGCTGGTGCAGAAATTAAAATTTGGTTTTCTCTCAAAGGATGATTTTCTTGAACTTTTGGCCTGCTCTAAGTCTACCTAAAAGACAGAAAATCTGTGTTTTGCTAAAATAATTTCCTATATTCAGGAAGAAAGAGGTCTCTCCTAAGATTTTTTGACTGTTTTAACTGCTCTTGACTGTTTCTGTTGTCACTTTGAGCAGATACCTGAGCATTGTTTCACAGCGAGTGCTGTTTCCTATCTGAACAAGTATTTTAAAAACTTTTGGTATTTTTGACAAGCTCCACCCCACCCCCGACTCCCCCAAATATTCAAATCCTGAATAAAGGCTTTCTTTTGACCTGGAAGAAGGAAGAGGATTTCTCTGAGGATTTTCAGAGGGCCCCTGAGACTTCACAGAGAAATTTCCTCTCTCTTCCTACAAGGAGGAAAATACTAAACTAATTAGGCTTATTTGGTCTATTAAATTACATGGGAAGCATTGTCAAATAAGTGATGATAAACTTTCTTAGGTGGTATTATGTGGGTGAATGCTATTGAAATAAATGTTTTAAAGTTGTATAGCATTCCTAAAATTCTGGTCTGTCCTGGTCGTCAGCTGTAATTCTAGTTATTATCTTGATGTTGCAGAATTAGCCAAGTTTCTTTATCAATTGCCCTTTTGAGTCTTTTGTCATTTGCAGATAGTTGCTGTTTTACTCTGACACTTTTTGCTTTTGCAAATATGTTTCGTCTTCAGAGAAATTCATGAAAAGGACTCTGGCAGTTACTCTAGAGTACAGGTTCCTGATAAACTTTCAGATCGTAAAACTGAACTGGGTAAGAAATTAAAGAATTCTAATGGAGAAACTGACGATCTCATAAAACTGCCAGCAGAAGATTAAGATCAAGAATTGATTACACAGGACTGAATGAACTGATGAGAATGATTATAACTTTTTATGACTTTTGTTTGAAATATTGGTGATTTTTGATGTGTTGTTTTGTTTTCTTAAATTTAAGAAAAACTTTGCCTCTTTTCTCTTGTGCTAACTACTTATAGCAATTTGGTGAAATTATACCTTTGTGAGCAGAACTGAAACATTTCTCTTTTTCTCCCTACCTGATCCCTCCCCTCCAGAATTTGGAAACTCTTTGTGGGTGAGTATGGTTATTTCATGGCAATATAGTTATTTGCATAAGTTCAATAAGAATCTGTTCTCCTTATAACAGGACACGGTTGGAAACATTGGTTGTATTACAAAGGCTTTGACTGGAATGTCATATTTGAGAGAAACATACAGGCTCAGAGATGACAAGACAGCTTCTCAGGAACAAAGATTGGACTTTATGGAATAAAGCCACTTGGAAATATTGGCTTGGTATCTTGTTCACAGAGATTCCAGCAATCTTACCTGGTAAGTAAGGAAGCTCACTTATCTGGCAGGTGCAGGGAACCTCGAAATATTTGGGGGGACATCGAAAAGAGAGGAATCTGTAGGTACTGCAGGCAAAATCTGATGGCAAGTCTTTGGCTTGGCTTTTCTGGCCTCAAGAGGCCTTTAAAGTTCAATTTGAGATTCCTCATAAAAAATTCCAGCAAAGCAGATTTAAAAGAGCCTATATAATCAATTGCGGTTCTTGCAATGCTTATGTAAATAATTGGACCAGGTTTTATTGACACTAAACTTATTTTGCAAACCAGTTCATCTTAATTTGGCTATCTTTTGTAAAAATGAGAGTGATTTTAGAGAGAAAAATGATGTTTCAGTAGAAGCTATGTACACATTCATGGATATTAGATTCTAGCTCTTCTCTTCTACAAGATTCGTCTATCACTAATCATAATGTCTCCTTTGGCCATCTGTCTCTGATACCTGGGAGCTCCCTGGCCACAATCAAACCTTTTCCTTCAACTCTAATGCCCAAATACTAACTAAATTTGCCTTGCCACCGGTGGATCATAAACGAGTTCCTAAGGTAAAGTCCCCAACCTATCGATACACACAGGATGAACTATATCAAATTTGGGACGAATATATTTGGCTCACTCCTACTAGTGGCCAACCCAGTCAAAAGGCCACTCTGTGTTAGGAACAAACCAATCACACTTGTGATACGTGGCCTAATAGCACCCAACCTATGAGACAAATTCTCCGTTATATGTGTTCTAGTATCATAGCCTAAAAAAATAGTGATTGGTTTGGGACTGACTGGGATAGACGGCCCAGCATACGGCGGTTAGCCCTTAATGGCACTCAGTGGTTATGTGGCTCCAACTTATGGCCTTGGCTGGTGCCTGGATGGATTGGACGATGCACCCTAGGCTTTGTCTGAACGCAAGGTAGAACTACATTTACTATATCTCCTCCTGCTAACCTACCCAACCTGTGATAATGCTGGACCTGTTCTGTGTTCCACCAGTGTGATCACCTTGCCTCAATTTTCCTTCCCCCAATTAGGAATCAAAAGTGTCATCTGGAAAATGGAAGCCCTAAACAAATTTACCATGAAGGCGTTAAACAATACACAACATAGCCTTTTGCTGCTCGATTTAGAAGTATCCCAAATGCGTAAGGCGGTCCTCCAAAACCCAATGGCACCAGATGACATGATGGCAGCACCGGGGGACACTTGTGCCATTATAAAAACCAAATGTTGTGTCTATATTCCTGACCACCATCAAAATATCTCTGGCTTCCTATCTGATATGAGTCACCAAATTAAATCCTTGTCTGACCCTACCTTATCCCTAAATGCTTGGTCGAACTCCTGGTCAGGTCCAGGTTTCTGGACTACAGTCAAAGCTTTATTCACTGAGTTAATCATATTGCTTGTGTTTCTTATTATAATTTGTTGTCTATTTCGTTGTTTGTCTTCCACGTGTCAACAAAGTTTCACCTCCTGGACCACTTCTCATCAAATGATTCTCGTCTCCAGAGGATCTGTATACCTTGTCAGCCTTGGACTCCATGGGTGCAACCTTCCGGTCCACTGAACTTCCTGCCTCTACCCCATGGCCCAATTTAGGGACAGCTCTACGACCTTGTACAGATGAAAGTAGTTACAGAAGATTGACCATTGTCCATATCCCCAAAAGATTTCGGGGCCAAATAGGTTCGGGGGGGTGGTTTATGATGAGAATCAAGGCTGCCCCAGGGAGAGAAGCACAAGGTGTCCTGCCCCACATACTGATCTATATCATCCTCTGGGAAGCATAGGACTTCCTGACCTGATCCGATCTGATTCTTGTGTAAAGTTATAGGACCACCCAATACCCAGACCCCAGCTACACTAATACCATTTTAACAAGTTTTTTACATAATCTCTCCTTTGTCTTGTGAAGAAATAATTCACATACCTATGCCTCAAATTTAGCCCTGCCCTCAACCCATTGCAGCTCTTCACTGCCCATTGGTCATGTCCCCATGCCTGCAGCTCTTACTGCCCATGGGTCCTGTCCCCATGCCTGAAGCTCTCACTGCCCATGGGTCCTGTCCCCATGCCTGCAGTTCTCATTGCCCATGGATCCTGTCCCCATGCCTGCAGCTCTCACTGCCCATGGATCCTGTCCCCATGCTGCAGCTCTTCACTACCCACCGCTCCTGTCCCCACGCTATTCTCTGAATAAAGGAGCACTACTACCAGACCTTGAGAGTCCAAGAAATCTTTCTTTCAACTCCTCGGCTCACTGAGCCTGCATCACATAAGATCTTTGTCCTCCCAAGATCTCAGTCCAGGGAGAAAGAGAGAAAGAGAAGGCAGGAAAGAGGAAGGGAGAGGTGGAGGAGGGGAGGGGAGGGGAGGGAAGAGATGGAATTAAGTGCCACGAAAGAAGTCCAAATTGCTACAGCATTCAGAGTGATAGAAATACCTTGCAAGGAAGAGACTTTGAAGAAAGGGTAAAATTTTAAATGCAAATCTCTCTCTGTAGGTGTTTGTTGAGTTCTTTTTATGTCAATTACACAAAATAGTTTAAAGATGAAAATAAAAGTCTACCCAGCCTATAATCTTAACTCCTTCAAAATAACTATCCTTAACAGGATGTATATGTGTCTGTGTTCCTACACACATTTTGTACAGCTGTGTATATGTATGCAAATGTGTATACATACACATACACATAGATGTAATTTGCTTTTGATAGTCAACAACATATGACGACCATCTTTCTATGTCAAGGCAATAGATGGTGGTTAGTGTTTGACAGGAGGTAAGGATATCTCAGGTTCTGTGAAGAGAGGAGCAGAGGCAGGAAGTGGAGATGTGGAAAGGTGTGGGAAAAGGTAAAGTTGGGAAGATGAATGACCAGGTCTCAGAGAATGTTCAGTGTCAGGGAATTTCAATAATTTTCAGTGGGCAATAGTGAAACTAATGATTTGGTTAAATTTAAAACCTTTTTAAAAACCTTACACAAAACCTACAATTTTATTTTGTTTTTATTTATTTATTTTGCTGAGGAAGATTTGCCCTGAGCTAACATCAGTTGCCAGTCTTACTCTATTTTGTATGTGGGTCACCACCACAGCATGGCCACTGACAAGTTGTGTAGGTCAGCACCTGGGACTTGGAAAATACAGATAAACTATAGAGAAGCAAAACAACCATTATCTTACCACTGAAAGATAATCCTGTTAACATCTTGGTATTTATATTTCTAGATCATTTTCAACACATGTGCCCATTTTACTTCTTACAAAAATGGAATCATACTGCATATGTCATTCTGTAATCTGGTTTTTTAACCTAAAATTTTACAAAAGTTTTTTTAAGAATGTAAATATAAATTATTTTTAGTGGTTGAATAGCATTCCATTACATGGACTTTTGCCCACAGAAATAACCAGGTGTGGATCACACAAAAGTAAAAACCAATTTAATTTATCTTCCCCCTTAAATGCATTCCATTGACCTAGTTTGAAATTAAGAATTGATGGGGCCAGCCCAGTGGTGCAGCAGTTAAGTTTGTGTGCTCTGCTTCGGTGGCCCGGGGTTCACCAGTTCAGATCCTGGGCAAGGACCTATACACCACTTATCAAGCTATGCTGTGGCAGGTGTCCCACATATAAAACAGAGGAAGATGGGCACAGATGTTAGCTCAGGGCCAGTCTTCCTCAGCAAAAAGAGGAGGATTGGCAGTGGGTGTTAGGTCAGGGCTAATCATCCTCAAAAAAAAAAAAAAAAAAAAAGAAGAAGAAGAATTGATTCTAGAACAACCACTTTCACTGAACCCCTGATAGGTCAAGGGCTCTGTACTAGGTACTGCTGGGATACAGAAACTGAAAAGAGCAACGGAGGGAAGGGATGGGGAGCTCTCCTTACTGGAAACCAAAGACAGTTTGGGAGTTCAGAAGAACCATGATCAGAGTTGTGCATTGAGGAGACTATTTAGAGTGGTGTGGAATCTGTGCTAACGAGGGGTGAGGCTGGAAGAGAGTCTGTAAGATTGCTGAAAGGGGGTCATTTCCCCGCTCGGACAGGAGGAGGCAGGTAGCACAGAGAAAGAGTGTGACTTGTTGATGCAGCAGTGTGGAAGCACTAGGGATAAGACTGGGATTTTCTTGTTCACAGACCCAGGGCTGCCTCCTGTGCTGGCCTAACCACAGATTTTGTTGTCCTAGAGATCTGTGTCCAGAGGGGTGGTCATAGCATTACTTCACGGGTCTTTACTCTCACAGTAGGGGAAAGTGCAAAGCTGGTCCAGGTGTTTAATAACGCCATGGGGTGTACGCCGTCTCAGCCCTGTGGCTGTTGCCTGAGCAAACTGGAGAAACACTTGGCAAAGACCTATGTGTAAACAGTCTGAGAGGCTGTTTGGTCCTGTGCACAATTAGATTTGGGGACCCGTCATATGAAATTCACTCATTCAACAAATGCTCACCGAGCACTGTAGTCTGTGCCAGGTTCTGAGGGCTATCGTGCGAAGGATGAAACTCAATGCTGGTGCCAGCGATTCACAGCCTGGAGGACAAGGCAAGCAGGACACAGCGATGGAGGACATCCCTGGAGCAAGGGGTGGGGCGATTACTGCTGTCCAGGAAGCTAAAAGTCTCCTGCAGGTCTAGAGGACGAATCTGGATAGGAAGAAGAGGGGAGCTCTTTCAGGAGTATTGACTCTGATTTATGCCTGAAAATGAGATCTATCTCATTACCACCGAAGCCTTTTCCCTCCCTTGCTCCCTCCCTTCCTTCCTTCTTTAAAAAAAAATCTGTTGGAAAAAGCGACCTGAGATATGTGAGAGACAGTGACACAGGGGAAGTGGACCACAATTCTTTCCCTGGATCTACTCAGGAGCTTCAGTAACTATCATTTTTCACAACCTGTATACCGTCATGTAGTTATTTAAAATTTAAAATACGCTGTGCAGGCTGTGGGAAGGCACAGGAGCCTGACTTCTTGGAAGCAGTTGCTGGTTTCAGAACTGGATGTTGCTTGTGGCTCTGTCTGCATGACTGGCCAGAAGGCTTTGCTTAGAAAGCTGGGACCCTTGGCCCTTCCTCCTGCTTCTCCACTCCCGTCTGCGGCTCCGAGGGGTCAGTAGCACCCTACGTCCCCTTCCATGCCCTGAAGTTGCATTTAAATTGCTGTTCCCCATCGATTTGCATGAATCATTAAGCAAAAGAACAATCAGTGGTCCTCTCTCTCTTCTAGCAGCTTCCAGAACCTTCTTTTCCTTGGTCCCCTACAGCAACTGTGCGGCCATAGAATTTATGAGGGTCACAGGGGTCTCCAGCAGGTGTCCTCCCTTTATTTTTGCTGGCAAATTCCTATGTGGGCTTCAAGCCTCAAATCAAATGTCACCTCTACTGGAAAGCCTGGCCACCTTTCTAGCACCGTCCAAGACAGTGGGAGATTCTGCCTCACCTTGATGTTAACACAGGCTCTATCCTTCTGTTAATGGCGCCCATGACGCTGCTGCAGTTTATCTGTTTGCAAGTGCACCTCCCCTCTACTGCTTCATTAGAGTCCAAGGACTCTGCCTTAATTCATTTTTTAATGGCTTTGTCGAGATATAATTTACATACCATAGAGTTGACTGTTTAAAGTGTCAAATTCAATGGTTTTTAGTATATTCACAGAGTGAATCACCATATTCTAATTTCAGAATATTTTCCTTTCCCCAAAAGAAACCTCGCGCTCATTAGCAGTCCCTCCCGTTCCTCCAGCTCACCCAGCCCCTGGCGCCAAGCTCTTGGCAACCACCACTCTATTATCTGTCTCTATCGATTTGTCTTCTCTGGATGTTTTACATAAATGCTATCAAAGTAATTCATTTCTTGTGTAGTCTCTTTCGACACTCAGTAGGTGCGTAGGAAACGTTTGTTCAGTAAACAGACGACTGATGCACGAATGAAAAATTGCACGGAAATGTGGTACAAGGGAAAGAATATTGGACTAAAAGCCAGAAGATCTGCATTCTAGCTCTGGTTCTGTCATTTATTTATCAGACCTAGGGAAAATCATTTGACCTTCCTGACTCTCAGCTTTCTAATCTACAAAGGAGGGTTAATAATACCTGTCCTCCTTATTTCACAAGGTTATGGTGAATATCAAATGAGAAAATTCACTTGGAGGTGTTTTGTATGTCTAAGCCTGCTGTACAGATGTAAAAATAATCTGTTTGTTTTTACTTCCATCCTTCGAAATGCCTGTAATAATAAATCATTTATTACACCAAGGCCAGAGAAAAAGATAGAATGGGAGAGTGCCAGCCAGTGGACATCCACCCCTCATCTCTGCTCTTGGAACTATGGCAGCTCAGACCAGGAAAAAGGCTGACAAAATGCCCAGGTACCCACATCTATTACCCCATGAATTTCCCAACCAAATAGGGAGATACAAATCTGTTTTAAGGTGAAGATTAAACTCAGTTCACTGGAAGAAAAATGATGATGTAACTTTCTCTTATCTCCTGGCTCTCAGGAAATCCTAATTAATATGCTCATCACTTCTCTCCTGCAGGGCATTTGAATCAATCAAAAAGAGGGTGTATTCAGATTCAAGAGTCACCCCTTTATGGAGAAGGGACCCTTCTCCATCCTGGTTCAGTCCTTTTCTCGCTACAGGTTTAGGAGAATTTGTAGGGGATGTGAGGCGGGAGTAGATTCACTTCTCAAAGGTAACATTCACTCTAAGAAGAGATATATATGACAGAGACGGCACGAGATTAACAGAATAAAGCCCCTAAACCTAATAAAGAGTATTTTTGGAAAAAAGTGGCCTTGTAAATCAAAGTTTATCCTCAGAGGAACTTTTCTCCCATCTAATATTTTTATAAAGGAAATTCCCCAAGTTCCAGACATCATGAAGATTAGAGAGATTAGAAGAGCCTCAGATCTTAGTCTGGCCCAGGAGAAAGTCTGCATAAAAATCCACGGATCTGGACAAAAGGACCAGCCCCATTTTCTCCAGCTTCTCCAAGTCTTGCAGTTTCCCTGGCCGAGTCAGTAAGCCAGACCTCGCCCACCTGGTCCCACCCAGAGCCTCTGGACACAGCCTTCCAAGCTGCCATCTTGTTCTCCCCCTCCCCTGACCACCTATCAGTCCACTGCCCCTTTCCCAATAAGGCTCCCTTCTTAGCCTTCTCTGGTCCTGTTTCTGCTCGTTCCCCACAGCCACTACTGCCCTCTAGTCCAGGATTTCTTAGCCTCAGCACTACTGGCATTTGGGGTCACATAATTCTTTGTGGTGAGGGCTGTTGTGTGCACTGCAGGATGTTTAGCAGCATCCCCAGCCCGTTCCACAACACGTCAGCAGCACCTCCACCCCACCCCACTCCCCAGTTATGACAACCAAAAATGTCTCCGGACTTTGTCGAACGCCCCCTGGGGGCAAAATTGCTCCATTGGGAATCTCTGCTCCAGTTCTTTACCCCTTCACTTGAAACCCTTGTTTGCTAAGCATTTACCACGTGGAAGACACTGGGCTAAGTCCTTCGTGTGTTTTATGTAGATAATTCCTAAATTTTAATATACATAAGAATCACCCTGGAAGTTTCTTAAGACATGCATTCTGGTTCAGCAACTATGGAAGGGTTTAAAATTGTACATTTCTAATGAGCTCCCTGACATTGCCATTGCTGCTGGTCTGAGGACCACACTTTGAGTAGCAAGGCGCTATGTTATTGTGTCTTTACGGCCAGATGAGAACTTGATTTTACAGACGAGGAAGAGGGTGAAAGACTCAATCACGCTTTGAACCTAGGTCTGCCTGGGTGCAAGCTCGGACTCACAACCAGCAATCTCGCTGGATGTTGGGCCAAGGCCCCTGAGTTCTCTCCTTGCCCTCCCTTCCCAGGTAATCAGGCTACGATAGCTCAGCCTAGCCTGCGACTCAGGCATGTGTTTTCCTGGAATGTCCATATTATATTGTTCCTTTCTTAGACAGAATGAGCTACTCATGACCTCAGGTGGATATTCCAGAGCCTACCGAGCTATCTCCATGACCTCATGCCTTTGTTCTAGCCTGCCCTGCTAACAGCTCATCCCTCCTGCCCTCCTGCCTATCAGCAGACAGCTGTCTAGGACTGCAGCTGCCCTGGGGGCTCCCTTTCCCTCCCAGCTTCCTGTCTTAGCCACCTCTCCAGCCTCTCCTGCCTCCCCGACATCTGTGGCCCCAACACACTTACTTCATCTTCTTTTCTCTCTCATCAGTGCTTGTTGGCATCTTCTTCCCATAGTAGTGAGAGATTTTTAGAAATGCCCTAGATCCTGAAGGGGAAGCAAAGGATGTGATGTGGGTCCCTGCTAGGGCTAGAGAGCAAGACTCAGTTTCTCCAGGAGCAAAGGACCCAAGCTTGGCTCCCGTCGTGGCGGCGGCCCAGACCAGGCTGTGGCTGGGGATTGCAGAAGTGTTTTGTCTGCTTAAGGAAACAAACAACACTGTGTGTGTGATGGAGGGCAGGGGTGCTGGTGCCAGAGAGACTGGGAAGGGTCTGCCAGCTGGAGAGACTGGGAGGGCCTGATCCTCCCGGTGTCCCCTGTTCTTCCCTCTCCCCTGAGCTGGAGAAAGTGATCCTGCCCCTCACGTCACATTCCTGCTCTTGTGTCTTTGCTGGACCCAGGTTTAAGGAAACTCGGGGAATGTTTGCGCAGGAAGGTAATTTAGAGCCGGGCTCAGCAACCTCTCTGCAAAGGACCGGAGAGTAGATGTTTTAGGCTCTGTGAACCACACGATCTCAGCACAATGCTCATCCGGGTCATTGTAGCACAGAAGCAGCCAGAGACAATATGTGACAAATGAGCCTGGCTGCATCCCAATAAAACTTTATTTTCGGACACTGAAATTTGAATTTCACATACTTTTCATGTGTCACAAAATATTCTTCTTCTTTCGATTTTTTTTCAATCATTAAAAGATGTAAAAACCATTCTTAGGTCACAGGGTAAACTATTCTTGGCTTATTCTTGGCCCGTAGTTTGCCAATCCCTGGTCAGAGCGCAGTGTCCCCGGGACGTGGCCAAATGTTTGTGGGAAGCGCTGGGTTAAAGATAGTCAAACACATGCCCGACCCTGCTCCTCAGAGCACTGTACATTCCCGAGAGGGCCGTGCATGCCCGGCTTCTCTGAGTTACTGAACCCGCTTGTCTCATGGGGTGTCTTACAGACAAGCATTTCTCAGGACTCCATTCTGGGGCCTATGCTTTGGGACATGCTCCAGTCTACCCCTCATGACACCTGGGGAAACTGAAGCTGGAGGGCCTCGCCAGCTGGACATACAGCCACGTCTCTTGACTGCACTGGTGCTCCCGACATGCCATGCTCCCTGCACTGGCTGGATGACCCCAGGCACAGCAGCACGGGCTGAGGCTAGCCCACCAGGACATGAGGGCCCCCAGGTGTCTGTACCTGGACATGCACACACTTCCTTCTTCCTGAACCCAAGAAGGGGTCATGCGTGGCTGCACATCAGGAAACACTCCTAAAATTCCTGTCCCTGAGTGAGTAAGGAGAAGTACTTACAGGTTATCCTTAGCCTCCGGCTTGCTGTCCCATCACTGACGAGGTATAATTATTGAAGATTTGGGGAGTAAGGAGACTGGTGCACCCTGCACAGTGATCATGGATTTCCGTGTGCAGAGAGTTTACAAAGCGCCACTGCGTCACTTCCCATTTGGTCCTTATACTTGCCCTCTGGAGGAGGTAGGACATAAATAAGGGAATAAAGTTTTTCTTTCCTTGTTTCTTCTTTTTTAAAATTTTATAGATGTGGAAACTGAGGCTCAGGGCAGCCAGGAGACTTGCTCCTGGTTGCACAGCTTGGGGCGGAGCCAGAATTCAGACCCAGGTCTCATCTCCCCTCAGGGGCTGCCTTCTCCATGCCCATTGTCTTACAGTGAGGGGTGACTAGGCAGTGAAGGAATTCTCTAGGGCAGCATGACCAATTTCCCTTTCTCCACCTCCCCCTCTTCCCCCGCCCCTCGCCAGCCCCCATATAGACGAATCTCCTTGTCTGCCTGCACACCTTCACTTTTGAAACCACCTCTCTAGCTGAGGGAAGAACCTTCCGTCCACACTTACACCCCTGACCGCTGAGGGAGGGGGCCTCTCTGACTGTCCCCCCCATGACAGGGGCCAGCCACCTCCGAACAGCAAACCCGCAAGCATCAGCTCCAGGACCAGAGGTGAGCGACTGGGGACTTCTGAGGACCTCGCTTTGGAGCGTGGGACTGCCGCCTAAGTGGGAATGGGGGGCTGGGGGGCCAGCAGAGGGTGCTTATGTGAGGATAAGATGTAATTGTGGACACAGAACTGCATTCTCCAATTTTAACGCCGAGAAGGACTTGGGCTGGATGGGAGGGAGGCCAGGAGGATCACGAGGCCCAGAGATGAATTTTCAAGAGACGCGGCAAAGCCTGCAGAGTTTGAAAGAACAGAATGGGAAGACTTTCAGGGAGGCTCGAAGCACGCTCCTGCATGACAAGGATAGCGGGTGCTGGCCCCGGAAGGTTTGAAAGGTGACTCATCTGGAAATCTGATTCCTCCCTCTTGTTCAGTTACCTGAAAAGTTAATTCTTAGAGTCAAGAGTGAGTCGGTCAGTTGAAGTGGCAGAGCGAGTGTGTGCCGCTAACCTACCGTCTGTGCCTTCCCTATGGGCTAGGATTGACCCCTAGGCTCCAGTGTGATGAGGAGTCAGGGACGGCCTTCTCCTGGGGGAGGAGAGAAAAGACCTGCCCGAGTGTGCCTGAGCTTAAGGGCAGAACTCAGACTAGCAAACGCCTGGTTAAGCTCTCTATCCTCCCGAGTTTGGGCTCCCTACACGTGTTCTTTGGCCCATTATAACCCCCCACTTCTTCACTCTTCTTGGTCAAATTCTGATTAGCAGGTTGTTGGCTAGAGAGAACCGTCCCGGGGCAAGGAGGGAGGCGCAGGGTGTGTGTGATGTGGATGCGCGTGGTGGGGGAGGGCAGACAGTGAGATAGCCAGATCAGCCAGTAGGAGGTTGAGGGACAGAAAGACCCTCACCTCGCCCCAGTGTATCCCAATAAGGCCACATATTTGCAATATTCTAACACTGGGAACCCACCGTGGTCTCAGGTTTCCCATCTGTGTGCCCCCAGTGCTGGCTGAGGCAGAGCCAAGGAGCTTTATTCTGGCGTACATCACTCCTGGGGCAGAGGGCCTGCCTCAGTGGGACGCTTTCCTTCCTCCAGCAGGATCCTTCTGGTTCTTCCTTTGCTGAAAATGGGCTCTCCAATGCAGAGGGCTGCCCTCCTCTCCCTGAGTCTGATCCTGCTTCTCTGGAGCCAGAGGCCAGGAGTCCAGGGCCAAGAGTTCCAGTTTGGGTCCTGCCGAGTAGAAGGGGTAGTTCTCCAGGAACTGTGGGCGGCCTTCCGGGCTGTGAAGGACGTCGTGGTGAGTGAAGCGTTGTTCTGAACCCAGCCACGGTGGTTACCGTGGGCAGAGGATCATATTTTATGATTATGGAGCCCTTTGTACCTCGCTAATCATTTTCGTATACAACGATTTTGTGAAGTCAGAGGCATCACAAGCCCACATTTCCTCTTGCACGTGAGGAAACTGAGGCTGAGAAGGACATGGTCAGTATACAGTAAAAAAAACACAGCCCAAGGGGAATAAGGAAGGGAGCCTGATTCATCCGGGCTTCATCTATGTCCCATGGGGACGTGAGACTCCACCAACCGGAAGTCACAGGAAATTCTTTGAGACCAGTGGGAGTTTTCCCTACTGCTTTGTCAGGCTCTAGATAGTCTGTCCCCATCTGCCCAACCCTTGCCTAAAGGTAGAAAGAATGGTTAATGCTGAGGTGGGATGGGGTGGCTTGTGAAACATGACTGGGGCTATCTCCTGGGCATGAAAGTGCTCCAGTCTGTACACTCGAAGTTGCTCTCCACGCCTTAAAGAAGATCAGACACAAGGCAGAAAGAGGGAGCTTGATGAGGCAGCCTGGGGAGAGGGGAGAGTGCTGGGCAGGGGACAGGATGTGATCCTGACCTTGAAACCAACTGGTACAGTAACCCCCACCCCCCACCGCCCACCCCGATCAGTTTCCTTATTTGCACAATGAGGAGGTGGGACAAATGAGCTCTAAAGCTGCTTCCTCACAAGGATTCTTTCACTGCAAACTGAAGAACCGGGATGAGTGGCTGGGCTACAGGGGAAGCACCAAGGGTGTGAGCTTGGAGGTGCAGCCTGCCCACGTCCCCGGACCTACCCCCCCCCCCCCATCGGGAACGTGGAGGTAAAATCCTGCCCCTAGTGGTTCCTAAGCCAAATAGGCTTATTTCCTCCTGTCTCAAGTGACCAAGGAATCAAACTGGGCTCTCATCAAGCCCACATTCAGGCTCTAAGAACTCTTGGGATTCAGTCTGCCCCTGGGGACCAAGATTAGTGACTTTCTGTGGTTGGAAACTTGTACCCCTACCCCAGAGGCCAGCTCAGCCCAGCCCTTCCTGGGTCCTCCTGTGGTCCTTCTGGCCTCTGAGATCTCACAGACTGGATAAATGGAGGGGTGTGGGGGAGCAGCACAAACGTGCAAGGTTGGGTACTGTGCTGACCCCCAACCTGGAGACATCTTTTCTTTCTGTCCCTGAAGCAAGCTCAGGATAACATCACGGGCGTCCGGCTGCTGCGGAAGGAGGTCCTGCAGAACGTCTCGGTAATCAGACCTTGGGGAAGGAGGATGCTTCCCTCTTTGTGGCTGGCCTACTGTGGGTGGGGGTGAGGGGCTGCCTAGGGGAGGCTGACAGAAGCCCTTTACTTCTCCCTGGGTTAAGCCTACACAAGACAGGGCTGGGCACTGAGCCGGAGAAGTCAACGTCTGGGGTCGTCATCACTGTATTTGGGTTCTGTGGGTATGCGTGTGGCGACACAGCGTGGGAGGGAACTAAGGCTTGTAAACATCTTTCTCCATTTAGCCAGAGAGTTGCCATCATCTTTCTCTCTCTTTTGCTTGGGAAGGCCCAGTGGGCATCTGCTTAGGTCTCTTCCATTTCCATCCTTTTCTTCTCACCCATTATTGTCTTCTCATCACCCATTTAGTCAGTCAGTGAGCACAAACATACTCAGCCCTGATCCCTGAAAGGTGCTGAGCTTTGCTCTGTGGGTTTGAGGGGCGAGAGTGCAATCCCTGAGTTCAAGGATGTTGGTTTTCTTTCCTCCTCCTTCCAGTCCTTTTCCCTCCCAACTTCCAACCATCAAGTTCTGGGGGCTTTTCAGGATCCATCACCTCCCAGAGCTACGAGAGAGGCCATGTGGTCTAGAAGGAAGCACATTAACCAGATGGGGAGTCAGGAGTCCTGGGAGCTAGGCTGTGTCTGCCACTGGCTGGCTGTGTGACCCTGGGCAAGTCCCTCCTCTCTGGGTCTGCCGTTCCTCCTGTAAAACAAAGGCACCGCTCTGCGTGGCCCCTGAAGGCTCCTTCAGGTCTAACGTTTATCAGCATCTCCCAGGAGATCCCTGCCTCTACTGTGCGTCTCTTGCCTCATGTAGCATGTGGGTTGTTCATCTGGGGAGGCAGGCTGGGCAGAGGCTCCACAGTGACTCAGACCCTCCCCAGGACGCCGAAAGCTGTTACCTCATCCAAGCCTTGCTGAAGTTCTACCTGGATACCGTCTTCAAAAACTACCATGGTAAGGCAGCTGAATTCAGGATCCTGAAGTCATTCTCTACTCTGGCCAACAACTTTATTGCCATCACGTCAAGACTGCGACCCAGTGTGAGTAGAACAATGCTGGGACTGGGGCCCATGGGAAACAGTGCGTTTTGAGAAGACTCCCCTCCCCTTATCTGGTCCTGGCTTTTACTCCACAAGAGAGAGTCGTGGGTGTCATGGAAAAGAGCACAGGCTCTGACCCCAGCAGTTCTGGGTTCAAGTCCAGGTCTGGTTCTAACCAGCTGGGTGACCCTTTGCAAGGGGGTCAGCCTCTCTGGGCTTCAGTTTTCTTACCTACAAAACATGGAGGATCAGCCCCACCTGTCAAAACTGCTGTGGGAATGAAAGGAGGCAGCCCCTGCCACATGGCGAGAGTTCAGCATTGGCTACCTGAGGACGTGGGATTCAGAGCTGTCCTCTTAGGCCTTGGGAACCCCTCTGGCATCACTGGGAAGGAGCGGGAGGCGGCTTGCCTCTGCTGCTACCCAGCACTTGGCACAATGTCTTTTTTCTGTTATCCAGCAGGAAAATGAGATGTTTTCCATCAGTGAGAGTGCACGCAGGCGGTTTCTGCTGTTCCAGCGAGAATTTAAACAGGTAATCAAGGCTAGGAGCGAGAGTTTGCCCCTCCAGCAAAGACTAGCCTGAACTGTCACATGAGGGTGCCTCAGAGAGAGAATGCAGAATTCAGTGCAGGTGGCTCCACCAGGCTTGCCCCAAAGCCACCTGATTTAGCAGGAACACAGGTATAGTTGCATTCATTAGCATTTACTTTGCATAAGCACCACAAACTACATGGCCTATTTTTCTGCCAGTTTTCAAGTTAAAATGCTATTCTATTTCCCTACGAGATGATTTCACTACTGGGGACTTGCCCTGTGAGTTTTCTGAGTACCTGAGCTGGGTAATTGGAGTCGGAAGTGGGGGAGAAAGAAGGGAGACCACCCCACCACATACACATCTGCAGGATTTTCCATAAGGCTCAAATGGTCTAGTTTGTGAAAAAAATTAGGGGAAATTATATTGCCTTTTCCCAAATTAAGACAGCAAAGAATATCTAAATTTCACCCCCAGCTCCCCCGGAAAACATACACAATTTGACTGCTTTTTGAGGAACAGATACGTCAGTCTATAAATAAATGGTGAGGAGCAATAATGCACAATGGAAAGAGACCTCCTGCGCCTCAGTTTCCTTACCTGTACAGCGGCTCAGGAAGCAGACCAGGCCCACTGTGCACTGGGATTAGATGCTTTTCCCTTGCTCCTTACCCACTGATACTCCCTGGCTCACTTGTCCTCACTCCTAAAGCAGACAACACACAGAGGCAGGGAGCAAGCGATGGGCTGGTGAGCTCGTCAGAGGCCATCCCGAGGGGATGAGGCCCATGATTCCGAATCAGGCCCATTTCGGGAGTGGTGGTGGGAAGGAAAGCTGTTCTTGCGGCTAACATGACAGATCTTCATCTCTCGCTTCCCTTTAGCTGGACGTAGAAGCAGCTCTGACCAAAGCCTTTGGAGAAGTGGACATTCTCCTGACCTGGATGGAGAAATTCTACCAGCCCTGAACGCCCAGACCAGGATACCCTCCTGGTTCTCCGTGTCATTTCAAAAGAGCGCGCCTTCCTGTGATGCTCTCTGGGCGCTTCACGCCCTTGACCACGGGCCCCGTTCTTGGCCCAGGCTTATCCTCAAAGACTTCATTCTTTAAGTGGCCCCAAAGACAGCCACGGAAGGTTCCCTTGGATGCTGTGAATAATCTACAAGCAGATTCTTATATTTATTACAACTCTATTTAATTCGTGTCAGTGTTTTAACTGATGCCATATTTATTGGTGAGACGGTAAGTTCTGTGAAGGCAGCAGGGACACCCCTTGCTTCTCTTTTATCCACCACAATCCTGGCCACTGCATGGGGCAGTGGACAGGCGCTTGGCAAATGCTTAATAAACTGGATTTTTTGCCTGTCTTTGAATTGCTGAGGAATCATGAGGGGTGCTGAGATGTGAAGTTGAACTTTCGGGCATGGAAATCACATTGTTGTGACATCTGCAGGAACAGAGCACTGGGCTGGGGGCGAGGCGCACCGTTTGAAATACAAACGACAAAAGGTGTGATGTGGGCCAAATGCCCAGCACAAAGCAGGCTCTCACTGAACACTTCATTTCTTGCCCGCACTCCCCACCCCACTCTCCCACCATCCCTTCCCCTTGGTGCCCTCCTTTCTTAGCCCACTCATTCTTCCCTTATCTGCCACTTGAGAGGTGCCAGTGTCCGTCTGGCACTGCCAGCGGTGTCATCGTACTGCTGTACTGTCCAATCTGTGATGACATTCCCTGCTAAGAAAAGGCAGGGACCTCAAGTCTGGCTGCCTTTCCTTTCTATTTCTGGACAAAGTGCCCAGTGAGGTTGAGCTGGGTGTCTGGGAAAGGGCTTCTTCCTCATGGCAAGACTGGGCATTCTCTAGTCTCAAGCTCTGGATGAACTCTGGAGTTGACTTCAAGCCAAAGATAGAATGTCTGCTATGCCTTTGCTCAGAAATCTTAAGAGAAAGAGTCTATGTAGGAGGTGGGCTGTCTCTTCTCCCATGATCCAAGTGCTGCAGAGGCCCTGGCCCTCCAGGAATCCAGACGACTGTCCTTCCCCACCTTGCTACAAATGACCTGGAACTGGCACAGAGATGAGGTGCACTTCAGAAAGCAGAGAGATGTAAAGGTTTTGGATGGCTAAAATAGACCAATGTTAAGGTGAGTGCACAGGGGCTGGCCCCGTGGCCGAGTGGTTAAGTTCTCACACTCTGCTTCAGCGGCCCAGGGCTTCACCGGTTTGGATCCTGGGCATGGACATGGCACCACTCATGAGGCCACGCTGAGCATCCCACATGGCACAACCAAAAGGTCCTACAACTAGAATATACAACTATGTACTAGGGGGCTTTTAAAAATAAAAAAAAATGATGAGTGCACAAATATCAGTGCTAGGTGACGGAAGAAGGGTAAAGAGATGACAAAACCAATTCTATTTCTAAAAGACAAGAAGTTCTGGGGTCGGGGTACTTAACAGCATCAAGGGAGGAGAGAGAGTAAAGAGGATTTAGGGAGATACACACACACACAACACTAACAAGCACAGCTCTGAAAATTTAGAACTCTTCATCACATCAAAATTAATTGCCCTTAACATAGGATTCAAGATGAGTAGAAGCTCACTAGTAAGTGCCGGCCCTAAGATGAGGGCAAAGATGTTGACAGGGGTGTTTACCAGGCCCCCTCTCAGCTCATGGGCTGAGGCGTGTCCTCACGATGCAATCCAGGGGCCTTCTACTGGAGTGAAGCCCAAGCCTGGGGAGGGTTCCAGAAGCAACAGCTGTGCCTAAGCTGTAGCCCAAGGTCGAGCCACACGGTCTAGAGCCAGGGCAGCAAAGACCCTCTGCAAATCCCACAGCCTGTCACACAGCTTGGAAAGGAAGCAGGTGGCATTGGACAAACGCCCTGCATGCCCAGAGCCCACCTGAAAACCACAGGGGGCTGCAAAGGTGCGTAAGAAGAGCAGCGGGGACTGTGCCATGACCCCGACATGGCACAATTATTCTAACATCCACTCAAGAGGGCTATGCTGGGGGCAGTCAGACAGGAACGAGACTCAAGGAGGGATGTGGGAGGTAACAAGGGCTCCAAAAACATACTGAGCAGGTGCTGGAAACCAGCGGACACACAAGACTCAGTGGCACAAAGGTCTGGGCCCAGGGCGACAGCTGGAGAGGTGAGTCAGGCAGGCAATGTTGACGTAGTCCTCTAAACCGGTGTCCTCCATCATGGCTGCAGGCTGGCGGCAGACACTCACATACTCACAGCTGCTCTTCAGAGACGAGGCCTGGGGCCAGGGAGCTTCAGACACCTGGGAACAACCAAAGATGCATCACCAGAAAACACTTAGATCTAATGTGGGCAGAAAGTGCCTTAAATGGGGTGCAGGCTAAAATCACGTGGCCAAGCACAGGTCTGAAGGTGACCCAGCTGCCGGAGTTTCCCCTCTGGGTGACTTATCGAGTAAATATGCATCTTCTTAGGGAGTCATTCAGAAGCAGGGCGAGCCACGCCCTGCACCTCTGTAAGGGCTCAGAGAGGCCGTGACGTGGCAAGACAGTGCATTCCGGGAAGGGGCTGGGTGGTGGAGGGGGGCAAAGCGGCAGGCCACATGGGCCAGTGGATCTCCCCTTCCCCAGACAGAAACCTCAGGATAATCCGCCTTCAAGGTGGGTCAGTCCTCAGAGGATAAGGCTGTGTCACGACCCCAACATGACACAATTATTGTAACATCCACCCAAGAGGGCTGTTGTAGGGAGAGTCACACATTTACACCCAAGTGCTGAGAACTGGAAGTCCAGCCCCCTGAACATAGTAGGCACTCAGTAAGTGCTCATTGAAAGAAATGTTACTTTTTGTACTTTACCAGAAAGGAAATGAGCAGCAGCTTGCTTCAACAATACATCTCCGACTGCCTGTTACAGTTCATCGTTTGAGATAAATTTATTTGGCTTAAGAAATTAAGATATTCCCTACGAAGTCTAAAATATTCAGTTATTAATCACAGGCACCTTGTTGTAAACTTGTTCCATCAAGATTTTAGTCCCTAACAGTGGGAATGAGAGTTTCAAGCAGGGAGGAAGGGTAATATCTGAGCGAGCAACAGGCCCGGGGTGGGGGTGGGGGGGGGCGTGTGGGGTCACAGGGGAGGTCAAAAGAAAAGGGCCCGTGTAAGGGTAGTGAGGCTGGGTCCTGCTGGAGCTAGTAAGCTCCTGTGGGCCTCCTCTGGCAAAGGTGGGCAGGGCGAGCTCAGGCAGCTGGAGGGGACTGTGACAGAGCATTACTTGTTGCTGGGCATCGCTCTCCCCTTTTTAGCAAGGCACACAATTGCCCAGCCAGGGACAGCCTTTCTCAGCCTCCCTTGAGGGTAGGTGTGGCCCCATGACTAAGTCAGGCCAACGGGACGCGAGTGGCAGTGATGCGTGAAACTCCAGGGTCATGGTCTGAAGGAAGCAGCTTTCTCTCTCTCCCTCCTGTGGGCTGGATTGCGGACATGGCGCTTGCGATTGAGCACGGACTGCGGACCAAGCAAGACTCCAGGGGATGGTGGAGCCACCAGACAGACGGCGCTGGAGTCCCTGGATGACCCTGCTTCCTGGCTCCCTGCCTTCACTGGAGAGGAAACAGACCTCCATCTTGTGAGCCTGTGGCCTAGGGTTTGCTGCATTAGCTTGGTCTACACCATAATTAAAACAGCAACATTTGCCACACTTAGGTTTTCCTGGTTCTTGAGGTCACAGTGTTTTAGCTACTGTGGGCTACTTTAGAGAATAAAGCGTTTTCTCTTCTTAATTTGGGAAAACAGAGATGAACGGATAGTTTAAAGGCTTTTCGCCCAACTGCCAATGGCCATCGACAGAAACATGAGTTCCCTATGCCCACTCCTTGATTTCCAGAGGAATCCTCCTCACCCAAGGCGTTGAATCCTGCCTACATCTTGACGTCCGCTAAGTCATCCTCGAGGCCAGGCTTAACCGCCTCCGGGGATGGGCAAATTACCTCTTCTCATCTTAGAGTCTACTCGAACGTTCCCCTCAGAGTAAGGTGAAACTGGGTGGATCCACCCCTTAAGACCTCCTAAAATCGAATCTCTTCCACAGGAAAGCCCGTCCGTATTTGCAGGGTCGCCGTCTATCATCCCCTACTCAGCACCCACTTTCCCGTGAGGAATGCTTGGCTGCAAGCCCGGAAAGCAGGTCTGCCACACTGGCGGCAGGCAGTCTCCCGACACCATCAGACCAGAAACATACTCCTCGTTCCCGACGCCGGGCCCAGGAGCCGCTGGGGAAGCGGCGCCCTCGGCGGAGCGGCAGCTCCGGGAAGCGCGCGGGGCCCCGCCTCCCCGCTCCGGCCGCGGCTGCAAGCAGGGGCGGGGCGGGCTTACCTTGGGCGGGGCGGAGGCCGCCGACGCTCCGGGGTCGGAGAGGGGGGCCTTGCCGTCACCTGAGGGGAACCCGGAGGCCCAGGTGAGGGCGGGGCCGGGGGAAGCCCCGCCTCCAGCCCCGCCAGGAGCCCCGGGAGGAGGAGCTGGCGGTGCGGGACGCCCCAGGGTGCCCAAGCCGTGCCCGCTCCCGCTCCCCGAGCCTCCGCGCCCTCCTCCCGCTCCCCGTGTATCCCCCGCCCGCTCATCCCCCTCGTCCTCCTCCGGCTCCCCGCGTATCCCCACCCGCTCATCCCCCTCGTCCTCCTCCGGCTCCCCGCGTATCCCCGCCCCGTTCATCACCCCCCTCCTCTCGCTCCCCGCGTATCCCCCGCCCGCTCATCCCCAATCACCTCCCGCTCCCCGCGTATCCCCCGCCCGCTCATCTCCCCCACCCTCCTCCCGCGCCCCGCGTATCCCGCGCCTGCTCACCCGCCTGGTCCGCCGCCCGAGCACGCCGCGGGCAGGCGCTATAGATGTTGTTTTGGGAGCGCGGCCGCGGCGACACGCGGGGCCGCTGCGACAGGGGCCGCTGCGAGGCATCCCGGGCGCGCATCCTCACGGCCAGTCTGCGCACCCGCCTGGAGAGCGCTTCTCGACGGAGTCCCGGGGAAAGAGAGGAGAATGGCGTCAGAGGCCCGTGCCTCGCTCCCTCGCCCTGGGTCTTCGGAAACTGGAGGCTGTCTCCGTCCCCCTTGCCGTGTAGCTGCACAGAGTGTATGCGGCACAGCCTTGCCCTCCCCTGAAGGCCAGAGAGCCCTGGCCGCTCTCCTTCTTGTCCCCATTTCCAGACCACTGACGCCCATCCCTCGTTCCCCGTAGCCCAGGCTGCTCCTCTAAAGCCCCTCAGCGTCCCTGAGGTCCAGCCGGGGTCCTAAGGCTCTGGGCTCTTGGGGCAGCTCAGCTCTGCTAACCGAGCCCCCAGCTGCTCACCTTTCCTCCTTTGAATGACCCTCTTCACCAGCAGTCCCAGAAGCGCCAGCAGGATGAGGCCTAGGATGGTGGGAATCAGGATGTGAAATCCTTGCTCTTCCGTTCCGGACCCCAGGCCATGGTGGAAGCCTCTAAGGAGGAAGGAGAGAGAGAGAGGAGGAAGAGGTCAGTGAGGGAGGGAGGTTGACGGCAGCACTCTCGAGTGGCCAACTTTTCTGGAGATTACTCACAGGTTTGTCCATTTGTTAACACAATTCTTGCCCTTCCCCCAAAACAGCCTTGTCTATGGAGTCAGGACACCTGCATTCAAACTGAGGTTCAGCTTTTTACTGGCTGTGCAGTCATGAACCAGTCTCCCCACTTCTCTGAGGCCTGGTAAATGGTATAGTAAAACTTGTTGCACAGAACTGTGAAAGGATAAAACAAAATAGTGGACGTAAAGAACTTAATGTGCCTGGCCTATAGCAGCAGTCGGTAAACGTCAGTTCCCTTCCACCTCTCTCTGCCTCAGTTGCCTCACAAGATTATCGCAAATATTAAATGGGTTAGTTTCTTATAACTGTGGAAAAGAGGATTTTTTTTTCTCGTGGTGCTCTCTCTGCCTAAAAGGTCTCCCCTCCATTTTCTCTACATATTGAAATCTTATTTTCCTCAAAGGTCGGTGCATACGTCCTCTTGTCTTCCCCAATCATGGTAAACCAGAATTAAGTTTCTCTCTGTCCCCAGTTCTTGTGTTCATACCCATTACAACCCTTATCAGAGTCAGCCTTGCATTAGTTAATAAGATCCAGATATTGCATGTTTTTGTCTTTTTACATTTTCTGGACATAGAACAATGCCTCACACGTGGTAGACACTAAGAAAACATTGGTCGAATTGACTTGAATTCTTCACTGGCAGGCTGGTATAATTTTCTAAACTAGTAGTCAGGAGTTCTGATTCTATTTGAAACTGCTTAGCTCTCATGGCCTCAATTTCCTCATCGATAAAACCCAAATGATGTTGGAGGTCCCTTTCCTAACTACCATGTTTGTTTTTGCTTAGGTAAAAGTAATTCCAATTATTATGGATTTTCTCTGAAGTCTGCTCTAATGCTGTCCATTGCAGCACTGGCCTGGGTTGCACGCCATCCTTTGGACTGGTGCTGTCCAACAGAATGCAGTGTGAGCCACCTATATGATCTTAAACTTCCTAGTAGCCACATTGAAAAAGTAAAAGGAGATACATGAAAGTAGTTTTAACAGTTGACAGTTTAGTAGCTAATTTTATTCTTGCTTAGTTCTTCCCCAACAAAACAGATCTGAATAAATGCCGAGTGACTGAAGGATTGGGTCTCACTTCTACAGGAATCCTGCTGGGGCATTGATGAGTGTGTTCTTGTTAATGGCACTAATGAGTGCTATACTCATAGGCAGTGTATTTCACAGTGGCCTTCTAGAGGCAAAGCCAAGAAAGGTCTCAACTGGTAGACATTTCAGGAAGGTCTCAGTGGCTCTCCTGACTCTAGACTACTTTGCCTAGTTTCTAGCCCCTCCTGGATGGGAGAGGCCTCTTACCTCTGCCTGTGGAGCCTGTTGTGGTGGGTGTAGCTGGCTGTCTGGCGCCTGAGAGCTGAGGTCTTTGAGGCTGCGGTGGATGGCCGGGGGGTTGTGGGCTTGGCAGCTGCTACTGAAGATGCTCTGGAAACTCGAGGACGGTGGGTGATTAGGGTGGTGGGAGAGGAGTGGTGTGCTAGAGGGGTCTCCGTCCTTTGAGCTGGTGTGGTTACTGCAGGAGATAGCAGGAAACAGTGACCTCCCGTGCACACACTCTATCTCCAGCAGGACTGGGCCTCCATGTCCCTCTTGAATACACTTTTCCCTTTTATCTCGACTGCCTTTGTTCTTGCAGTCCTCATAGCCTGAATGCCTTCTTAGCATGCCATCCACACCTAGTAAATTCTATCTTTATTTGCTTCAAACACCCGGAGGCCTTCCCTGACTTCCCAGGCAGAAGTGCTTGCCCTCCTCAGAGCGTGGAGAAGGCCTTGTTTGTAGTTCAGTCCCCACTCTGCCTTGTGCTGTGGTTGTGTGCTTGTCTTTCCTTGCCCATCCCACAGCTGTCTGCCACAACCTTGGGTATGTGATGAGCTCAGTTACCCTGTCCCTCTTGGCACCCAGCAGGGTCCTTTAGTGTAAAAAGGCTCATCAGTATATCTACCTCACGGGATAGATGTGAGCATATGTTGGAAATATGGCATGTCAAAACGCATTTAAGACAGGAAAATGATAGAGAAATGTAAAGGTCTCATCAATATAATTATCATTAATCTTTTTATTGCAAAATAGAGTTGTCAAAGTCACTGTATGCCAGTGAGTGGAAGACAGCCCTATGCGGAGCAGGAGGCATGACGACCTCTGGCTGGGACAGTGGCCCAGTCTTGTTTCCGCAGTCATTCACCAAAGAGCTGGATTTTGTGAATGGAGCACAAACTTCATTGCTTGTGCTGCCGCCCACTGGTGATGTGTGAGTTCTGCAACTAGTGCTGAGTGTCCATGGATTTGAAGGCTAGAAGGCAGATCTCCGGGAGTTGCCCTCTCTGAAGGCAGGGAAATACACATCTCAGACTCAGCTCTGCTCTGCCAACCCCTCTATGAACTGAAGGGGTTCCCCCTCCTCAATTTTCACAATGCCCCAGCATCTCTCCCACCTCTCCTAGCCTAGCTTTGGTGAACTGACCTTTGGTTGTGAATTCAAAAGCATGTGCAGGCGTCTGGAACCAAGGAGGTACTGGCATGTTTAGAAATCTACGGAACCATTGTGGAAGCTCAGGCATCGACTCCTCTTCCCAGAGAAGCTCGTACTCTATTGGAGGCAAGAGGAACACATGGGTGGGCTCTAGGAGGAAGCCGAGGCCTGGGGCAGGGACTGTGGTATAAGCTGAAGCTGACTCAGCCAGGGTGGATGGCAGTGAGGGGACAAGGGTGGGGTCCACCAAGAGGAGCAGGGAAAGAACCAGGCTGGAGGCTTCCCTGAAGGCAATACGCTTTCACCCTACCCCAGCCAACATTCCCTGCGGGACCGTCAGAGGCCACTGAGATTCCAGGTTGTTGAATTAGTGCTGCTTATGAGTGAGGAAGTCAGTGGGGAGAAGGAGGAAGGCAGAGGTCAGCAGAAATAAGGAAAGGGTCGGATCATAAAGTCACAAGTTTGGCCTACAAATGTGGCCTGAAAAATGACCAACTTTCCTTTATATTTGTCCCTGATATTTCTCATGGGACAATTATATAGGACAATTACGTCCTTTTCTTCCAATTTCCTCCAGTCTCAGAGCCTCTCTTCAATCTCAACCGCCCACCCCACCCAGCTCTAGGTAGGAGGAATACAGTGCAACCAAAGGTTATTGCATTATCTTGTTCATTTCATCCAGTTTGGGTAGAAAATTCTGTGGGCCATGAAGTTAATTGACTCTATGAGGTTTAAACTGTACAAATCCCAGTTATCATGGGACTAGCTAATATGGCAATAGCGTAAGAGTTGGAGGGACTGCTACAGTGGGATGGTTGCTCCAGCCTTCCTGAGTGGAAGCGTTTTCTGGGTGGGCTGAGCCTCCATCAGCTGGGGCACCTACCACTGTTGACATTCAGGGTGATTTGCTGGGTCTTGCCCAGGTCTGTGTTCGTGCCCGCCCCACAGGCATAGACTCCACTGTCACTTTTGGTCAGCTCTGTCACCTCCACTAGGAACAGATTCCTGTCTGGACATGGCGTCAGGGTGACTCGGTGCTTGTATTCTTTCTTGACAAAGTTACTGTTGGACACCACGGTGGCACATGCTCCAGATCCAGCCATCTGCCGGCAGAGATATAACCTGACACGCGTCACAGGAAGTGGGCACTCGATGGTAACAGATCCGCCCAGCGTTCCCTCCAGCTTGACTTCTGGGAGGATCTTCAGAGCGCCCGATACTGCAGGGAGAGGGAGTTAATGTAGAGGAAGCCCCATCTGCAGCCACATCCCACCTTCAGCGACCTCACACTCATCCCCAGATCTAGTCGCATGCCCGTCATCAGCCCAGGCCTCAGCCAGCCCTTGGCCTCAGCCCTACCCTGACCTCAGTCCTAGCCTCATCCGCAGATTCTTCCCTCACCCACCCCTATTTATGTCCTCAGTCCAGCTCTTCGTCCATCCACAGCCCTAGGCCCAAGCTCGTGTCTCAGCCAGACCTCTCCCCAGCCCAGGCCTTAACATAACCGTTAGCCTCACCACCAAACTCAAACCCATAAGGTCCCAGACACCACCCCTGAGAATATAGTCAAAACCACTATCCCACTCCAAGGAGAGAGAATATGCTGTGGGGCCCCGACAGCACCTAACCCCTAAGTGACTTCAGTGTGGCGTTGGGAGGCATGGCGCAGTGTTGCCGCGACAGGTTTTTCTGTCCAGCTTTGCTTTGCTTGGGTCCATTCAGCCAGAACAGCCGTTCACCCTGCGTTCTCTGTGTTAAGTCGCTCAGCGGCATTCATGGATTGCCTTTCATGTGACAGTAAGATAGCTAGCATCCTCCCCACACAGAGGGTGAGAAAAACAGACAGCCACTCCAGCACAGTGTCATAAGCCCCTGACAGAGACACACAGGCTCCCGGGAAGCAGCGAGCTGGGCACCTGATCCCAGCTGTAGGAGACGGATGTGGAGTTTGGGGAAGGCTTTCTGGAAGAGGTGATGTCTAGTAGCATCTTGTGACCTGAACGACTGCGTATGGAGGGCAACTGAGAGAATGATGCTTATCCTCACTGAAGTAGGGACATAGAGGGAAAGTAAGGGTGGATATGAGTGTGTGCACGGGGTGTGCACACTGTATGTGTCCTGGGGGTGGGAGGAGGATGTGAGGCAGGGAGGAATAAAAGATGTGGTTCATGAGTCCCTGACATCAAAAAGCTTGTGCTTTGGCTGAGAGAAGGCAGGTCTAACACATGAGCCAGCTGGAGAAGGGGGTAAGGCCAGGCATGGTTGCTTGTCAACTGAGTGGGTCTCAATAACTGTCTGCGTGTTTCTGGGAAAAGCGTTCATAGGGTGAAGCGTGTGTGTTGGCGTAGGGCTGGGGTCACAAGGGCAGAGGAGGAGAGACCTTTCCAGACAGTGAGAACAGCCTCCATACAGGCTGGGATGTGAGCGAGAACATGGCATGTTTACGGGGTGTAGAGAAGGTCACAAACATCCTGAAATTCATCCCAAGAACACACGTTAAGAATAGCTCCAAGGAGTTTGGCAAAATGAGGAGAGTCAAGAAAAGAAGCTTGAGGCTTCTGGATGAGCAGAGAGACCTGAGGAGGACGTTCTGGGGAGACGGAAGAACGTGGATGGCACTAAAGGTAGAGACAGCTATGGGGCGTAGGTCAGAGTGGAGGAGGTTAGAGAGGAGCCGCATCTACAGAGCGAGTGAAGACAGAAAATGTAGCTAGTGTTGACATGTGGGAGAAACAGAGGGGCCAGCCAGGCACGTGAGTGCTGACTGGGAGACCCTCACTCGAATAGCCCAGCACTGCTTTAAGTCCAGGGGGACAGACGTGTGAGGGAGCCTTGTGACTGGAACGTGGTGAGGGAAGGGTGACCCATTCCAAGTCAATGACCCCATCAAGGGGCGGGGAGGCCCCTGTGTGTCCAGATGGCCCACACCTGTGTGTAAAGCCTGGCACCTGAGAGTGAACATACGAATATTTTTGGATGAACCCAGCCAGAAAGAGGTGTGAATGCCGCTTTCCCAAGAGCGAGATGCTGTAAAACGGGCAGGGGCAAGACAGAGCAGAGAGGGGTCATCACCTGTGCAGACACCTTCAGCAGCCTCACTCTGCTCAGGGAGGAGCTTCTGGCAAACCCCTGGCTTGCCCAGATCCTCTGTTATGGACAGCATGTTTGCATCCCCCCAAAATTTATGTGTTGAAGCCCTGACCCCCAATGGATGATATTAGGAGGTGGGGCCCTTGGAAGGTACTTAGGGTTAGATGAGGTCATGAGGGTGGGGCCTTCGAATGGGATTATGTCCTTATCCTCTCCATGTGCACAAGAGGAGCCCATGTGAGCCCACAGGGAGATGGCAGCTGTCTGCAAGCCAGGAAGAGGGCCCTCACCAAGAACTGAGAGAACAGATTCTCACCAAGAATCTGCTAGCACCTTGATCTTGAACTTCTGGTTTCTGGAACCGAGAGAAATAACTATGTGTTGTTTGAGCCACACAGTCTCTGGTATTTTGTAACAGCAGCCTGAGCTGAGTAAGACCCTCATTGTGTAAACGCTGGATGGATGAAGCACAAGAAAGCAGCTGGTACGCTGAGCTCTGGTCCCAGGGAAGCACTGAGTGGCGATGTGAAAGTGACCAGACCCCAGCTCTCCTCGGAGTCCACAGTAGCTTCTAATCGACCCTCCAGGCTTAGAAAAGCAGATTTCCCAGAGAAAAGGTAGATATAACCTCCTGGTGAAGACCTTAGCACAGTGTGCGTAGACTCCAGGGGGAAGAACTTGCGAGGATGCAGATGACCTGGTCCTACCCTTAGGCATGGGGATTATATCTGGACAGGGTGGGGCCTATGAATCTGCATTTTTAAACAAGCATCCCAGGTGCCCTTGAATTTTTGCAATCCTGGGTTATATACTACATTTCCAAATGATTCTGGGGAGAGAGAAAGACTTTCTTCCATACTCAAGCCATCACAAAGAAAGCAAGTATGAATAAAAACCATTTTGACCCTCAGGAAACTAAGTAACCTTTAGAAGGTATCTAAAGGAACCCTTCTGTTTGATACTGATGTTTTAGAGAGACTACTAAGTAAGTGACATTAATCTCTAAATTGGTGACGGTTTTCAGTGGTGACGGTAAGGGAGAGGGGTATGTGTGGTGTAAAAAGTCACTCTTGATATATAATTGGATATAAATATGCTTGGAGTGTGAAAGAAAGAGCTGTGTAGTTTTCATAATGCAAAATAAGGTAAAGACCCACAAGGCCTTGGCTGGTGCTCTGGAGACAGATGCTGGACTCTGGACTCTGGGTAGCGGTGATTTTCGAGGTGAGGGTGGTGACAAGGACCCTATCAACTCGAGTCCCAGGAAAATCTCTGGAGGAGGGGGCTGGCCTGAGATTTTTATGTTTATCAGAGGGAGCATGGATATTTTAAAAACGGTGAGAAAAAGCCTACTCAACTTCCCACTTGTGCATGCACTAACCCATGTGTGTCCAGGCCTGCTGTCTGCCCTATGTCCTGTCGCAATGAATGGAATGTCCCCTCTCTTCTCAAAAGCCATTCCTTCGCCTGTATCCAGCGTCCCGCCTGCTCGCCTTGTTTAGAACTTCTCTTCTGCATTGATCCCTTCTCTCCCTGCCTCACTGGTTTCTTCTCTCTTGGTGTCACCACAGCTCATAGGCATGCTCTGATCTTGCCTATGTGGACACCTCCGTGGACCTTTTCTTCCCTTTCAGCTGTCACCCTCTTCTGCTCTCTTTCCCAAACAAATCATCAAAATCACTGAATCCACTTCCGTATCTCCCAATCCTCTTCAACCCACACCTGGCAGAATTTTGTCTCCAACATTCCACTGAAACTGCTCTGTTCAAGGTCACCAAAATGCTCCTTGTTGCTACCTTTGATGGTCACTTCTTTGTCTTCACTTTACTTGCCCTCTCAGCAGCATTTGACGAACTGAGCCCTCTCATCGTGAAACACTTTCTTCTCGTGGATTCCCTGATACCACGCTATCAATGGCTGTTCCTTTCCAATCTCTATACTTACTTCTTCTCTACCCACCTCTCAAGGCTGGGCTCCCCTGGCCTGGTACTGGGCCTGATCTTTTCTCTGTCCTCCCTCTCTCTCCCACAGTAGCTCATTTGCTCGCATGGCTTTTAGTGCCAACTCTATATAGTTTTCACCAAAACCTGTATTTCCAGTCTTGTCTTTACCTCTGAGCTCCAGACTTGCCTTTCTAGTATCTTCACTTGGACTCCACTTGAATATCTAAGGTATGTTTCAGACTTAGAGTGGCAAAAAAGGAAAGAACTCTTGATTTCTCTTCCAAAAACTTCCTTCACAAGCTCTTCCCATCTCAGAGAACAGCACCAACATCCATCCAACTGCTGAAGCCCAAAACTCATGCCCATATTAAAGAATCAAGAAAAGATTTAGGGGTGTGTGTGTGTGTGTGTGTGTATCTGTGTGTATGGTGGGTCACAACATCAAGTATGTGTATTATTGTTATTATGGGTCAAGGTAAGAAAGATTTGGAAGTCTACACTGTGCGCTACTGCCTTGCTTTATTATGGAACTCCACTGAGGGCTCCTGGCAATGTGGTCTATGGCTTGTGCCTCATGTACTGGGCTCTGGGACCTGGACAACCCTAACACTTGCAGGACCTGGGGCAGGAATACAAATAAAGGCCCAAATATCATGTGTCTAAATATTTTAAAATAAATCAAGCTAATGAACTGTTGAATAAAGAAGGTTCTATCCCCCTATCTTGACAAATTCACACACTCCTTCGATGTCCTCTCTAAAACATGGCCGTGCAGGGAAAAATGGCCCCAAGCTTCCTGCCCACAGCCTCTGCTCTATCTCCTCTTTTTTTCTGACCCCTGGCTCCTGCCCACACCACAAGCTTCCTGGTGTACATATGGTGGATTACCCAGCTTGCATGTCCAAGCTCCATCCATCCCCTTCGCAAAAAGCCGCCTGTGGCCACCCTTTTATAGGCCAAGGGGTCACCTTAGGATAGAAGACGCAGGATAGAGACTCACACAGTCATTAAAAGTGGGCTCAGAGTCATTTGGACAGGGAATTTGAGGTCTAGAAGAGGGGGTGAAGGTGTGGATTTGGGGTGGGCACATCCCCTTGGGCCTGTGGACTCTTCATCCTGTGGGGATGGGCACAAATGAAGAAGGACCGGGCCCAGAGCAGGGACCTCTCTGGTCCAGCTAGAATGGTGGTATTGTCCAGGACAGACTGTGGTGCTATAAGTGAGGTTCCCTTCACTCCTAGAGATCTTCCACTCCTACCCAACCCCTCTTCCTTCTCAGACCTAAGTTTAGTTAACCATATTGTGTTCACGTTTGTCCTAGTATCTCTCAGAGGCTGATATTTCATTAAAACATTCTCTTGGGCTTTTATGGCTTTTCAATCTTTGACTCAACAAACATTTGACTTTCTTCCATACTCAAGCCATCACAAAGAAAGCAAGTATGAATAAAAACCATTTTGACCCTCAGGAAACTAAATAACAACATACGATGGACGTACCCTGACCCACAACACAAGGCAGAATGGGATCAGCTATTGGGATTCAGAATAGAGCACTCTGGAGAGTGTACAAGAAGGAGGGGGAGGTTGAGATGGACTTTGAAGTACCCATAAAAGATGGAGGTGAGAGGAAGGATGCTCCTGGCAGAAGGAATGGCATGAGCAAAGGCTTGGCGGCAAGAATGTCTAGCACATGTTCAAGGCGAGTCTTGTTTGTCTGGAAGTGCTGAGGAGTGTGGCAAGCTTAGAGCATAACGGGGGCACAAGGCGAGTCTTGTTTGTCTGGAAGTGCTGAGGAGTGTGGCAAGCTTAGAGCATAACGGGGGCACAAGGCGAGTCTTGTTTGTCTGGAAGTGCTGAGGAGTGTGGCAAGCTTAGAGCATAACGGGGGCACAACGCGAGTCTTGTTTGTCTGGAAGTGCTGAGGAGTGTGGCAAGCTTAGAGCATAACGGGGGCACAAGGCGAGTCTTGTTTGTCTGGAAGTGCTGAGGAGTGTGGCAAGCTTAGAGCATAACGGGGGCACAAGGCGAGTCTTGTTTGTCTGGAAGTGCTGAGGAGTGTGGCAAGCTTAGAGCATAACGGGGGCACAAGGCGAGTCTTGTTTGTCTGGAAGTGCTGAGGAGTGTGGCAAGCTTAGAGCATAACGGGGGCACAAGGCGAGTCTTGTTTGTCTGGAAGTGCTGAGGAGTGTGGCAAGCTTAGAGCATAACGGGGCACAAGGCGGGAGTTTGTATTGAATTCTGCAGGCAGTAGGACCCATTGAAGTTTGTTGGGGAGGTCAATCCCATGATTAGAGTCAAGCTTTAGGAAGATTAATCTGGAGCTACAGGCAGGTCAAGTTGGAGGAAGTGGGAAAGACAGTTAAGAGATGACTGTGTGTTCTTTTCCTTTCCATTCCCTCTGTCACCTCTCTAGTAGAGGCTGTAATCACTCTCATCCTGGTAAGTGCAAATCTAGAAACTACATGAATTAGCCATTGATTAGGTCAAAGTCTGGGTGCGGATAAATGGGAAGACGTGGTAAAAAGCCAT
Organism: Equus asinus; assembly: GCF_041296235.1. Classification (NCBI taxonomy): domain Eukaryota; kingdom Metazoa; phylum Chordata; class Mammalia; order Perissodactyla; family Equidae; genus Equus; species Equus asinus. The sequence goes on along the minus strand of NC_091814.1, from coordinate 54,585,307 downwards.
TCTGGCATTTTGTGGCTGATGTCAGAGATAGTTCAGACGGACAGAGTAGCTGGTTTGGATGGTGACCAATGAGGAACTTGAAGTAAGGTGTTAGGCACGTTGCATTTCAGATCTTGGTGGGATATGGAAGTGGAGGTGCCCAGGAGACAGTTGTAAATTGAGATGTGGAACTCAGGAAATGGATTAGGGCCACCGAATGGATTAGAGAGTCTTCATTTAGAGTGGAAAGTTGAAAATCAGGAGTGAAAGAGATCCAAAGAAAGAGAAGGTAGAGCTAAGAAGAAAGAACTTTGAAGGCGCTTGCTTTAAGAACCCATATTAACCAGGGGAGAGGCGACATCTTCAGCTCTTAAGAGTCAACACCTGAGCTAAACAGGAGACGTGTCTGGAGTGGAGAGAGGGACACCAGCAGGAGTGGAGAGGCCCCTAACAGCGCACCCTGCCCCTGTCCTTGTCCTGCCCTCGGGACTGGTTTCCAACTAAATCTATCCATCAGTGATTCCGCGACCTGAGGCCGGTTCAAACCTCATTTCCCCGCAGCACCTACCTGGCAGGAAGCAAAGTGACCAAAGCCAGAGGTCCATGGCTCCTTCCAGAGCAGGGTGCCATCCAAGAGCCCCGCAGAGGGGCAGAGACCTGGCGCCCAGCCGGAACCCTCACAATCGGGGGCTTGAAAGAGATTTCTGGGTCCCACGAGGAGCGGGGCTTGAAAATGAGGAAATGACAACCCATCTTGTTTGCCAACTACTCTTTTCTAAAAAAGAAAATACCAGCAAACCACAGCGGAAGTCAGGAACTGAGAAAACATGTTGTGTTGAGTGAGAATGGGTCCCCAGGGTTCAAAGGACCTCTAGGCAATTCCTGAAGACTATCAGAAACGACGAGCATGATACGAAATTTCCTTGCCTCGGGCACTTGTTCTTAGGGGGGCCTCTCATGCTTTGGGTAGATTCGTTGACTTCGGAGCCAGGGTCATTTGATTTATCCCTGTCTTCAGGATAAAGGAGTCTCGTTCTCAGTTTTCTCCATCTGAGGAAGGCTGTGTGGCTAGAATCTTGGGCCTGACGTCAGAAAGTACTGGTTGTAGCCCTTGAACTCACTGGACAAATATTTTTGAGCACCTACTATGTGGAAACACTAAGTATGGATTTTGAGCAATTCACTACCTTTCTCGAAACCTCGATTTCTTTGTCTAGAAAGGGAAGGTGGAACGAGATGATCCCTGGCATTCCCTCCGCAGAACATTGTTCCTGGAGTCCTGGCCACAGCTCGCCCAGCACCTCAGATCTGTCACCTCTCATCTCCCTCAAACACCTCCCCAAGGCGCTGCCCTCTGGCAAGGGCCCAGGCCGCTGTCCAGTGACCACAGGGACAATGCCAGGAGAGGATGTGACAGGTCACACAGCAACTCTCCTAAAGTCACAACAGCCTGGCAGAGCTATCCTTGAGGACCCCCAGGGTCCCAGGTGAGGCCCAGTGACTGATGGAGAAGAGAGAGACGTGGAGGCAGCCGTGAGGTGTTGTGGAAAGAGCTTTGGGTTCCCGTTAGAAGACCTGGGTTCTGGTCCTGGCTGGGCACGTCCCAGCTTTGGGCCTCAGTTTTCTCATTGATAAAATATGGGTGGTCCCTGCCCTGCCTGCCACATGGGGCTTTCACAAGGCCCAGCAGGAACTGTGGTTGTGGAAGTGCTTTGAGACCCTTCAGGGTGGTGATGTGTGGGGCTGTTACTTATTGGAGGTTTTCGTTCCTGGATGTTCCATTGTGGGTGGGTTCCCAGGGCCCTCACCTCCAGGCCCTACGGGCTCTTGTGCCCACAGAAGACTCAGGCCATTCCCACACCGTTTCAGGGGGTTGTGGCCGGCAGTACCTCTGTCTCCTGAGCAGTCCTGTGACTGCTGAGCCCCACTGGCCCCTCACGCCAGACTTGTCATGCGCTCTCCAAAACACAAAATGAGAACATCCGCAGTGGAAGTGGAATGTGAGGCTCTGAGCAGGTGCAGAGGAAGTGCGTGGGGGCGGGCAGCTTGCCCTGCCCACCCGTCTCTGGGTCCCCACCAGGCCAGAGGAGCTGTAGTTGTGATTTCCTTCAGCCGCCACTGGGCCGAGGTGTCTCAGGCCTCTGGCCTCTGGGTCTCAGATGTCTCAGGCCTCTGGGTAGCATGAATGACTGCTAGAGGTCTCAGCTCTGACCAGTCTTCATCCTTTCCTGCCTGTGGGGCTCTTCCCAATGCCCTGCAGCTGTCACACAGCTGGGCTCTACCATCTGGTGGGATTGCCTTGAGAGAGAGAGAATAAATGAATGAATGTGATGTGTGTGTGACTGTGGATGTGAGAGTGTGTGAGTGTGAATGTATGGGTGTGTGGTGTATGATACGTGAGTGGCGAATGGTATATGACTATGATGTGTGAGTGTGTGGGTGTGAAGTGTGTGTTGTGTGTAACATTGTGAGGAGTGGTGTGGTATGTGTGATATCTTAGTGTGTGAAGGTATGATGTGTGGTGTAATGTGTATGTGGTATGTGGTGTGTGAATATGTGATGTGTGGCTGAGTGTGTGAATGTGTGTTTTATGACATGTGAATGTGTGTTGTGAGTGTGTGAATGTGTGGTGCATGAGTGTGAACACATTATGTGTGCGAATAGTGTGTCTATGAAGATGAGTGTTGGCTGCATTGTGGCTGGGCCTGCCAGGCAGTGCTGGGGATGTGTGGGATGAGAGTGATGGGGAGAGATTTTCACAACACGTGTGGCCCAAATAAAACCCTTAGAAACATCACACTGGGTTGTTAGAGCAAGAATTAGGGGTCCGAGGCCTGCCAGGTGGGAAGTGGATGTTTGGAGTCTGAGATCTAGGCCTGTCCAGTCTCTGCCTTCGGGTGTTGCCCCAGGGTCTTGGGGGTTGGGCCGCAAGGGAAGGCTGCCCCCCCCCCCCCCCCCCTGGCTAACTTGCCAAGGGGGAAAAGTTTACTGTCCTTATTCTCTTCTTCCTCTCCTTTTCCTCGTCTAAAATTCTCCTTTCTGACTCACAGGGCTGCTGTCTGGCCCTGGTGCTCCCGCTCCCAGGAGAAGGTCTGATAAGCTGAAGCACACTGACAGGGAGGGGGCTCGATGGCTGATGGCCTCTGGAGCCAATGCTTGACCAGAAGGGATGAACTAAGTGGAAAAAATTCAGGGCCCAATGACAGGCAGGTGGAGGAAATAATGCCAGATCTACCGGGAACTGTTGTAAGTCTTTTAGGTAAATTCGTTTACTCTCCATAATCACTTAGGTTTTATTATCCTCCCTATGTTACAGATGGGATAAGAAGAGTGTTTCTCGTAAGGTTGTTGTGAGGATTGCATGAGATCAGCATTACAGGGGCTTAGCACGGTGCCTGGAACATAGCATGAGGGCAGTGGAGACTGGCCGTGCTCATTAGGGCGGAGGCCATCCTTATGGGTTCTGCTCAGTTACTGCATCACCCTACTTTGACCCCCGTGTGGCCAGGCTCCAAAGGGCCATCTCCTGGGCCTTCCTGGACTGAGGGTAGAGATCCTCCGCTGGCACCTCCCATGACTCAACACTGCTCTCCCCAAAGAAAGACCATGAGAATCCCCCTGCCTGCTGGATTCACCAGGAAGCCCACCCAGGTAGAGGCACCTGGCTCAGGCATGTTGCGGTTTGCTCTTTCCAAGAACTTGGACCACAGGCTCGCCTGTCCCAGAGTGAGCCGCTCCGCAGGAATGGGGCTTTGGGAAGGTTAACCTGCACAGTAAGCCTGCTCATGACTTTCTGCTACAAGAAATGGTAGAATTTTGGCGAGGAAGACTTCATTCCTGAATATGGTCATATTCCTGTTGGTATTCTAAAGTTAGAACCCAAATATGTGGGAATTTTGGATGAATTTTAATGTGATTTATCAGCAAAAATCTAGATTTTGGAATAGTCACCTCCACACATTTATTTATTTTTATTTATTTATTTATATTTATATTTTTATTTTTTTTAAAGATTGACACCTGAGCTAACAACTGTTGCCAATCTTTTTTTTTTTTTTTCTGCTTTATCTCCCCAACCCCACCCCGTACATAGTTGTATATCTTAGTTGCAGGTCCTTCTAGTTGTGGGACGTGGGACGCTGCCTCAACACGGCCTGATGAGCGGTGCCATGTCCGCGCTCAGGGTCCGAACCCTGGGCCGCTGCAGCAGAGCGCGCGAACTTAACCACTCAGCCACGGAGCCGGCCCCCAAACCTCCACATATTTAAACAAAGACTTTTGGGTCTAGTGAGGGAGAACTAGCTGCCCATTTCTTTATCAGCCTTAGGAGAGCCTCACCAAGCCTCCAAAGCTGCTTGAATCTTACAGCTTGACTGTCTTCCTTCCCTTCCCTTCCTGTGTTAGCTCCCTGGCCAGATGGGGGCCATGGTCTCAGTCTCACACCTTCTCTCTCATTGTGCCCTCTGTCTACCTAGATATGTAGTCTTTCTGAGATGATCTCTCATTGCTTTTATTGCACAGACTTCCTAATAGAGTTCATTATTTCCGAGAAGCGTGGCAGGGGGTGAATTCTACTTGTTTCTCAGCCTTGGGGACCAGCTTCACAGACCGTATCCCAGTCAGCTCCTCTCTGCTGTCTACTGTTCTTAGGAGAGATGTCCCGAGTCTTGGGAAGGTCTTGGGCAAATGACATATACATATGCCTTGGCTTTACAAACCAAAATCAACTGCCATAAACAGACTCGAAGCTGCTACGGCGCCTTAGTAAGGTGTGGTCATTATTACATAATGGATTTTTAAAAAGAAAAAAAATCAAGATAATTCAAGAACTTGAGGAAGATTTTTTTGTCATCAGAAATATTTGAGTAGATCTCTGAATGGTTGTTGGACACTGATCATTGCTGATCAGTTTATCGACATCAACCCTATAGATGATTGTCAGTATTGGGCTGAAAAATGTCCCTCCAAAATTCACGTCCATCTGGAACCTCAGAATATGACATTATTTAGAAACAGGAACCTTGCGGATCTAATTTGTTAAGATGAGGTCAAACTGGTTTGGGCTGAGTCCTAAATCCAATGACTGGTGTCCTTATAGGAAGGTTATGTAAGGACACAGAGACACACGGGAAGAACACCATGCGATGACGGAGGCCGAGATTGGACAGATGCAGCTACAAGGAACGCCAAGGATTGCTGGCTGCCATGTGAAGCGAGGAGAGAGGCACGAACAGACCCTCCCCTCAGAGAGTCCGGAAGAAACCAGCCCTGTGACACCTTGATTTCAGACTTCTAACCTCCAGGGCTGTGAGAGAATAAATCACCGTTGTTTTAAGCCATCGAGTTTGCGGTACTTTGGTACAGCAGCCCTAGAAAATTAATACATTCCCCAAACTGGTGACTTTTTAACTTGTCGGAAATCCCACCTCAGCTATAGACCGACTTCCTTCTTCACACAGGGGCACCTCCGTCCTCTTGCTGCAGGACGAGCAAGTGGACTCTGGGCAGGACATTTGTGTACTTGCTATCACCTGCTGACAGTATCAGGTGAGAATAATGTGAGATCATCTGGGGCTTTAGCGACGTTTGGTGACATTTCTTGATTCTAGGGACCGGCATAGGCTGCACAAGCTCAGGACTCGCTTGCAGGTTGTTGACATTAATACAGAAGCTGCATCTCAGTCCTGCCCCAGGTGTGACCCTTTGGTGGGTTAGGGAGCAGCTTCCGGGGGTAAAACAGTGATAGATTCTGACACCTTGTGGTTCTGGTTCTTCTGGAATAATTTGCCATCATTCCAGGAAAAGCTAGACACTCATCCCCGTTACAGAAAACAAAGAAGCGGACATTGCTGATGACCACCTCCTCTGGCCGGGGAGGAGGCCAAGGCTCTAACCCAGGTCAGGGCCCGGGGATCGGGACTGGGCACTGCAGTTGGTGGGGCTGGAGGGGAGCCGAGGGGGGCTGAAGTCTGTGTCCTGCCGGGGGCAGGCCTGGGAAGCACGCAGCATCCATCGGAAGCATTGTGTTCAAGGCCTGGGCAGAAGCAAACGTTCGGCCCCACACCAGCACATCAGGCAGGATGGACTGGGAAGAGCGCTGTCTCGGGGAGAACTCTCTGCTCACAGGTCCTGAGGAGGAGTCTAGGGGCGGGGTGGGGGCCTATAGGATATGACAAGGTTTAGTGCCAGAACCTAGGAGTGGCCTTAGCAGACAAGGGGATCCTTTACCTAATCACTGTCCCCCAAGAGACTTTGGGTCAACTATTCTAAAACCTAATTTATTATTTAGCTAGCTTCTATTGATATTCCTATGGAGGGAAGTTACTCATTTGGTTACTTGAGCTTTCATTAAAGCCTCTTGATCTTGGAGGACACCCCAGGAAGGTATGAGATTCAAGGGCGTGTATTCCATGAATGCCTTACCATTTTTTTGTAATGCCTAAGAAGAGCACTGGTTGTACTTGCTTTCAGTTCATTCGGCTATAAATAGTCTTAATTTTGTCCTGTGACACAGAGCTTTGGGGTCTTGACCATTGCAGTAGCCCCCAAACTATTCTTTTATTGAAGATCATCTTGGTCCCACTTGTAAGCAGTCTCCTAGCCCCCTCAGCCCAGCGTTGGAGGTGGCAGAAACTTTAGTTTAGACACATCTTGGGGTGCCTGAAAATGGGACCAAAGCAAAATGCTCTGAAAGTGTTGTCTGGGAAACAGAAGGTATGGGGGACAAATGCAGTCCAAGCCTCCTTGGTGGCAATCACGGTCTTTAATTATCAATTAAGTCACTTTTTTGATTTGTTAGCAAGTGCCAGCTCACAGGTGCTGGTTGAAGTACAGAGCTCAGAGGGAGAAAGACGTTAAACCTTAGCTCTCTGAAGATCAGTCCCTCCCTGGCACCGTCAAACATGCTCTTTTCTTCCCTTCTGTTCAGAACTCTTCCAAAGCTGGGGTTATGAGTGTCTGACCATTCTCTTATCCTCTCATGTCCATGTGAGTGACAGAAAGGGGAAGGGCTGTCTTCCCTGAGGTGGGGTTTGTGAAATACCAGTCTCCATTTACACATTTCTCTTCCTCCTCCTCCTTATTCTAGAACTATACCTCCACCACGAAAGCAGGGACTTTTGTAGAGAGATCCTTGGCCAAGATGACAGGAGATGCCAAGCCTAGTTTTGACACTAGCGTATCTCACTTGGCGCCCTTGAGCAAACCTCTTCACCTCTCAGAATCTCAATTTTCTCACTTGTAAAATGGTAAGAATGTGTGTTCATGACTTGTTGTGTATATGCCGTGTTACGTGATCCCTAAGGCCTTAGGACTCCAGACATTTTATGGTTTCTCCCAGTATGGGCAGAGGTGTGTATACTTGATGAGGATTTCAGGTTGCAGAGAGTTTAAACACACTGAGAGGAGATGTGGCTCCCAAAGATTCAGTGATGTTTACAGAAAGGCCGCTGGTTGGGTTTGAGGCCTCTCTGTCCCTGTGTCTAGCAGAATGCCTCAATTCTAGTGAGTATTCAAATATGTGTCTTTAACGAAGGAAAGAAGAGAGGATGGAAGGGAGGGTGGATGGAGAGATGGAGGGATGGAGTGGAGGGGAGCATCCCATTGGCATCCCATGGTAAGAGTGCAGAGAAGTCCTGAATGGCTCTCCTTTCTGAAATTATCTCCCTACCCCCCACCCCCTCCCAGGCCCGGTGTCTCTTCTTTCTGAGAGGCCCCTCTAAGATCTTAATTCCTCTTCCACACCTTGGGTTCTCTCATTAGAAATAAGCTGCAGGTGGGAACTCCTCACGTCATCTCACCCCCAACAGGAACAATGAGGCCAGGCTTGGATGCCGCTGAGGAGGGACCAGCACACCTCTGAGGACAGGTAGCAAAAGCCTAAGTGGAGTATGAGTGCAGGCAGCAGAGCGCCCCGGAGCTGAGGGCCTCGAGGATCAACGTGATTCTGAAGGTGATTGTCATGGGCGAAGGGAGGAGGCAGCAGGTGCTCTGCCTAGGCCTTGCTGGGGCCGTCCTGGATGTTAGCAGCCATGTTGTTGGCCTGGAGCAGGAAGGCAGTGTAGGCCATGTCAGCTTCCTCCTTGGAGGACTAAGGGGACAACAGGAAAGGAGTCAGTGTTTAGGGCATTGGCTCAGCAGGTGGGAGTCGGAGGGAGGGGATGCAGTAAATACCCTGAATGCATAATCTTGGCCCAAGCAACCCAAGCCTGTGTTGACCCACTGTTATTCCAGCCCCCATGCTCACCAGCAGGGACTAATTTTGAGAAACGGAAAGTTGCAGCTCCTAAAAATATCCCCTTCTGTCTCACTACCTCCTTCTGACCCGTGGAGTGGAACACCTCTGTTGCCTGGGCCTGTCCCCGGAAGCTCTGACCACATGGTCCACGGCTAGGCTAGGCCTGTGTCAGCCACGGTGGGTTGTGTTTTTCTTTCTCCACCAGCCCAGAGGTGTTGCTTTTTGTGTTGCTTTTCAGCAACACAAGGCTGGAGAGGAAAGCTGTCTCCAGGACTAACTTGTTCCCCTAATTGCTCCCAATGCTGGGCTCTCTGCTGCTGCGAGGGAGAGTGGACAGGACAACCAGCATTGGCGCCTTGGGATTTGGGGGGCACAAGGGGAGGGTCACAGGACTCCAAAGGCAGGAGTCACTTCTGGTAGGATTTCAAGTAACGTGGCACTTGGCTGGGATGGGGAGGGGCTTCTAATGACTATCAAATTGCCCACCACCACCTGCAAATGTCCTCCCAGCCCAGGCAAATGGCTGGTACCCAGCAAGACCCTCAAGGGAGGGTGGCTGACCTGAAGTCCACGGGTCCCACAGCCCAGGAAGAGCCCACACCAAATTGCCAGCGCCTGACATTTGACCTTCCCACCTTGGGGCTGAATCTTCTAGGCACTGGCCTTCCCTACCAGCCAGTCTCTTGCACTCCTGCTTGAGGCTCAGCACCTGCCTCTGCCCCAACCACAGCAACGCCACAGCCAGTAAGATGCGTCTTGCCCTCAGGAAGTTCTCTGGAACACTATTTACGCTACCTTCCCTATTCTGACATCAGCCCCTACTTTGCGGTAGTTTTTTCCGACGTCTAGCTGCAGTCCCACACACTACATTTCCTTGTCACACGAGTGGGGCCTCAGCCTCCCACCTCACCCTTACCCTTTTCGCCTTCTTGGGTTCTTCGGTCTCCACGGTGTTCTCGGTGGTGGCAATGAACTCTATGTGAAGAGAGGGGATGGATTAGCCCTCACTAGCCTCATATTCCCACCCAGGTGCAGAGTCAGGTCTTTGTTGCTCTCCCGGGAATTGGGCATTCCTCTGAGTGAGGGACGTACCATCTTTTCCTCCGAGAGTTGTCTCCTGAGAGACTGGAGAGGCTCCCATGTTGTCGTTGGCTCCAAAGTCCCTGGAGTTCTCAAAGTCCGACATGCTAATGTCTGTCCTGTAGCTTCTAATCGAAATCCGGTCTGCGGGGGAGAAAGGAGCAGGTGCAGGGTGGGGGCTGCGTGCACGAGCACGGGCCGTGCTGCTCCTCTCTGAGGGAGCCCGCAGGGCAGCTGAAGGGGGTCAGGGTCTCTGACCACCACCCAAAGCAGAATGCAAATGACCCTGGTCTCTTCCTCCTTAGACAGTCCTGCCCTTTTCACGGATAACCGAGACAATAATCCCTGACCTTTGTCGCTCAGAGCCTTTCAATGCACAGTACCTTGTTTTGTCCTCACAGCCCTTTGAGGTGGCTATTTATTATGATTCCTGTCTTGAGCAGTAAGCAAACTGAGGCGTGAAATGGGGACATGCTGAAGTCACACAGCTGATTAGCTCTCACACTAGGCCAGCAGCGCAAGGGTCCGGGCATCCTGCTCGCCTCTTCCTGGCAGCCCTGCCTCTGAACTGAGACCCTGAGCAATGGGAGATGGCCTTCCAGAAATAACATTTGGACAGCAGCACTTCATGTGAGTTTTGGGCACGTGTGGCTTTATCTTTCCCCACCCACTCTCCCAGAACCTATTCCTAGAGACTATAAAAGAGACTGTGGTGGTGGCATGCCCCCACCAAGGGCAGCTAAGTCAGGCTGAGGGCTCAGGGTTGGAGGTGGGGCAGGAAGCACCTGGAGACTCACCTACGTTCTTCCTGTGCCGGGCTCTTAGCACCCCCACCACGAGGACCCCCAGCGCCAGCACCAGGGCCAGGGGTACCAGGGTGGAGACCACCACTTTGGAGCTCCCGCCTTGTCCTGCAGAGCTGGAAGAAGGATTCAGTTAGTTAGTTACTGAAAGGAGAACCTGGGAGTCCCAAGATATGCTGGCAGGTTGGCTGTGGCTAGTTCTTTCTCCCGGATTGTTCGACTCCCTCCTCCTGATACAGCCCCTTGCTCCGTTCTTCTGAGAAGCCTTCCCAGACATGGCAAAGGCAGGGACAGAACCTTTTCTGCATTCCAGGCCGGGGAGAATGGTAAACTGCACCCCAGCCACAGGAGAAAGGCAGAGCTCATCGGCCCCTCGCGAGGCAGTGAGGGCTGCCCCTGCTATCAACAAGCGGACAGGCTCTCCACCTTGGTCCCGGTGACCCAGCCTCAGGTCCTTGGCCTCTGGGATGTTCTCTGAGTGAGAAGTCCCGAATCCTTCCTCACCTGCCGGGGTCTGCAGATGCTATGCTCCCACCAGCTGCATCTTCAGGATCCTTCGCTTGCGTGTCCACAAAAAGCCTGGGATCCTGAACGACTTTCCTGTCAACCTTCCTGACACTGGTCTCTATCACATCCTCAGCAGCAGCAGCACGCACTGAGCTGAGAGCTCCAGACCCTAGAGAGAGCAAAGCGGGGCTGGATTATGGTACTGTCTCTGTTGTTTCCCCACCTTGAGGTTAGGGAGTCTGAGGAATGGGACTTCATTAGGAATCCCAGGGTCAGGGTGAGATCTGAAGGCTGGTAAGGTAGGGTTCAGGATGACACTAGAGGTAGTGGAGGGATGGTCTTCTCTAGCTTGTCACAGATGATCTCTGTCCTAGTAACACCAAGTTCGTTTCCATCTACAAGGCTCCGTGTCATCGATCCACCTGTGCATAAGGGCTAACACATCATTTGGGAACAGGAAGAGTTTTCACAGCCTTGAAACCCTGCCCGAGGCCTCCTGAGGGCAGAGCTGGGTGCAATAGTGCTGCCCTCTGGTGGTAGCTTGGTGATGGGCCCCAAGTGAGCCAGAGCCGCTGGACCCACAGACCAGGGGATTTCTAGAGGGACTAAAAATATCCTCGATAGGAGTAAAACATTTCATGTGACATTTTAAAAAGAGGCTTAAAATGCAAACTTACTAGAAGAGGTGGCCTAAATTTTCTTTGTCAGTCCTTGTACATGAAGGTCTCTGGCCCTCTTCTGAGAGCAGGCTTTGGCGGGGGGTACTGCGTGTGATAGTGACTTTGAAATTTCTGTGTGTGGAAGAGCTCTGAAAATGGTCTGAAGGAGCATCCAGGGAGGGGACTTGTCTTGAAGCTGAGGTTAAATAACAAACCCATCTTTTTTTCTTGGAGGGCTTTTTGGAGGGCTAAATGAGACTATATGGGGGCTAAATCTCCCCCAGCATCTTACAGCCAAACCTCAGGGCCACCCCTGATGAAGAAGCTGTTAGGCAAGAGTCTTCCTCTGGGGTTGGGGGCGGGGGTGGGGGGGGGAAAAGGTTTTGCCCTTGGAGACTCACCTGTTCCCTTCTCCTTGACCGCCACGTAGACAGCCACGGTCTCTTTGTATTGAAGGCCCTCCTTCACCCCGCACCAATACCAGCCCTCGTCCCCCTTGGTGACTTGCTTCAGGGTCAGGTTGATGAGCTGGCTGTTTTGGTCACAGTTCACGACGGCCTGGCCGGAGCCCTCGTCTTGGCTGGGCAGGGCGCTGCAGCCTTGGTCGGTCCACTTGCACCAGAATTTCTTGTAGGAGTAGAATTTGCACGGTGAGTGGCAAGTGAGCTGGACAGTCTCTCCCAGCTCAACATTCACAGTCTTGGGCACCTTGAGGTTAGGTTGTCCTGGAGCAGGGAGGGAGGGAGAAATAGGCACAGAAGCTGTCATTGGTGATGCTGCAGGGAAGTGACTGGTGGGGACCTGTATCCACAGCCTGATTCCTCTACGGATGACATTGTAAGTCCATGCCTTACAGTATACGAAATACTTAAGAAATGTAATTATGTGCCCACGTGGTAATTATTATTGATGACCACTATGAATCAGTCCAGTCTAGCATAGAACATGGAACCTTGACATTGACTTCAGTTTGCTTTCCTTGCTCCTCTCTTCTCTTCTAGACTCAATACAAAGAGCTGCACTCTACTTCAGCTGACACAGTACACACTGTAAAAAGAGGCCAGTGATCTTGATAATAGGAGGCGCTGTGTGTGGTCATCTGGAGATTATGGTGTGTGTGCAGGGAAGAGGTGTGAAAATGGGACCTCTCGACAGGTGGGCTCTCTCCCGAGGTCTGTCCCATCTGCATGGAGGGCGGTGAGACGGGAGGAAGAGCAGTTGGGGTGATGCTGTGGCTGACTGGAGGGGTCCTGGGGCTGCCTCCCTTCCCTCTCGCCCCATTTGAGCTCTTACCTTCAACAATCTTGAGCTCCACCGTGGACCTCCAGTGAATATCACCGTTGGTCAGGCACCAGTAGAAGCCGGCGTCCTGGGCAGTGAGCTGGTTGAGTATGACCGTGTAAGTGCCGTTGCCCGGCTCGTCATACAGCACGAGCCTGCCATTGTACTGTTCGTACTGGTTCTTAACTAGCCCTGTGCTCTGCACCAACAGTGGGCAGCCGCCGTTTTGAGTGTCTTCCCAGCGACACCAGGACTTCACGCTGTTTACTTCCTTCGGGTTGTAGGGGCAGAGCACAGCCACAGAGCCTCCGACCACACCTTTCACCACAGAGGGCCTGGAGGGGAACGTGGTCTCTAGAAGCACAGACAGAGATGTGGTGGAAGAATGGACACATGGTCTGAGCGACCTCTTCCCCACGGCCTCACAGGGCAGGGAGGGAGGTTTAGATTAGTCTTAACATGGTCTTTCTCAGAAAATGATAAAGGACCCACCAGGACCAGACTCCAGGGACCTTCACCACCAGTCTGGGCATCTCGTTCCCTTTCCCACCTTATTCTGAGCAGAGACTGAAAGGAGTTTAAGGAGACACCATCAACCCTCCTTTTTGGGCTTCTTACAAAATCTCCCTCTATATAAGTTTCTGGCTGTTTATTAGCTTGCCCCACAAAAATGGCCAGATGGATTTTCTCCAAATTAAGAAAATATATTTAGAACGGTATGATTTAAAATATAAACTATGTAGCACAAATAAGTTTAATTGCTGAGGACCCTGAGGGCCGTCTCAAAGAGAAGAATGGCCCTTCTCCAAGAAGCCAAAGCCAAGGTTCAGGGAGGACCCGGGGATGACTGACAATGCTGGGGAATGTGGTGAGGACCCGGAGCTGCACATAGAAGTGATGCACAGGGAATGTTAGCCCTGCAAGGGCACAAGGGCAGTTACTTTGAACTGCAAGTACTGGTTTGCTGCTTCTCCTGAGGGCAATTCTATGCAGATGTTCCAGGGTGAGAAGAAGCAGGGCTTTAATTATGTCACCACTGTTGATGTCTTAGAGCTGAGCAGGCTAGATCGTGCTGGATAGCAACCTGAATAGATGTTGGAGAGGGGAATTTAGAGGCTGGGACATTGCCTTCCTGGGAAAGCTTTGAGACCAAGATAAGCCAATCCTTCTCTCTTCTGGATGTGAGGGATGAGGTGCCATCCTGCCTAATGGTCAGGGAGAAGGGACAGGCAGCCCCTGTCTCTCAGCCTGGCACTTGGATTCCACGTTAAGTCCTCACCGTGGTTCTCTGAAACCACAACAATCTACAAGTCTTGCCTCTATCAGGAGCTTCGCTCGCCTCATTCCTGTTAATCAGGGAAGCCATCAGAAGGCTGTGTGTTCTAGCTCTCCTGTACAACAGCCCGCGCAGCATCCAGTTCAGGGCTTGTCAGTGAGCAGATATCGTCGACCGATGGAGGAATGTTGAATAGATTCACAGGGAGGGAGCGAGGCTCTCACCTGCCAGACTGTCCCACTCCTTCCCTCCCCCCGCCTCAAGTCTCACCTTCATTGACAAAGAGTTGCCAAGCCTGGATGGGCCGGGATTTCTGAGGCTGACCATCAGAGTTGGCTCCACACAGGTAGAGCCCTGCATCCTCCTTCCTCAGGTTGGTGATGTCCACGCTGAAGACGCCATTGTTGTTCTGGGACAGGATCCTGCCCTTAAAGGTCTGATTCCGCTGACCCAGAGTGTTGGCGACCAAATTACAGGTTTTCTCTTTATTCTTCTGGCACAGGAATTTGGCCACATTTACCACCTCAGGGCCCAGGGCACAGTCAAATCTCACTGAGCTCCCCAGGTCTGCATAAACCAGCTCCGGCTCAGGCTTCAGCACATGGAGGTCTACATTGCTCTTATCACCACTGGAATCATCCCCAGCCTGGCAGACATACTTCCCATCATCTTCGACCTGGAGCTGGTCAATGATGAAGAAGAACTCTGTTTGGGTGGTACCCTGAATAATAAGTTTTGCTCTGCCTTCATAGCTGGGTTCCTTGTACCCAGCGGAGTCGATGACTCGGACGCAATGCTTGTCAGCTATCTGCTTGCACACGGACTTCACGTTTGGAAGATTCGCAGAGGTGAAAGGGCAGCTGATGCTCACTTTTCCGCCCAGGTCTTCTGCGTAGACTTGAGTGCCATTTAGGACCCCAGAACCTGCAGGATGAGAGGAGGGGGTCAAGTTGTGATTTCACTTTCTTGCAGCACAGGACTGCTCAGTGTTCCCAGTGAGGAGCCAAGTGTGCCTATCAGCTCCGGCTCAGGTTTCGGCACCTGGAATGTGCACCCCCTCCACTGGGACACTATCAGAATATGTCTTCTAAGGCCCGGCTTTACTGCTGTCTCCTCCGTGAAGCCCTCCCCAAGCAGGCACTAATCTCTCCCTCCTCTGTGCTCTCTTGATATTTACATCTGTATCACTTATTACGTCCAACCTTGTATAGCTGCTTAAGTTCCCTGCAGGCTGGAAGTTCCTTCAGGGCAAAGACATGCTTTCCTCATGTTTGACTCCCCTGCAGGGCCCAGCACAATGCCTAAACATAGTAGGTGCCCAAATTATCGTGCGTTGAAATGAACAGAATGAATATAAGTATAGGGTGGTGGATTTTAGTGTATTGTGACAGAAGTTCCTAAAATTTACAACAATCCGAACATGGAATGGGCTGCATTGTGAAGTAATGAATTTTTCCGTTTAAAGTGTTTAATCAGAGCTCCATACCCGTCGTCTCCAGTGTTCTTCTGGACGTCTAATATAGGGTCAACTGTAAGCTCTCCTCAGCTCTTAAGATTCTTTGCTTTTATGAATCTCCATGACCAGTGAAGGAACTCTTTAGTCAGTGCACAGAGACTACTAGACATATCGCAACGGAGCAAAGCTTCTCTTTGGGAATCCCTCTAAATTTCCTCCCTTAAGACCTCTTTCCCTTCTAATTTCCCTTGATTACCTAAAATGCCCTTGCCATTGAACCCTTGCCAGAAAGATCTTCCCCATTTTTCTCTTTTCTCAATCAGAAGAGGCTTGTTCAGTGGCTCATTCCTTCAGTGCCCTGGTCTTTGGGCAAGAACTGCTCACTTAATTTATGCTGAGAATGTTGATGGACTAATGGGTCCCAGGTAAAAAATGCATTTTAAAACAAACCTTCTGTGACGCAGGTCTTCTTCTTTTTTTTTTTTTTTGAGGAAGACTGGCCCTGAGCTAACAGCTGTGCCCATCTTCCTCTACTTTATATGTGGGACACTTATCACAGCATGGCTTGCCAAGCAGTGCCATGTCCACACCTGGGATCCGAACCAGCGAACCCCGGACTGCCAAAGCGGAGTGTGCGAACTTCACCCCTGCGCCACTGGGCTGGCCCCTGTGACTCAGGTCTTGATCTAAAGGGTTTGCTAATGGCAGCAATAAGGATCCCTATGGAGCTCTCCTTGCCTTTTCTACCTCCCTCAGCGCATGGACCTCCTGGCTCGCCTGCAGCAAACAATGAGAGAACTTGTGCCCTGATGCGCTTCTGAGTTAGAGACTTCATAAAACCCTAAAATGTTACAGGCCCTGAAGACCTAGAAAGGTCCACCTGCCACCCCCAAGAAGGTCCCATCCGTCTTGTTCCCGTGTTCTATTATGAAAAGTCTTTGCTTCTTGCCTCTGGAGGGAGGAGGACCACGGCCCTCCCAGCCCGCGCCAGGGCCCTCTTCTCTCTCGGGAAATTCTCTTTCCAGCTCTCCCACTGCACCTGAGATGATTCCCTCTCACTTTTCCACAGAAGCCCAAGGAGCCTGGATCCTTACCCGGAACGACTCTCAGCCTCACATCAAAGGACAGGCCCCGGTTATTGATGCCCACACCACACTTGTAGCTCCCGGAGTCACCCTGGATGAGATGGTCAACGTTCACCACAAACGTGCCGCTCTCTGGGAAGTTGGTGAGGTTGGCTCTGCCCTCATAGTCCTTGGACACGTAGCCGTTGGAGGAGATGAGGGTTGTGCACTGGCCCTTGGGCCCCTGCCGGCACCAGTACTTCCGGGAATGTCGGTTGACGGAGGTGGGTGGGTAGTAGCACTTGATGGATGTGGAGGTGCCTTCCACGCTGTCTATCTCCGGGGGACCAAATATGGGGCTCTTCATGGAGACCACTGTGGGGACAGAAGACAGAGGCTTTCTGAGGCTGGGGAAGGTGAAGCCTGCTGAAAGGATCAGACTGCCCACCTAACACACGTGCCTTCTGTGCGATATTTACCATGTACCACAGCTGAACAGGCGCCGCAACTGGATAAACGGATTGACTAATCATTGTTAACTTTTAGTTGTAATTCCTTAATGATAACCACTTTAAGGACAATGGAATGGCAAACTTATTTAATGATATCCCTTGTTTATAAATAAAACCACTTTTGTGGGGTACTATACTTTTGCCGTTGCTGTCTATTTCCTTATATTTCTAAAAATGCTTTGTTAATGATTGTCTTTTTTTCCAGATAAAAATATTGAGAGCTAAGGAGGATAAGGCATTTCCCTAAAACCCCATAGCAACTCATAGAGATGCTTGGTTCAAGGTCAAAGTCCTTTGTTTATTCCCAGTGAAGACCCTTGGCCATGCCTGTTCCTGACCCCCAGCGCTTGCTCACCAATCCATTTCCATGCCTGTCCTTTCTGCATCATCTGTGTGACTCCTGCTTGAGGGAGTACAAGTACTGAGAGGGGCATCCCTGAGCATGGGCCAGATTTCAGCATCCCCAGGGAACTGAGTCCTGGAGAGGGGTGGGCTGGGACCCGGCAGATATACCTGGGAAGACAGCCAGCAGGCAGGTGAGGAAGAAGAGCGTCATCGCTGGTGGCTCCCGCGGGGCTCTGCCACCCAGGCCAACTCCTTGCGAGGGATGCTGAAAGACGATAACAGGGATGAAGCTCCTATGTCTTCCAAGGCTAGTTGACCTTAGAGTTCCTGTAACACCTGCTTGGTTTTGTATCTCCAGTAACTGACAAAATCCTGTTGAGACAATAAACGGCTCCGCCTTTCCCGTTACAGCTCAAAGTCCCACCATCCGCAGTGCTTTTTGATCCTTAACGGTTACAAGCTGATTTTTCTTCTCAACCAAGCTGCAAGTTCCTTTGGGATATGGACACAGGTGCCATTTCTTCTGTATCCCCGGCCAGCAGGCACGGTCCTGAGCAAGATCCATAAGATCTCAGGAACAGCTCACTGGACAATGGGTAGCACCAACAAGTGGCCCCTTCTCTCTGTGTCAGCCCTGGGAAGTGGGGGGCTGGCATATTCTATGGTGTGTTCATATGAGTAAACTGAGACCCATAGAGGAGGCCTAGTGAGGATTAAAGCTGTACACGTGACAATTTAGGTCGTAACCACCATCAGTTGCTCTCCTACCATGTTCCAGGCACTGTGTTAAATAATGCACGTGTATTATCTCACTTAAATTCCATATCCTCCTATGAGGTAGGTGTTCTCATCCACATTTTGCGTAGGAGGAAATGAAAGCTTAAATGTTAAGTGTTTTCCTGAAGGTCACCCAGGCATTAAGTGTGTGGGTGGAGGTTGGGGGAGGTGGGCAAGATTTGAACCCAGCTTTGTCTTACTCCCCAAGTCCGAGTTCTCAGCCTCCCCGCCACACTGTCTTGCACCTCAGACACGGCAGCATGCTCAGCCCTGTCCTTATTCCTGTCATCTGTGGAGGCCCCTCTCCTTATCAAAGCCTTGTCGTTTATACCGCTTCGCTGGAGCTTTGTTACTTCCCTTTTAATAAGACAGAATGGATATTAGCACAACCATTTTATGGATAAGAAAATCAAAATCTTGAGATGGTGAACAATATGCCCAAGATTTCCCAGAGACTCGGTTATGGGGTCAGGGTTAAAAATGTGGGTGTTATGGCCTTTGTTATGCCACCTGGTGGGGAAGGGCAGATCAAGATGGAGACGCCAAGATAAGGCCACTCAGAGTGTGCCACGCACATGGACCTGGGGAGGGCAGAGGGTCCCTGGGTCCAGCCTTACTGCAGCTGTCTTCAGGTCCCAGACTGCCGCCTAGAGGAGGAGAGAGAAGTCCCCACTTTCCCAGAGACTTTGACAGGCTTTAAACTTTGAGATGGGCTGAACAAGAAGAGGGTTGAAGGAGAAAATGGTGTTAGCAAGAGCAGGGCAGTAATAGGCACCTTACTTCCGGGCCCTGCCCTCGTTCCCAGAGACTCCCTTCCCTAGCTCGAGCCAAAGGCAATAGATCTGTTTATCTTGGTTGTTTCTTTCCTGTGGGGGAATTTCCCAGCAAAGAACCTTTTTGTTTCCTTGTGGAGATAAAGGTATTCTGTTTCTCCAGTTCTCTAGAAGAGTAAGGGGGGCAGGTCAGGGGAGGTGGGGACAGATATGGGTGTCAGGTGGCAGCTGGAGGCTCTCTTGATTCCAGTTAATTCCCCCAGACCTTTCACACCAGGCCAATGATTAACCTCTGGAGCGGGGCCTTAGCCAAATGCCAGTGTCAGCCCCAACCTGGACACACTCAGGGGACTCTAGCTGGGGGACCCCTGGAGTATGTGCCGCAGGTCATCTGGGGAGAGGGTTTCAGGTGGGAGCAGGTGTCAGAAGGTGAGAAGTCTGCCTCCTCTGGGATGCTTGGGATGGGCTGGCTGCAGAGTTCCAAAAATCTACCACCTGCCATTTGCACTGGCCTTGGGTGCAGCGGCAGGTGGGAGGACAAAATGCCGTGTGCTTTTAAGAGCCCAAACCAGCAATGGCTCTCCTTGGTTCTAGTTGCTGTTCTTACCTTTAGATAGGCAAGCTTCCTAATATTTCTGTGAGGCAGGCGTGGATCTGCCCGTGGGCTGAGCTGGGGAACGCAGCCTCTGGGTTAGTAAAAGCGATTTACTCTGGGCTACAGAGAGTTAGCTGCCAGGTTTTCCAAAGTGGGGTTCTCGACTTCCTGCCCAGGCTTCCTCTCATTTGTGACATGCTTGGATGGCTGTGAATGTCCACATGGGAGGAGGACACGTGCATGTACCCATTAACCCTTGCACAGCCTCAGGCCCAGGATGAGAGCATCAGGCATGCACAGCTGGAAGGGCAGATCTGGCAAAGGGTGACCTTGGTGAGGAAGCACATGATCTAGTCCCAGGGGAGATGATGGGAGGGCAAGGGCACCCACACCCTCAGGAACAGAAAATCTTTGCCCAAAGCTAAACTTGAAACACAATTTCTCTGGTAGCAGCTGAAAGGGCCCTGGGCTTTGAGAATCATTAGATTTCTTCCTCTCAAAACCAGCCATTCTCCCAAACCCGGGAGACTCAGGTCTCAGGGAGGTCCCAGGTCTGCAGTGGCCAGAGCTGGATTTAAAGAATTTGCTTAAGGAAGGAAGGAAAGAGCATGCCATTTATTGGGCACCTGCTCTGCACCAGATGCTTGGTGAAGGTTTTTTCTTATATGACTTCATCTATCATCACAGCAACTCGAGAGGTAGATATTATCTTCATGTGGCAGACGGGAAATCTAAGGTTAAAGAGATCCTGGCCCCGACACCCACAGCAGAACTGGATCATTACCCTATTTGCACTCTGTGGGTGAGCAGAGGGGCCTGTTCTTTTGGGATATACATATGCTAGTGTATCATAAACACAGGCACCTTTTCTGGTCCTTAAAATAGGAGTTGTTTTACTCACTGGTGAGGCTGGAATGTTCTGGGTCATTCTCATTTTACCAAGTTACTGCCATTGACATAGTCATAACATATGTCTACATAATTGTGGATTGGGGCAGGGGTGTAGGCCAGGCTGGAGAATAGAGTTTGTCTCCTTATGAAATTAATCTAGCTAGCTCCCCTTCAGTTAGAGTGACTGATCGTCAGCTATCATGGCTCAGAGTCCAAACCTTTCTGCTCTTAGATTTCCTCCTTTTTCAGAGAGAGAGGGATCTCCTGGTCCAGGTCCTGGCTTGGCTGCTGGTTAACCACATGGCCTTCAGCAACTCTGGGCTCTTCATCTGTCTGGTACACAGCAGAGGGTCAGTCTGGGCTCTTACAGCCCCAGGGGCTTCAAAGGGGATAGAGAGCAGGGGCTATGGGGACCTGAAGCCAAGTTGGCAATTTCAGACAACTCCCTGTGAGCATAAACACGTGAAAACAGAAAGCTTGGAGCCCAGAGGAGTGGGGAGCAGCTGGCCTGGCTGAGGAAGGGCTTTCATCAGCCTGGACTGAATGGGCCCCTTCCCCTGCTTCCAGGAGAGCCATTGCCTGAGGCCATCTGGGACTGCCACTCTCATCTTCCATGGGTGCAAGGGCTGAACACAGATGAGAGCGAGGGTGAAAACTGCAGCTTTGCTAGGGGAGGGAGAGCAGTCTGTGTGTTTGGAAGAGCCTCAGACTTGTAACGACGGGCGGGAGCTGAGGAGAGGTTGCATCGTTTGTGTAAGCCCCGCGGTGTGAGAGAGTCACCAAGGCAGGGCAGTGCTGAGGGAAGGGAATCGGAACTCTGGAGGGCAGGGAGATGGAGAAATAACAGCCAAGGGGTCTGAAGAATGTACAAACTAGAAAGATCCAAGGCTTTCTGGTCCCATCCCTGTCAAAAGTGTCTTCTATGAATGCAAGACTTAAGCAGAAATTAAGAATTTGAAATACCAGCTCCACGAGGCTCTGGGAATAAGCCTATGGATTTCCAGATGGTCTTTCAACAATGACTTAGAACCCCTGTGATTGACTCCAACCCATCCTACCTTGACATGTAGGTATTTATCTCATCCAGTCTACTGGATGGCAAGCTCCTGGAAGGCAAGGACCAACTGAGATCATTCTCTCCATCCCCACAGTGCCTGGCAAGGACCAGCTCTCAGCAAAGACCGACCGGACTGGGAATGGTTACATCCTCATCCCCTTGCCAAGAAAGGTGAAGTCGGGGCTGATTTCTCTCACTTTGCCAAATGCCTTTTTGTTCTGGGCACTCAAGGGACAGTAGCATGAAGAGTAGCCTGGAGGATGGAAGTGAACCCAGAGGTCCAGAGTCCTGCTTTGTCACAGGCTATCAGGAAAGCTCTACCACTTGGACAAAACATGCTGGCTCATCTCCCCATCTGTATAATGGGCCTTATAGTTCCTGACTCATCTAGATTGAAGGGCTACTGCAGGATGGGAAAATGTGGGGGCAGATAATGGGATAATGTATATGGAAACACTTTAAATAGCATAAAGTGCTCTTCAACTCTAAGAGGCTACAATCACTCTTAAGCACAGGAGGTGGGGGTCCGTGCACTTGGCTTTCATGGTTGGACTGCTCTTGGAGAGTGGCAAGAGCAGGGACCCCTCACTGTGGCTCTCAGCTCTCTCACGGTGGGGGGGCTGTGTGATTTGGGAGCCGGTTATTTAAACTCTTTGAGCCTCAAGTTCCTCAACTGTAAACTGGAGATAATTGTCCAGAGAGTCGCTGTAAGGATTAAATGAAACGACATACATTAAGTCCTTAGTATGGTGTTGGGCTTAAAAAAATGTTAGTTCCTTTCCCATATCCTCTCTAAAATCAACACAGTCTTCTCTTTTTCTTGTTCTAGAGTGAGAGGAGAATAGAAGTCTGCTTACTGGGCATCCTTTGAAGACTAGAGGTGAGCTGTCTATGTTGGACCAGCATAGGCTGAAAGAGGAGACACACACTATGGCCTAGGGTAGAAGTGGGGGATAATAGTTACAGCAAGCACATGTTGAGTTATTTTCAAGTGCTTTACATGTGTCAACATTTAATCGTCCCTAGCAGCCAGGGAGGTAGGGTAAAACGTGCAAGCCCATTTCACAGATGAGAAAATTGAGGCGCAATTTTGCCTTCTCTGAGGGAAGTAAGAAATTTGCCCAAGGTTACACAGCTGGCAAGTGACCACGACAGGATTGAAATTCAGGCCCTCTGGATCAAGAGCGAAGCTCATAGCCGCTAGGCTAGACCGCGGAGGGTCTTGAGGTTGAGAGGAAGCAGTCAGGAGAGGAGAGAGCAGGAAATTCAGTTTTAGAGGAGAAATTAGTCCAGTTCTCTCCTCTCTGCCTTTCACGGGAAAGGTAGTTCCTGTGAAGAGACGCCTGAACCCAGAGGTAGGTGCCAACGGAAATTTCTTCCTGAAAAGTAATAATAGCTGCTATTTATTTAGCACCTACATTGCGAAGGGCACATGATGTTTGTTTCCTGTAACCAGACACCTTGCCTCCAAAGCTTCTTTCTACTCTATGACCCTGTGTCTGTGCCAGTGACTTTGGGACCCCAGCCCATCCAGAGAGAGGGCAAGACACAGATGGGGAAGGGCTCCACTGAGCACACGCATGGATAATACTACTTTTTTATTTTAAGAGGTGGGTATTCTGTTTTTTAGGTGATGTCAAAATGTCCCCATGACTATATCAAAATGGCTGCACCAAAATGTCATTGTTCGTACTTACTGGGTGACCTTACACCACTCACGTTAACTCACGGAGTCTTCATTTCCTCAACTGTAGAATGGGCTCATGATACCTACCCCGTCTCTACCTTCCAGGTTTGTTCCAGGTGGGAATGAGATGAAGCTGTGAAAGCCCAGGGTAAGTGGGTTTACTGCATGGAAGCTGCTACAATGGCACTATTTATAAAATAAAGCCACAGAGGTCTAGATGCGCCAAGAGACAGGCAATGATCACAGACCCAGTTGCTTTCCTGCCTCCTGGTTCAGTGCTGTTTCTGGTACATCACTAAACCCGGGGCCAGGGAAGAGGATGGATGGAGAGTTCCAGAGTTGGCTCTGGGCAGACCAGACAGCTGCCTCTACCCTAACTCATGAGTTGGCATATCCTCTCTCCAGATGTTAAGGAGCCTGTAATTCCCCTAGTGAAGGGGGAGAGTGATGATGAAAAACAGTGCAGGCAGCTTGGGTTGAGGAACTGGGGGTGGTGGGGGCTGGAGCCTGCACAGCTGCGGCAGTTGTGTCGGAGGGTCCCATGGCAGGCTTGGGGATGCCATCATGATGAGCAAGGGGAGAGCACGGAGGGAAGGGAGGCCCATGTCTGAGGCCTCCTGGCTGGAGAGCCAGGAAGAGCATCAGGACTTGGGAATGCTGCCTGTGTTTGGAAGGGGACTCTGCCGCGTGTCTCACTTACCCTGGAGGACCTCCTTTTCCCACCAGAGCAAGGACAGGACAAGACGATGGTGCACTATGCCTCAGGGTGGCAGGAGTCTACTGGAGCAAAGAGGGGTTGAAATCGGAAAGGATCTCAGAGCCTCTTTGAAGCCCAGAAAAAGGGCAGCACATGCCGTCAGCAGAAAGCTGGAAGTGGACAGCTTCAAAGACCAGAAGAGAACCTGCTGTGTGTGGGTGTGTGGGCACTTTACATGCCTTATCTCATCCAGTCTGTCTGGGGCTCCATAAGTCCTTGAGTAATTGAACTAAACTGAAAAACAATTGCGATTTTGCTCTGGAGGTTACAAAGCAACTTCACACATATTTTCTCATCTGAACCTCACATCAACCCTGAATGATGGGTGTTATTTATATCCCCATTTTACAGATTAAGAAACTGAGGCTCAGAGAATGATTAGGTGACTGGCCCAAAGTCATACAGTTAAAACTATGGAGGGCTGGTAAGGAATTCAGGGACCAAACTCGGAGAGGAACTACACACGCTGACCACAGACATTCCTGCTTCCCACCTGCTGATATTTCGCAGAAAAGTGGGGCGGGGGGCTTCCACACACGTGTCCTTACTCTCCCTCGAGTGCAGACCTCTACTCCCCCACCACACGCTCAGGACACAGGCTTTCGCCCCTGTCCTCCTCACCCACTCTCTGTAGGCCGGGAGTTGTGAATGAGCCACCATCCCTGGGTCCTTCCCAGATGGCATCCCGTCCAGGGATCCCAGAGCAGCCACACTTACTTTTACCACTTCCTTCTCCCCAGTCGACTCGGTTTCGGGGGCACAGCCTGTCAGCCAGACGGCAGCCCCTGCCTTTCTAGAAGTTGCCAGCAGGACACTGGATGCTGCTGCCAAAACCGAAACTGTGTGCAGTGCTGGACCCACACCTGGGCTCTTAAAGGGACACTCTCCCCCAGGCATGGCGGCCAGCCAGGGGCACGTGACTCTCACAGATCCTTTCCTTTCAACTTTCCTAGCTGGCTCCATTTGCTTCCCTTTGACCTTGGGGAGACTCTGTTACTTGGGGATTCTCCATCATTGCAGCTGCAGGATGCAAGACAGAGCATCAAGCCTGAAGAGCCTGTTCTGCCGCTCTCTAGCTGCAAGACCTTAGGCAAGTCACCTTCACATTTCTTTTCATCTGGAAAATAGGGATAGTAATTGCCAACCCCACAGGGAGAAGATATAACCAGACATTAGATGTGAAACACATGGCCCGGGGCATAGTATGAAATTGATGTGCATTCGATGGGGCACAGGTGGCAGGGATGGCTCTCAGTCCTTGGTCTCACGTCTCCACTCACTCGGAACATCGCCCCACTCCCTAGGATACTTAGCCTGGATTAAGTCCACTCTTTACTCATCTTTTGCAAAGCGCCTTTTACCAGCTCCAGCGCTTCCAGCCACATGGGGGGCCGTGGCTCTTCCCTTTCATGCCCTGCAGGAATTAAAGACTCTGGCTGCTTCTGGGCTCCCCTGAAAATGGCGGACCTTGGAGTCTTGTTGGGAGCTGGGCTTGGCGCCACAGCAAAGAGGGCGCTGATCTGCCGAGCCGGGTAGAAATCTCTTTCTCTTAGTTGGTCCTTGGAGCAATCTCTCTCCCTTAGTTGGTCCTTGGAAGTCCCCCGGACACGGCCTGGTTAGGACTCCCAGGCAGTCCCCAAAAGATTTTAGCAGTCCTGCGTCACACGAGTGAAGCCCACTCCCCAGCACACACGCACATCCCCCACCCCCCCACAGCCCCACACAGAAGCCTGCCCCATCCTACCTGCGCGGGGCTGACCAGGCTCTCCCTACAGCATCCTGCAGGCCAAACCCCAAAGGGGAAGGAGGAAAGGAGAAATAGAACCCTGGAAAAACAGGGCAGTCAGAGCCCTGGTCTTATTTTAGCTAACCACTCACTCGTGGTAGGGTAGCAACCTGGAAACACAAATTTGACAGTATTTTCTATTATGGAGCTTAATTTCAGACCCCAAACCCAAAATCTGACTGACGTAAGGAAAAAATTGCCTAGTCACTTCCAGGCAAACTCGATCCAATTCCACAATACCTCAGTCACTTCACTCCTCATTTAAAACTCTGTCTCCGTCAGGATTTCCTATCCTTCTTGTCTGCCTTCTCTCCTCTGGGGCTTATGTTAGGTGTGGGGTAAGTGGGCCCGTGAGGGGTGGCTTTGCCCGTGATGCTTTGGGAGCGCTGGGAAGGAGTGCTCCATTACTTTGGTCTGCTTTGTCATAGTGCTGTGTTGGCCTTGTGCTCCAGAAGGAAGTCGTCCTGTCTTTTAAGATGGAACTCGACTTGCAGTCATTGGGCCTTTATCCCTGTTCATCCGAGAGGTCTGGTCCACTCTGCGCTCTCCTTGTCTCTACTGCTGGGCTCCTTTGGCTAGGACTTCCAGGCCCCCTCGGACCTTCCTTGCCGTTCCTGTGGGTGCAGGGTAAGTTTGGCCAATCTGTGTCTCTCTGAGCCTTGGGGACATCCTGTGCACAAAGCCTCATTCTCCCCTAGAACCCCTTGTGGGCTTCTGTGCTCGAACATTCCTGTGTAATTGGGGCTGCAATGGATATTGGCAAGACTGCTGGCCACCAAAGTCCTGTATGGGACAAGCCAGCTACAGCCCCCCTTGGCTCCAGCATCTCCAGACCCTTCTAGATCTCTCTGTCATTGTGGATCTCCTCTCCTCGCTTGCAGCCGGGGACTACACCCCATGGTGGTGGGTGGGAGGGCACAAAGATGCACCAACAGCTAAGTGGTCTTTCACTCCCCTCAGCAATCTTTCTCCTCCCCAGTTCCAGGGTCTGTATCTAGTGGGAGGAGGTAAGGGGAGATGGAGATGGTGTGGGGACAGTGAGGGAATAAGCCTGCTTCTGCCAGACTATGGCTTCCTTCAAAGGTTCTCTGTCTTACGCCTTTCTCCTTTAGAAGTGGATCATCAAGATATTTGTAGATTTTGTTTTCTTATTCCTCGTTAACTCACATTCCCCAGAGCAGGGGGTAAATTGCGTCTAGTTGTCTGGGCTGGTAGGAGTTCAGGGAGGCCCATCCACGAAACAGCGGCTTCTCATGCTTCCCCGGGGCCCCCAGATCCCCTTCCCTGCCCCCTTATTCTATGATGGTGGGATCATGTCCTGGTGTGTGTTCCCAGGAGTCCCCATAACTATCTTAGCAGACTGTGTCAGGCACACACACGCATGCACACACACACCCCTGAAGCCCACCTGGCCCACTGGTCCAGCTTAGGGAAAGGGGAAGATGAGAAGCGGAACCTGGAGAAGAGCCAAGAAGCAGAGTCCTGCATCCTGTTTTGGGCTCAGCCACAGGCTAGTGGTGTGATTGGAGTCCCCCAACTTCCCCTCTCTCACTGTGGTTTCCCCATCTGTAACTCAGCGGCTCTAAAACATCCCAGTCATCAGGAGGGAGGGACTGGCCAAGAGGGCCAACAGCCCAGCTCAATAGTAATGACCATGACAGCAGTAATCGTACCTTCCAAAACTTACGTCACTTCATCTGCTTTAAAAGCTCCCCTTCCCTTTTAAAATAATAACATGAGAAGAAAATAGTGATCAGAAGAACATCTTTTCATTTGATTCTCATGGCTCAGGGACTGGCATGAGTCAGTGTGGGGAAGTGCAGAGCCCTGGTCTGGGGTCAGAACCTCTGTGTCCAGGCTCTGGCTCTGCCTCTAACTGGCTAAGTGACCTTTGCCGAATTGCTTCTTCCTTTAGGGCTGTGGTTTCAACTGTTACATGGGAGGCTGGGCCAAATGGTTCCCAAGGCTCCTCCGGTTCTAGGATTCTGGGTTCTGGTTGAGTACTGCATTAGTTTCCTGTGGCTGCAGTAACAAATTATCATAACCTTGGTGACTTAAAACAACAAAAATGTATTCTCTCTTAGTTCTGGGGGCCAAAGGTCTGAAGTCAAGGTGTGGACAGGGCCATGCTCCCTCTGGGGGACTCTGTCCCTCACCTCTTCTAGCTTCTGGTGGCTGCTGGCATTCCTTGGCTGGTAGCTCTATCGCCCTAGTCTCTACCCTTGTGTTCATCCTGCCCTCTGTGTGTGTCTCAAATGTTTCTCTGCCTCTCTCTAATAAGGACCCTTGTGATGGCACTTACGGTCTGCCCAGATGATCCAGGAGATCTCCTCATCTCAAGCTTCTGAACTGAATCACACCTGCAAAGACTCTTTTCCCAAATAAGGTAACATTTACAGATTCCAGGGACCAGGGGCAGACACGTCTTTGGGGGGCCATTTTTCAGCCCACCACAAGCATCTACTATGTCCATGACCTGTTTGAGGTTCAGGGAGATGCAAGACGTGCAGGAGTGTTCATCCATGTTCCCCAAGGGCACGCGGTCTGATGGAGGAGTCATTGCCTCCACACACCACTGCCAAGGAGCAACACCAGCTGGGCAGCAGCCAGGACGAAGAGGCAAAGCAGCCTTGTGGAGAGCGTATCGGCTCCAGACCCAGAGCACCCTGGGTTCACGTCCAGCCCCTGCCACTTGCCAGCAAGTGGACCCTTGACAAGTTACTTAATATCTCTGAACCTTAGTTTTCTCATTTATAAAATGGGGCTAATTATCCTCCCCCATAAGTATGTTACAAAGATTAAGTATAATTTGTGCAGTGGCTGGCATCTAATAGCTGCTTATGATTCAGCTTCAAATGAATGGGACAACACAGCCTTTCAGAACAAAGAGTGATTCCCCACTGATCAATGAAGAGCTAAGGGCCCAGAAGTGGAATGACTTGTCCAGTTTTGCACAGTGAGGCAATGGCATAGAGGAGTCGAGAACCAAGGTCTCCCAATATCGGGCATTTCCCTCCAGTTCTCCAAGTCTTCACTCTTCCGACAAATCTTTTGAATTGTGTTTCCACAGGCAGCAAATGACTTCTGTTTGCACCTTTGATTGATTCAGGGATTGGAGAAGACCAAGTACACAAGCACATGCGGGTCCAGCTCTTCAGGTTGGTGGCATTAGCTGATGCTCCAAGGCCCTAGGTTGACCCAGCGCCAATAGAGAAGGGGAGGCCTGAGCCACACGGTCCTTCCTCACCTCTCCACTGCCCTTCCAACATTGCTCACTGTGGATGCTTCTTATGAACGTGGCTTTTCCCAGAAGAGTGAGATAGGAGCGGACAGATGAAATGCCTATCACTGCTATTTACTGCCAGCTCTCTGCTCCCATGTGAAGCTCTTCTGATTAGTCAACATTTAACCCCTGTCTTGAGTCAATGTTTAATCCCAGGCCAGCCAGCCCTAAAATCCAGCATTCCTCGGCCAGCCAATAACATAACAGTCATTTCAGTGTCAACCGTTGGAAAATAGAATTGTGACAGTGAATCTACCAAAGCTGGATGGCTAACCCCCTCCCTTTATTTTAAGGATATTGACTGTTTGGGATTATCCATGTCCAAGTAGCCCCAGTGTCACCATTAGCAGATAATGATCTTGTATTTCCTGACCTTAGGTGTCATCCATTGGCCAAGAGCTTTACATCCATTTACTCTTCCTGTTCTAATTTTGCCTTTCGGGCTGGAGAGAGGACATGGGATGGGAACTACTGCCATTGTTGCTCAGCTGAGTGCTGCTGGCTGGCCACATGGTCCCTAGTATGGTCACTGGTTGGAATCCCACTAAGAGAGTGGAGACTGGAATAGTCCAGTAGGCTGGGCTCAGCCAAGCTCTTTGGGAGTTTCTGAGCCCAGACTTATGTTCAAAGGCCTGAGCATTTTCCCAGGTGAGTCTCCCTGTTAGCTACAGGTAGGAGGAAAATTAATTCTAAACACTCCATATTTGCCTGGCTATTGGGCGATTGCACAAGGGATCCCCAGGGCCCTTCTTAAGGAGCTTGGAGATGGCGTCTGTGATCTGGCAGCATCGTGTAAATGCCAGGAACAACCTTAGTTAAGGAAAAGTCAGAGAATGGCCAGCTGATGGTGGCCATGTGGAGGGTGTGAAAGATGGGGAGAGGACTGTGACCAGATCAGCAGTTCCAGTCACTGGATGGTGTTGGAGAGGGCGTCTTACTGGCCGAATGTATGTGTGGGAGCCTCAAATCTTTTCTTTTTTCTACATGAACACACAGTCACCTCCTTCTCCCTGACTACCTGCTTCCCTGTGTCACTGCACTGATGTCCAAGCCCTCACCTGTTTTCCTAGCTCTATTTACTTTCAACTAGAGAGTGAAAACAACATTTCTTCTAGGGCTTCCGGGGTAGAGGGCTGTCTGTTCTCTTTGACTGGTGGAGGAGCGCGGGCAGGGACTGTGGTGGGAGCCCTAAGACAGGTGCGTTTTGCCCTGAGGAGGCTGTCATGGAGAGCAAGTGGTAAAGCCGAATGAGAAAGAGCCTGGAAGTGGAAAGTTGGCCTTGGTCCAAAGGCCCTTAATCCTGCCGGGCCAGTCCCGGGGCCCCAAAGAGCTTTTATTCTCCCATTCTGAGAGGCAGGAACAAATGAGCAAAACTTTCTGAGGTTACCAAACCACTCTCTTGCCTCTCCTACCTCCTTACTCTGGCCAGGGAGGGGCGGAAGGAGGAAGATTTTTGGGATACACATCCAAAGTCAACAGGTGAAGTGTCAGGTGACAGGGCCTAGCCCTTCTCATGAACCACTGGGGTCCTCCTGAAGACTTGCTGTTTCCTTGTTCCTGGTCTTAGCCTGGCCTTCAGCCCAAGGTTTGCCTGGCTGGCAGCCATTGGAAAAAATCCCCTGCAGCCTGTGCCCATCTGAGCCTCAACATTCCCATCTGTACAACAGTGTACAACCTGCTTCTTTCTGGTGATGTATAGTCTAACTCATTTTCAGTTGTCTGTACCACACAGATGGAAGAGAGTGCTGGCAAAATGAAGAGTTTAGACCAGTTGCATTTAATAACCAGTCTGCCCTTCTTATGCCAGGCTCTAGAGAAGGAGACTCCTGATGCCCTTTTCCTGAACTCTTGTCTGATGTGAAGGGCAACAACTTCAGACACATTGTGGGGCAACTCGGACAACACCTTTGGTCATGGTAGTCCTGGCTCTCTTCCTCCTATCTGAGGTACTCAGGGTTGGGGAGTCAGGCATTTGCAACATTAGGGAAAGAAGTGGCCTGGTTTGAGCCTCTGCGCTCAGAGAAGAACTGGTAGATCCAGATCGAGGCAGCAAATAAGCAAGGGGGGCGGGGGGAACTGAGCCAGAGGCTGGGAAAGAAGAACACAGAAGGCTCCAGATGCTCTCAGGGAATGTGTGTTTTCAACAAAACGGGAGTAGGGGGCGCCTGGTGGCCTACTGGCCCAGTGCCTCAGTGTTCACGATTTCTACATGCCTCCAGAAGTGTGGCACAGGGTCCTCTCCTGCAGCTGGCACCTCTCTGTTGCCCATCTGGGTTTCAGCTGACCCCTCGCAGAATGGGCCGTGGGGTGACAGCTCCTCCTCTTGCTGATAGCGAAGGGAGCAAGTTGGCCTGGGAGGGTCGGTGTGTAAGCCAAGCTACATCACTTAATGCAAAATGGAGAGCTTGGTGATGCTGGACCCTGCATGCGGGGCCACCCACAGAGAGTCTGTCTCCTTTTGTGTCGAGTCTCCATTTTCCATTCAATGTTTGTCAACCCCTTAGCCCTGGAACGTCTATACATGTGGAAAAGAATCACTAATGGCTAAAGTGTGTTACAGGTCTTTCCATGGAAATGCCTTCCTCTTGTGCCTGACTGAAGCTGTTATTAAACTGGTTTTGCAGTTCCCAGACCACACTGGCTACTAGAGGAGAGGAATAAACCCCCAAAGTCTTAGTGGAGGACAGTGAGAAGTTGGCTGGGGGTCAAGCGTTTGCCCTGAGTTACCTGAGATGGATGGACACCCCAGCGGGTAAGTAAGATCTGAACTCTATTTGTACAAATGCCGGTAAGGACCTCAGGGCCAGTGACTGAATTTTTAGCTCTCAGTTCCAGCTCCTTGAACTTTTACACTTCATTTCACCAAGATAGTAATAAGTCAGCTAGTGACTGGAGAGAACAAATTGCTGGAAATGATTATGAAACTTTCTACACATAGGCCTAAAAGAGAAAACAAGGAAGACTTTAGAGTCTTAAACAGCAAAAGACCTGGCCGGATACCCAGGCCATAAATCCAGGCACAGAGGAAGGCAGTGCAGTACGGCCCTGAGATCAAGGAGGTGCGGAGGTGGACCACGTCGCATTCAATTCCTAGCTTGCCCCTTCTCTAGGAGGGTAACCAGTGAATTTCTCTGGTTTCAGTTTTCTCATTTTTAGAGTGGGAATTCTCATACCTACCTCACAGAAATGTTGCAACAAGTGCCATATGGAATGTGATAACACCTGGGGCAGGCCCTGCTGGGGAGAGGTCCTTTACGAGCAGTTAGTAAGTAGACGAGTGAGAAGTGAAGAATTGCACCCTAACCCATAGAACGTGCTTGATCCTAGGAAAGTCAGGGCCTCCCTGAATCTGGGATCAGAAATCTCCATGGGCGCTTCCCTGATTCCAGCCTCAGGGGTAGAGCGTCTCCCTGCCCCTTGTCCCAGTGATGTGGGCATCGTGCTGGCTAGGGATATAAAACGAAAAGCTAATCACTGACCATACCCAGGGGTGGAGTTGGCCTGCTTTGCCTGTTTTGCCTCTGGCCTTTTAAGTCAGCCGCCCCTGCCCCACTCCAGGATCAGTTAGCCCATAAAGGAGAGCTGTAAACTCTTGGGGCTGTCCCACTTCCTTCTTGGTGAAGGTTTCACTCAAATCTTATCTCTGCATAGCTCCACTCTCTTGGCCCTGACACTCTGATTGTGGCTCTGCTCTGGCTCCTTGAACTTGGACTGGCTCCTCCCGCTGGTGGACCTCAGCTTTCCCTAAAACACCCTGACTTGACAGTCTTTCCACATCCGGGAAGCTGCCCTTGACTCCAGCCACTTGGCCTACACCCTTGCTGGGCTGGGCCCTGCGTTCCCCCAAGTAAGAGGGGTCAGGCAGGACATCCTAACTGCTGAACCTCAGACAGCCAGTATCACAGGAGTTTGGGGGAAGGGGAGGGCCTGAGAGGGGTGGTGAGGGAAGCTTTTGAGGAAGAGCGGGGTCTGCTCCTTCGCATCAGAGTAGGGACAGAGATCCTTGCGAGGTTTTATGGCTTTGCGCACGTATTGGCAAATTACGCCTCTGGAGCCAGGTGCCGCCTGCTGCCTGTTTCTGTAAAGAAAGTTTTGTTGGAACACAGCCAAAGTCATTCGTTATTTATTGTCTTGGCCGCTGCTGTGCTACATGGGCAGAACTGAGTAGTTGCGACAGAGGCTGCATGGCCTGCAAAGTCTGAAATATTTGCTCTCTGGCTCTTTACAGAAAAGGTTTGCTGACTCCTAGTTTAATGCATCAAGCCCCAAACAAGGAGTGACCCGAGGAACCCAGTCCTGTGCGACCGCTTCACCAAAATACAAGAGTCCACAATGCCGGGAATCTACATGATGTCCCCACACCCAGGGCCACTCAGCGTGCACCTCAGTGTATTAAAGTCTCCAAAGGCCCGTGTGCAGGAGAACCTGCTTGCGTCCAAATCGCCTCGCCTGGACTTCTCTCAGCTACCAACCTTCTTTTTCTCAGAATACCGCCTAACAGTCCTGAAAAGCCAGTTATCTGTGGACACCCCTAGTAAACACCAGTTAGGTGGCACGATCCCACACGGCCCGGGTTCTCCGCCCATCCCTGTCCCTAATGAGCTCAGTGACCTTGGCTGAATTACATCCTTCTGGGGCCTGCTTCCTGCTGGGTGAACGGCATCATGATGGCTGTCCTATCTCTCTTACAGGTTTTCTAGGTAGGTCACTGAGACAGCGTGCATGAAAATGGTCTGGAACACCATTGTGGTTGATTTTTGACGATTAGTTTTGCTTTGATACATTGTTTAGCAAGGGTGATGTGGAGAAGGCACTAGATCAAGGATGTGGGTTCCCTTTTCTTGTCCTCACTCTGCTATTACTGACTGGGTTAATTGAGTAACTTTAAACAAGTTACTTCCCCGACGGGGCCTCAGTTACCTTACTAGGCTGAGGGTTAATCTCTACTGCTCTACTAGCCTGAAATTCTATGATTCCATTTGGTTAGATTCATGCAGCTTTCCTACTTCTCTAAAACAACAGCTCTCTCTGCGAACCATGGAGACTGCATCTCCTCGACTTTCTTGGGACAGTGACCGGGTTCAGCACCGGCTCTGTGGAGGGAGTAACCAAGAGTTTCCAGTGCTGCTGACAGTTGGCAGGCAGGGCCGAGCCTCCTTGGAATGTCTACCCAGCAGTTCTCCACTGCATGTTGGACTTTCTCTCCCTTCTCTTCTGTTGCTCAGAGGCTGCTCTGCCCACACACCAAGTTCAGACAGCTGGGTAATGGATTTGGCAGAATGGAAGAGCAGGTGTGATTCCTGAAAAGACAGTTGGACTGAGGAGGAGTGAAAGTCCCCAAAAGGCATGAGATGAAGTGGTTATAAAGCAGAATCCACACAAAATTCCTCCTGGCCTCCTTCTCTCTTATCCCTCCCTGCCAACCCAGTAACCATTTTCCAGTTTCATCAACAGTCCTTGATATCAAAGATTTATAAACAGTTGAACAAGAGGCTCTTTATGAAGAAAGTGAGACTCTACTGAAAAATACCCTCCTCCTCCATGATTTTAGGAAAATCCCAGAAAATCTTGACTGGGTCAAAAGGTCTGCTGCATGGAGTATGGACCCAAATGGGGAGGGATGATTTGAAGAATGAGTGTTGTTCCTTTTGGTTTCTATGTAGAAAACACCGCCTATGGAGTCGTCCAGGGGACTACCAGTTGAAGGGGGATTCAGAGCATCTGCATGGGCAGAGTCCCAAGAGCCCACTGAGCCCATGCCTTTCCAGTCAGCCATTTAGTCACAAATATTTATTGGGGCCCTACTGAGTTGGAAGTTCTCTGGGGACACAGTGAGGCAGATAAAGCAGAATTACTGCCCTATAGGAGTATTGAATCCGCTTGAGAAGGCAAAACTAGTATACGTGACCATATACGCAAATACAATTAAATGTGCGCAGCAGGCTGAGTGCTAACAGATGTCAGAAAAGGGGGCGCCTAGCAGGGGCTGGGGTGAAGGTTAGAATTTGGACCTTTCCACACCACCTGGAAGCCTCTTGTATTTTCAAAGCTCCAGGAGTGTAAATTCCACACTTTTCCTGGCTGACCTCTACCAGTGTTTAATAAGTCCTTTCTTGAAGACTTCTTTGAGTCATACCGTCACCTTTGACTATGGAAAATGCTTGGCCTTCCTCAGCCCAAGGATGGTCAGCCTTTGCTTCCCCAGATGGCACCCCAGTTCCGTTAGCTCCCTTCGTCAGGTGGAGGAAGGGTGAGGTTAGAGTGTTTGGTCCGGGTTCTCCTCTGTGGTGACTGAGGTGCTGATCCTTCGGTTCCTCAGGGTCCAGGGTCCCTCTCCAGGACAGTTAGGCTGGCATGGATAAGAGGAGAGTCATCCTGGAGCATCTTCCTTTCCACACAGGACAGCTGGCCTGGCTGGAGGCTCAGCTCCAGGAAATGTGTCATCCGAGTCAAGATGCCCCCTGCTGCCCTTCCTGTCTCCTGAGCTGCATAGACACAGAGCACGCTGTGAGGGTACTGGGCACTGGATTGAATTTCCCAGAACCACTCCCACACACCAAGAAGCCTTCAAGAACTTTCTGACACAGAAGAATTGCAAACGCGCCCTTAGATTGACAGGAATTGGGCCAGGCCTTTGAGCCCCTGGATCTGAGAATCTTAGCCTCCTCCACCTGCTCTCAGAAAATCTCATCTTTTCCTCGCCAGATCTAACCATCATGGATCACTCACTTTAGGAGTGTTTAAACCTGGGCACCTGGCTGTCAGAGACTTTTAGCTGGGCTGCGCAGAGGGCGCAGAGGTTGTTTGGCCCCACGTCTGGGCCCTGCACGCCTGCTGTCTGCTGCTCATGTGGTTCCCACACTTGTGGTTAGCGTATGCCTTGCCATCCTCCAAAGAGCTCCTGAAGCTCTGGGATGGCATTGAGCTATAAGTACAGAGATGATTTTCCCATTTGGTTGACAAAGAAACCAAGGTCAAGAGCGATTAAACGGCTCAGGCTAGAATTTAGCTCTCCTACATCCAGAAGTCCCGGCACCAACTCTGACCCCACCCAGTGCTGAGGGTATCAGATGGGAACAAGCACTCCCCTCCCCGGCCTTGGGGCTACTTAAACTCAACTCACAGGTGCTCTTTCTCTGGAGCTTCCTCTGCAGTAGAAAAAGAGCCACAAGAGTAAGCGGGAGCAGCACGGTAGAGACTGGAGTCAGGATCCGAAAGACGTTTTTCCCTTCTGGAGAAGCGCTGGAATGGAAGTAGCAGGAGTGGGGATGGGAAGAGCACAAGAGAGGGGAGGTTAGAGCTGGGTAGGAGACTGCAGACCATTTGACCCTCACCCCTCATTTTACAGGCAAGAAGCTGAGGCCAAGGCAAGCTGGCTGCCCTCACTCCCACGGCGGGTTAGCAGAGCTGGGACTAGAGCCTCTGTCTTCAAGTTCCCAAGCCCCCAGTCCTTTTCCTGCTCCACCATCTGTGTAGGGCCCCACCAGTGTGCCACACAGTGGGAAAGAGGACTGAGTGAGAGCCAGGGGATCTACCCCTGGCAATTGGCTCTGCCACAGTCCTTCCTCCTGGCTTCAGCAAGTCACTGCCGCTCTCTGGAGATTCTTTTCCTCATCTTTAAAAAAAGTCCCAAAGGTTTCACTGAGTATTCTGTTATTCTATTGTTTAGATTTTTGCTTGAAAATATTCAGATAGCATTCTCCTAGCAAGGACCCTTGGCTGAGGGAGGGTGTCTGATTTTGGTGTCCCTGGCCCTTGACTGTCTGCAGTTCCAGCAGCAGAGAAGCGAGCAGACAGAGGGGGCACAGCGGGCAGCTCACTGAGGCCGTGCCAGGCAAAGGGGCCGGGGGCAGCCCCAGCTGAGAGAAGGGCTGGGAGCTTACGTCTTCATGGAGGACTCCCTGCCCGGGGGCCTCAGGGGCCCTGCTCCCGCAGCCTGGATTGGGGTTGCTCGGGCACTACTGTCTCCAGCAGGCGCGTCCAGGTCCCCTTCAGCACTTCCCTCTGCAGACGCCATCTCTACGCTGGTGGGGTCCATGGTCCACACACCTGCAGCTGAGGTGAGCCATTCAACGGAGCCCGGGGCTTGTGGCTTAGAAACCGACGTTTCTTCTCGGAGGGTTTCCCACGCCCACTGTTTTGAGACGAGGGTTGATGGCCTAATGGTCCCTATGGCCTTCCCAGCTGCATCCAGGGCCGTTCTGAGCCTCTCCGTCTCCTCTCCCGGCAGGGCAGCCTCAGGAGTGGTGGTCTCCCTCCCTTCTTCATTGGCCCTAGCCCCATTTGCTACTGAGCTGCTGGTGCCCCACACCCAAACACCTTCTGTTGCAGTGGGCACACCCCTGATTGTTGAAGCTGGACTCTCTGGAATGGGGACTGTTGTCCTGACAGAGCCCTCCACCCAGCTGCCTGTCCCCGGAGCTGCTGCCCTAGTTGTTGCTGAGGTTTGCCTTCCCTTAGCTGAAGCTGCACTTTCGCGGGTTCCTGGAGTCAGAGCAGCTCTGTCCCATCCTGTCCCCTGTCTTGCTATAGTCTGGGTGGTTCCTGGGGTCCATCCGTTGGTTGCCGCTGATGTTCTTCCAAAGGGTCCCCTGACGAGCTCACCAGCAGCTGGAGTGGCAGTGGGGCTGGTGCTGGCAGGACCTGTGTGAACAGCAGAAGGAGGCCACGTGGGAAGGCTATCCGGGCCGCCTGGAGGATCTGGCAAGGGAGGCCAGGCTTACAGTGTTTCCACAAGGAATGCAGCCTCACTAAGCCACGCAGCGTTTGGCCAACATGTTGGATAAAATAAAAACTTGGGGAAACCAGATGTACTCTCTAGTCTTTGCAAATATTGACATTTTATGTTGCTGTCTCGTTCTTCCACGCCCACATCTTGTCTATCCACTCCTCCAGGACCCCCTTGCTGTCCCTTTCCCAGAGGCCCACGGCCCTCCACGTACTGCTCTTCAAACAGGAAAAAAAGGAAAACCCCAGCTGCAGCAGAGCAGCAGCCTCAGCAGATGGTTAGACGGCAACATCTCACAGGACAGGTTCACGCAGGCCCCCGCGCCTGCCTGCTCCCTGACATGCCGTGCCTCCTGTGGTCTGCCCTTTCACAGCCTGGCGGCCCTTCCTCGGACCCTGGGCACCTGATTCTGGATCACCTCTCCGCACCCTGCCACACAGACGAGGTAGCGGCCGGAGGTTCACTGAGGGCCTCCGTCTTAGGGAGACCCCCGTGCCAATTCTTCTGTTCTGCCCTCACCTGCTTTGCATGTCTGAACCAAGTCATGACCATAAGAAGCCACTTTATCCAGTTCACTCCCTTCTTAGCAGTCTCTCCAAACGTATATTCTACAACATTTCGGGGGGATTGGGTGGGAGAGCTGACGTGCATTCAGCTGAGAAGTTTGCCTAATGTCTACCTTCCTTCTGAAACGAACACCTATACTTCCTAATGTCCTCGCCTTCTCTCGGCTTTTCGTCATCATTGCCCCCGTGTTGGAAGCCCTCTTGGACCCCTGGGTCTTCTCTTGTACCTCTCCTTCCCAGCACCTGCTTTCCCAAGCCTGACCCCCACCCCCCCTCCGCCGTCAGCTTCTACCTGCAGAGACAGTCAGGTTCATGCTGAAGAACACCATGTGGTTTCTGTTCCCGAGGCCACAACGGTATCGCCCCGCATCTTCAGGGGACAGCTGGGACAGCCTCACTGCGAACAAGCCACGCTTCGGGAAGTCTGCTAGAGCCACGCGGCCACGGTAGCGAGGGTGAGTGTAGTTGTTGGTGGACACAACGGTGTGGCAGATCCACGTCAGGGGGTTCAGGCGGCACCAGTACTTCCTCTGGTGCTTATTGATGACCAAGGGGTCATAATGGCACTGGATAGTGACAGCTCCCCCCAGCTCACCAGACACCAGCCTCGGGCCCTTCAACGCACTTGCAGCTGCAAGCAGAGAAAAAAATGTCAAAGGAGAGGGAGGGTTGAGTATCGTCACTGTTTGGGGGGGTTACCAGCTCCAAACTCCACCAGAATTAGATCAGAAAATGCCTCTGTGAAAGTGAAGCTAAGAAAAATCAATGTAGAAATGTCAGCGCTTAGCCGCTGGGTCAGGAGTAGCCCTTGGGCATGGAAAGGAGCCGTGTCGAGAGATGGAAACACGGTAGAAAATCTTCCCACTATTTCGCTGACACTCATCACGTGCCAGCTGTTCTCCTACCGGTCCGTGCAGAGCCTGGGTTCATTCCACCACGCTCTGCTGCAGAGGTTGAAAAGGCTGCCGTCTCAGCGCCTGTGAGAGGCTGAGGCAACGTCTGACAGAAGGGCTGCGGTTTGCGGGGCGTGGTAAAAGAGAGTCAGAACAGATCAGTGTACTTTCTGCGGAAAGGACAGGGTGTCCTAAAACTCAAGGATTCTGGTCTGCTTGGTGGGTACAGCCCCACATCAGTGGTTGCAAAAACGTTCACACTGTTCTACACATTCTGTAGAAACGGGCAGAGCCAGCGCCGCCGTCAAAGGCGGGTGAGCAGCACTGCGAGTGCCTCCGCTTTGGCCGTGCGTGTAAGTCGCAGCTGAACCACCATGCATGGCCTGGGTACTGATCGACTTAAATTTGATCGGGTGCAAGCAGGAACAAAGTTTGTTCTTTCTCTCACTACCTCCTCATACTTGTTCTGTGGGCTTTCTGCTCCTCGATGACATTTTAGGAGTAATTTTGGGTACAGTAGCTTTCACAGTCTCAGGCATTAAGAAAGAGCCCAGTTTAGTCTAAAATTATATGCCCGGTCCAGTCCCACAACTGGTTGCAACTCCAATCCCTTATCCACCTGAAGGCTTTTCCTTTCTCCCAGCCACGCTTAGAGGCGTGCTGTGGGGGACAGGGACATGTTGGGGTCTCTTGCTCTGCTCTACCCCTTCCTCTACTCAAAAC
This sequence comes from Equus asinus, assembly GCF_041296235.1. Classification (NCBI taxonomy): domain Eukaryota; kingdom Metazoa; phylum Chordata; class Mammalia; order Perissodactyla; family Equidae; genus Equus; species Equus asinus. The sequence goes on along the minus strand of NC_091814.1, from coordinate 54,545,593 downwards.
TCTGCTGTTCCAGGCCCTTCCAGGGTTGGGTATGGAGGGGCGAGAGGAGTGATCTGCTCTTGGTGCCCTCCAGGCACGGCAGATGTCCAGGGCTGCTTCCTTCTCTTTTACCTCCCAGATCTCCCTTCCATGGCCTCTGGCTGCAGGTCCCTCCTGGTAAGAACTGCCTCCTCCTGCTGCTGGCCTTGTGTGACTGACTCCTCCACCGCCACCAAGCCTGTTGCTTCTGGCCGTCTGCCCTCTGTTGTGGGACAGTCTCCTCTGGGTGGCCCGCTTGGTGGAGGCCCCAGGCTTGCTCCTTTTTGTCCGTCCCACATTTGGTCACAGGAAGCACACCTTTGTCCTGCTGTCAGAAGAAACCTGGGACATATGGCGAGCTTGTTGAGTGGCTGTCTAGAAGTTCCTTCTCTTACTAAGCTTACAGTGTGGGGAAGCGATCCCTCCCGTCCCCCAGGGCAGGTGGCGGAGAGCACAACACATGGATGTCTCTCTCCAAAACGGCTCGCACAGTGAGCTCCTCCACCCTCCGAGGACTCTTCAGAAGGCCACATGGTGGGCGACTGCGGGAACGACCAGCTTTGAAATCTCTCGCCACAGTCCTGCACAGGTGGTTCAACAGCCTTCTTTAGGATGTGGGTGCCTGGCATCTATCAGTTTGTTCTATATCTCTAGGGCTTCTGAACCCAAGAAAGCTCAGTTTAATGTCCTGTTGCCAGGACCAGCTACGTAATTTGTGGGGCCCAGTGCAAAATGAAAATGCAGGATTGCTTGTTCAAAAGTTATGAAGGATTTTACTACGGCAATAGCAGAGCATTAAACCAACTAGTCATCTTGGTTTAAACCAAGCACATGGGCCCTATATGACCTCACAAGGCACATGCCCATGAAGCTGGCCCTGCCTGCTGCATATGTCTTGAGGTCTAATTATAGGAAGAGTCGAGGCCATAAATGCTATGGGTGTATCAATACTCACTGTGGGTTTAATTAAACAACACACCACCAACTACACTACCATTGATAAAGTTAAATGGTCATTTATCAGTAAAAGGCAAGAATAGTCCTGATTACAAGGTCTATCTCAGGAAAACAGTGATGTGCCCTGATCAAATGCTCATACCCTGGATTTTAGGAATTCTCGCGATCGACATGTGGCCTGTGCGAGAGTTGCTCTGCCTCAGAGCAACCGTTTGTCAGCAGGATGGGACCATCCAACTTCACAGTCAAAAGCTGATTAAGGATCCTTAATCAACTCTGGCAGTGCACATCTCTTTCTTTCATTGATACCAAATTTTACTCACCCTTAAGAACTCATTTGGGGGATTACTTATCAGTAGCTGTTACTTATATATAATTAAGGTTCTTAGAACTTTTTCTTAGTCACTTGTGAGAATTAAAGAAAGGGCTAGCCTCTTAGAGTCAATGTGGTGCCCAGCTGGGGCCCCTCATGCAAATTCTCTGCCCCTCAGGGGAGGCGGTGCCCCTGCTCCCTTCACCGTCCTTACTCAGCAGGCTATGTCCAGGCTCCACTTCCCTTGGGGAGGGGCGGGTGAGGCCTGTAGTTGGGGAGGGGCCTGCAGACTGGAGCCTGACTTGGTCTGAGAAAGTGCAAGAGGTCTGTAGCAGGACAGAGTCGGGGGAGGGTTGCACCTGCGATGGATCTCGCCTCCCGCCAGCACAGGGGTGAGGAAGGTATGAGTGTTTCCTTGGCCCAGAGGTGGGACCTGGAGGGGAGAGAGCCAACCCACAGCCATCTGAGGTGGGGTCTTCTGTGCGGAGGGGCCAAAGCAGAACCTGGGACAAAGGGAGGAGATGGCTGTCAGGGGAACACCTAAGGGTCCACAGAGGCGCCACAGAGGACGAGGTAAAGAGCCAGCTCTAAGCACCTGCCAGGCTGGGAGCTGCAAGCCACCCCTCAGACGAGAGCGGCCTGCCCCCACCTCTCCTCCCTCCTGCCCGTGACCTGCTGGGGTCCAGGTGCCAGATCCTAGCCAGGGAGGAGAAGGCGGAGGGAAGAGAGGAGGCTCCCACCACACCCGCCTCCCCGGGCCGGTGAGGGAATGAACGAAGATTAAAGTGCTGACCAAAATATTTAACTGGACACTTAAAATTACCAAATTTAGGGTGTTTGAGACTTAAAGGAATTGAGGACTATTACCTGCACGTTAGCAGAGAAATCATGGGCCCTGAGTTTCCACCGGGCACAGGCCTACTCCTACGGAAAAATTGTAAAGGGGGCAGTGTGGTGTAATTATATCACAGGGAGTTCTTGCTTAAATCTTAGCCACTTTTAATTCGTTTAAATTCTGGTTTGTTTATAAAGCCAAACATAGTCGTTAATCCTTTGGTATTTTCATAACATTTTCGTTCATTCATTAATTCATTCAACAATTATTTGTTAAGCATCTACTTGGGACTAAGTTCTAGGTGCCAGACACTCTAGGTGCCACTTACTACATTCCTCAATGGCTCCCCATACCATCAAAATGAACTCCAGACACCACAGCATGGAGCAGGGCCACTTGTCATCCAGCCTGACCCGCACCTGGCCAGCCTCCCCACACCAGCGGCCATTTGTCATCCAGCTTGACCTGCACCTGGCCAGCCTCCCCACACCAGCGGCCAGGACCTGCAGGGCTGGGAGTCTGCCGTTCAGCCATCTCCTGGGCCTGGCACAGGGTGGGCCCTTCATAAATGTGTGTTGACTAAATAAGTAGATGCATAGATATGATTTTTCTTTACCCATCTAGTTTCTCTGTGGACTCTGAGCTCGTCAGAGTAGGGCAGGGCCTTCATCTTTAGGTCCCTAGGACCGGCCCTTGACCGACACTTGAGTGCTTTCAGGATGAGTGGTAATGCAGCAACGTTCCTTCTACCTCTTGCGCACCCTGGAACCATTATCTTGCAAATGCAACCAACTTTCAGTCATTAACTCAAATGGAAGAGAGCAGAGACAGAGGGGATATCAAAAGAGTGAATGTTCTAGAAATCATCAGGTCAAGTATATGCCCTCTCAAGTGAGCTCTCACCTCCCTCCTTCCCCCTGGGCCTAATCTGATGCCTGGCCTTGGATCCCGGGAGAGAAAGCCCTGGATCTGCCCAAACTGAGGAGCCCGCCAGCAGCCTCTGCAGCCTGGAAGGCGCGGGTCTGGTTTTACCAACTCTGAATCTGGGCTGTGTCCGGGACTCACCTTGCAGGAGGCACAGCACAAGGAGGACAGGCATTTTCCATCCTGCCTTCTGGTTGGTGACCTGCAAAAAACACTGTAAATGAACAGGCCTGAGAGCCGGCAAGCGAGCGGCTGGGCGAGCAGCAGTGGGACCCGGGGCAAGTACCTTCCTGCTTTGGGATCTCAGTTGGCTCAGCACTGGGGCTGGATTAACTCTATCTGGGAGCAGACAGGAGCTGCCTCTCGGAGAGAAGCAGGACGCCATTCTCATGCTCCTGAGCAGGCACATTTGGCTGGGGTCACCACCACCACCAAGGCGAAAATTCCCCTACCCGTGAGGTTTCTGTGTTCAGAAGAGATGACACTCCCTCTGTAGGATTCCAGCCCCTGCACCCACGAGCCAGTGTGGAGCTCTGAATTTCGGGGAGCGGTGTGTAGTGGGAAAGACCATGTGCTGGTTTAACCTTGGCTGGAACTGTGGGGCTTTGGGAAGCTCCCTCAGCCCTGGGACCAGCCTTCTCTCCAGGGATTGTAGTAGCACTTCCACGAGACGGTGTTGAAGTGCCCACAGGGGGCCTGGCACAGGGTGGCTCCCTTCCACTCCTCTCCTCACCACTTCCTTTTTGCAGAAGGAAAATGGCTCCTTTGCGGGAAACTTGCTGTTCACTGGTAGTGTGCCTCTGGTCACAAACAAGGGGTGAAAAATGAACTCTCAGGCCAAGTAGCTGTCTGCTTGAGGGTCCTGTTATGCTTCTTCTCCACGACTTCTCGAAAGCCTGCCCTGCCGGCCGTCTCTGCCCATCTCCCCTGCTTTGGGCTCGCCCACAGGCCTAGGGACCCCCTGGAGGGACCGTGTGTTTCGTCGCTCGCCTCCAGGCTCTGAATCAGGGTCCAGCACAGAGTTGGCGCACAATGCACAGCCGTTGTGAACAGAACTAACCTCTCTTTTAATTGGCACCATGCTGATCGCTGTGCAGTGGTCCTTACTGCTTGCTGATTAAAGACAGATTGTATGTTATACTCCTTTTGTGTTCCCCACAGGGTTTTCATGGATGTTTTTGGTTGATTAAAAATCTGTTCCTTGAATCTATCTACTACCTGCAGTTCCTGGAACCTGTAGTTTGGTTTTTTTTAAAGCAAACTGAAGATAGCCGAGTTTTCTCCTTCCTCCTCAAACACACGCCTCACTAACGGTCAGAACAGGTGCTGCCAGTCACTGGTCTGGCCATGGGCAGGGCAGCTGCCCCCACCCCTGCCCAGCTAGACTGAGCCACACCAGGCGAGAGGAGAAGTGGGAATGTGGGGAAAGCAGGCAGAGCCAGCAGGAGAAGGGGAGAGGGAAGGTGAGGAGGAGGCGAAAGCAGGGAGAGGAGAGGAGAGAAGGAGAGAGAAGCAGAGTCCACGGGCCGTCCCCCCAGCCTGGCTCTGCCCAGCCGCCTCTGCCAAAGCCTCTGCCTGCTCCACCCGGGGAGAGCCCGAGAGTGGTCAGACTTGGAAAAGTCCAGGGGCTCCTCGTGCCTCCTTCAGTGCCCTCCCTCAGGGCCTCCATGTCTCGGGAACGGCCACGGCAGCCTGCGGCCTCCAGAGCCTCTGGCTCCCCGCCCCCACCTGGAGGCTCGCCCAGGGGTGCCTGCACCCAGTCCATTGTTTGAGTAACAGTCACCGAGTCCAGGCTCATTCTGACACTGGCGCCTTGGTTCCCCGGAGCTAGTTTTTCATAAGCACTAAGTACTGACGGCAGCACGTGTTGGGGCCAAAGTCTCTGTGCCAAGCAGCCCAGTTCCTCTGAAACCCAGAGGTGCAGCAATCTCCCCGAGGGGCAATGAGGAAGCACGGAGCGTGGGATAAAATGTCCCAGGGAGTTATCAGCCTTGATTGAAGGCTGCAGGGATAACGTTCAACGGATGTCTCCAAGTCTCCCGCCCTGCCAGTGACCTTCAGAAAGCCTTTCCCCTGGAGACAAGGAGCACCAACCCAGGAGCCTGGGGCTACTGTTAGAGTGCACAGCATTTTAGGGGATGAGGCTCACATTGGGGAACTCCTGTCCCCTGGTCCTGCTGCGAAGGGCATCTGCCTCATTTTCAGCACAGGCTGGGCTATGACTCGCCAAATGCCGCCACCCTGAGCCCCACTTCTCCCCACCCCCACCCCTGGACAGCAGACAAGAAAGGAAGGAGCCAGTGTGGGGTAGAGGGAAGAGCAGAGACCCAGGATTCAGGGGGCCCCACTTTGCCTGTGGCAGACACAGCGACCTTGAGCCCCGCGCCTTTCCTCCCCACCACAGCGGAGGAGCATTGACTGCACTGGCTCCATGTTTCCTCCTCTTTCCAACGTGTGTCGGTTCTAAATTACTCGGGACCTCTATGGAATCAGGCACTCTGGGCAGGGAGAGGGAGGCTGAGCAGAAGGTATTGGGGAGGAGGGAGATGCTGTGGCCTGAGCTCCGGAGTCCTTCCCTGGCCTCCTGGGAGCGAGCCCAGCCTGCTCTGGGAAGGGCACTTGAGTGAACACTTGACAGCAGCTGCTGCCACTCATCACCCGCATTCAGAGAGAAGACCCCACCCTCCAGGGAGAAAGCCTCAGCTCACCTGTCCTTCTCCAGGCTCTGCTGGGGCTCCTCCATCCATCTTGGTTCAGAAACAAAGTCCTCTGGGACTTTTCTTCTTCTCTCTTTGAGATGCTGGTGTTTGGACGTTTTCTAGTTTCTCTTACTTAAACCCTGAGACTGAGAGGCAAGACTGGTGAGTTGGAGAGCAGCTGGAGTTAACAGTAGAGATCCAAGTGTATGGTGCAGCTTAGCCACAGACCCTTCCACAACTAGCATCAAGTCACTTCACCCTGGGCCTTGGTTTTTATTTCTTATAAGAGGGCACCAGTCCTGGTTCCTGTCATTCTTACTGTTGCTTATTCCTGTAGAAATTTTCCAGGGGTGGTGTCAGGGGACACACACATCCGCACCCTCCCACCTCTCATTTCCCCTCCACTCCGGGGTCCAGACTCTTCAGTATGCCCCCTCTTTGCCAGCCCATTAGGGCCTCTTCTGGATAAGTGATGCAACAACTTGGGCAGGAGAGAAAATTCAGGAGAGGAATTCCCCTGCTGTCTAGCCAGCAGCTGGTGCCTTCTCTAGCTGACCTGGCCCTTCAGCTCCCATGGAGAGGCAACTGGGTCACTGACTGCAGCTCAGCTGCATGCCTGGGGGTTATGAATCCATGCCCTGGACGAAGCACAGGACAGTAGATGGGACAGTCTCCATGGAAAGAGATCACTGACAAGTATGGCTTATCCAGACGCATGACACACTTCAAAAATACCCCACTATTTCCCTTTGGAAAATCTTTCATGTGTGGGTTCCTTTCCTTAAAAGAGATGTGATGTGCCCACCTCTGTTGCATTTGAACTGACATTAAGACGGCCGGCACAGCCCAAGCGCTCACCCATGAGGGGCTGCCGGGCCGGAGGTGCTGCAGTCAGAGCTAAGGACTGTCACCAGGAGCCCTGACAACAGCATAGCACCCTTGCACCAGTTAGAAAGGGAGCTTCTTCCTTAAGAAAAATGAATTCAGTTGGTCTATTGTGCATGATGTGAATAACGATAGGTGGCAGGTTGCATTCTCTATGCGGTCCCTCTTCCAGGTTTGAAGATGGGTTGGGGACAGGAGTTGAGTCTCTGAGAGCAAGAGGAAAGGAAAGGAATCAATTCCATGGGACCTCTGGAGTGTAGTTGGGACAAGGCATCTTGTGCATGTGTGTGTTCCAGTGCTTGTGTGCACAGCTGTGTGTGACCAGGACTTGGTCAGGAACTCCAATCCTGGAGCTCCAGAGCTTCACAACACCTGTAGCCTCTCATATCAGTTAGAACATCTACAATGTGAATGACATCCCATTAACTGTGGCATGCTTGAGCAGCGCACAACCTGAAGAACTGTATGTGGTGGCCCTGCTTTCAGAGGCTTATCCCCCAAATTGAGCCAACTCTGTGCAGGTGGTAGAGAGGTGATTAATGCTTGGCTAGATTCTCCCCTCCCAGCTCCTCAGGAGCAGTATAGCATCACGGTTGGTCACATAGACTTTGGAGTCAGACTCCCTCCAAGTTAATATCCCAGCCCTAGTTTTTCCTCGGAAAATGATACAGGTCAGATTACTTATCTGCTTTAAACCTTGTTTTCCTAATCTGCAAAAGAAGAGATAATAGCATCTACCTCATAAAGTTATGATGTGGACTAAGTGTAATAATTCATGTAGCTCAAAGCGCCTAGCAGGCAGTAAGTTCTCAGTAATCACTAGCTGATAATATTAACAGCTTAGCTGACAGCAACAGGGAGCACACTCTCAAATGATCGAACTCTGAAAACAAAGTCCTTTTTGAAAGTTTTCATCTATTCAGAGGTCTTTTTCTTTTCTTTCTGACATTTGAAAGGTGAAAAAGAAATCAATTTGTCTAAGGACATATTTGGATTGATTGTGTATTTTAAAATAAATATTCGTCAAATTTTCATTATTTTATAAATAATGCAGTCAGTTTACACCCCTAAGGGTATCTTCTTCTGTCTACTTTTGAACAGTTTGAAGTTTTTTCCATACTAAAGACATAAATGGCAGTAAAGTTCAGTTAGTTGCAAAGCCCTGGGCCACCTTCAGAGCGCTGACCCAGAGCCACGATGGGCCCTCTCTGAGGTTTGTGAGGGAGAAACTTCTGTGCGGGCCACTCTTTCAGGAGCGTAACTGGATCCTCTCGCCCAGCACAAAGCCACAGGAGCCTCTTTATGTAGGTTCACGGCACCGTGACCTTCTGACTTCAGGTTCCAGACTCCAGAAAAAAGCGAAATAGTACTTAGCAAACGTGAGATCTGGGAAGAGCTTTATCCACTCCCTGCGCCCACCTCCAATCCCCCAATCTCAATTTTAGCGAAGGATTTTATTTTCTGAATAGACACACAGAGTAAAAATCAGCAAACGGAAAGGTACGTAAGGCAAGGAAAGCCACTTGTGCTATAGCACAATCTCTGCCCTCTCCACACATGTTTTCTAATGAATAATTGAGAGCCATGTACAGAGATGTCTTATCTATCCACGTGACTGATAGTCAAGGCTTGCATTCCTCCTTACACATTGCTGCTAAGTTTTAGCTGTTTTTACCCTCGTTATACGCAGAAGAGACACCCCCCTCCTCCCCAATCCAGCATGCTGCACACGGAAAAAACATTGCTTCAGAACACTTGGATTACCACAGACCTGATCACTTACTTAGAAACTCATAAAGGGAGGTGAACCATGAGAATTGTCACTCTTCCAAATGATAACAGAAAAAGTATTTGTAAAGCACAAGTAATCATTTTATAACGGCTTTCGCAGGCTTTTACAACCTCAATAATCGTTTGGCAGATAGCGAAGATTGCGGTCCAGCAACACTCACGGCCCTCCAAACACAGAAGGCATTCAAAGTGGTCGGGAGGGTGCAGAGATGCTCTAGGCTTGTGCACAGAATGCTGGGAAAAGCACAGAGCCTGGGAGATCGTTTCACAGATCATAGGAGCATGTGGCCTAAGACCTCAGCTGCAACCCATCTGAGGATATTTGAGATCGCTGCAGGAAATCATGATTAACAGCTCCCAGCACAACCTTCCTGGACTGACTTGTGTACGGGAGCAAAATTTGCCACCCCAAAATGTGTCTCTTTGGCACAAGGATTATTTTAGGCGGATTATTTTTAAGAACCAGAAGACTTGGGAAGTTTTTCCTTTTTCCTCCCCTTTAACTGCCTAAAAGAATTTAGATGGAGGGCCTCTAGCAGGAAGAGAGCCATCACCAGAGACAACTGCAAAGAACATGAGTGACATGTGGTGGAGGGGTGGGGGTGGGGGCTCTTACAAGGCCTGTTTGTTCAAAGTCCTCTCTGTGTCCCATTGTCCCTGCATGGCATGGCAAACATTTGTTTACCAAACATCTGCTCTTCCCATCTTCCTGCGAATTGTCTTCCTTCCCTTTGAAGTCCCAGACCACGACCCCTTTGTTACTGGTTGGGATTATTTGATTATGATGCTATTTGGAATAGACATTATCCCGTGACAATGAATCACTGGCCATTCCGGGGTGGAAAGGGCTCAAAATAATTAATCTGCCTCCAAGGAGGCAGTTGGTCTCCTTGAGGAATGTGCTAGATGGGGGACTTGGTGTCCAGCTCTTTGCTGGCAGGTTGGATGTTCGTTAGCAACAGTGTTAAACTCATCCTTACTTAGTGGGAGCCTTTGCTGTTTGTGGGAGCCCAGGCATAGCCCCATTCCTCTGACTGTGGCTACTTCCTTTGTGGGTTCATTGTGCCAGCACCATGTGGCCAATACCTAGAGGTGGCTGATGTCAGATGGCCAAGTCATTCTGTCTTCTTGGTAAATTAGTTTTTTTTCCATGTAGATACTCTCTGGTGGGCATTAGCTTATGATACAAAGAGCTTCAGTCTTCATGCTTCTCCCATGTCCATCCACGTGTCTCTAACCAACCTTTCAATCTTTCTCTATCCAGACCTGTGTGTATTCTAACAGCAGGCCATTTTTCCTTTCGCACGAAGTAGATGACCAGGTGCCCTGCCCAAAGTTCTGCCTAGTGGGAGGACTTTCTCTTGCCACTGTTTTTTGAGGCCACTCCTTGTAATATACCTACTGTTCACTTCCAACTTGAACCCATGTCTTGAACCAACTCATCTACAAATGAAGCTTGGGTTTTCTGGTCCCCTGCCATGCAGTTACACAGAATCCTCCTATGTGGCCCCTTGTGAGCGGAGGGAGGGGCACTGTTGCAGCCATTCTAGCTGATATGAGGGGCTGTGCTACTTGCTCACGTGGCTTGCTTGTACCCTCAAGTCCTTGCTGTGCTGGGTCCCAGCCATGGCATTTCCAATCAATGATGAATTGCTGCTGGCCTGCCTGCTCTTATGACTTAGTGGGTGTAATCGCTCTCAGCTCACGATGAGCAGTTCCAGATGCACACTGGAACTGGTGTTCTGGGTTCAGGTATTACACCTCTACCAAGGCCCAGTATCATGTCAGGAGTTGTTTTTCAAAAGACACACGATTCTCCCTTGCAGATGACATGGCCTGGCAAAATATCCACAGGGGACCTTGTGACTAGGCTGCGATTGTCCCACTGTGGCTTGTCAGAAGTTCCACATGGCATCTTGTCCCAACACCTCTACCTCTAATACTAAGTGGCAGGGTTGCTTACATCTCAGCCTGGACCTGCTGCAGAGCCCTTTTCTGCTCTGGGCCCCATTCAAAGGTAGAAGCATTTTATGCCACTTGGTGTGTGGGCTAGAGCAGTATTTCCAAGTGTGGAATATGCTGGTCCAGAGCCAAAGAGGCCTATCTGCTATGTTGCTTCCTTCATTGTGGTGGCAGGTGCAAGATGTAATATCTTGTCTTTCACCTGGGGAGAGATTTCTTGGCAGGCCCCTGATCATTCGACCCCTAAAAATATTGTTGATGTGGCAGTTCCCTGAGTCTTCAAAGATTTACCTCCTACCCTCTGAGGCATGTGTGTCTTACTAAGGCTTCCAACATGCTAGCCACTTCCTGCTCACATGGCCTGATTAGCATAATGTCATGAATAAATAATGGATTGACATGACATTCTTCAGGATGTCCAGATGGTACAGATGCCTTCGGACTATGTTATAACAGAGGGCAGGGGAGTTAACATAGCCTTGAGACAATAATGTAAATATATGTTGTTGTTCACCCATACAAATGCAAATTGTCTCTAATCTTCTTCTCTAAAGGGAATAGCAAAGAATGTATTCACCAAATCAAGGCTGCAAACTCTTTGCCCAAGGCCATGTCAATCTGCTGTAGTAGGTAAACAGACACAAAGGCTGGAATCGGGACTAATATTTGGTTGAGCTTGTGGTAGTTAATTGTCCTCTCCCAGGATCCACTAGGTTTCTGCAGGAGCCAACTACTAACTTGAAGGGAGATATTATGGGAAATACCACTCTGCCTCCTTTAGCTTCTTCAGGGTGGTACCAATATCAACAATTCCCCCCAGCAGGAGACATTGTTTTGTAATTCTTGTCTTGGCTGGGATGGAGCAGTTTTGGAGGCTTCCACTTGGCCTTCCTCACTACGATAGCTCTTACCCCACAAGCCTAAGACCCAGTGATCCAACTAACAAGCCTGTCAACCACGATTATCTATTCACAGACTAGAGAAACTACCACTGCGTGTGTCTGCAGACCTAGTGGGCACAATGTAAGCCAGGACTTTATTCATTACCTGGCCACATATACCCCATTAGTTAGAACAGGGGGTCGTGATGACACTTTGGTTCTTTGGGTATCATCTCAGCTTGGACCCCGTGTCCAACAGTCCTCAGAACATTTATGAATCCCTTTTCCCCGGTGTACAGTTACCCAAATAAATGACTGTGGGTCTCTTTGGGAAGGACTTATGGAATCATTACTGTATACGTTTGCTGGTGTCGCAGGGCTCATTCTCCTGGGACCCGGCTGAGTCTGAGTCTGGAAACTGGCTCAGGTCCAGAAAATGGGCAAGGGATTATGACATTTTATCGGGGCTACCGCCCTCAGGCTCTTTGTCCTCCATCCTTAACTTCTTCTAACGGTGCAACCTAGGAAACACCCTTGATGGCTGAGTGTCCGTTTTGCCTCTCGGGATGCTGTGTTCTTTTGATCATCTCCGTAACTCTCTGTGGGTGAGGTCCCTGACAGGGCTCAGGTCATGTTGCCCCAAAATATGCCACTTTGTCAGAATAATTATTTTGAATTAAAGTTACTTAAGAAACAGCAGGTGCATGCTGGATACTCTGACCCTGTTTTCTGTCCCTGGGAAAGCAGGAAATAAATCTTCCAGGTGACAGGTCTGCTCCCTGCATCAGGAGGCATCCTTCCTGCCAGAGATACGGCATTCAGGACTGAGAAGTCTGTGGAAATAAACTCTGCTTCATTTCTTCATTAATTAGTACCCAAGCTTCAGTTTCCTTGTCTTGTCAGTTCTTCATAAATTTATTGTTTCTTCGTCTAAAAAGTATAAAAGTTGCTTGCTTCGGTCATTTCTTTAGGTCCCTTATCTATGAAACCTCCATACATATGAATTAAAATTGCTTTTCTCCTGTTAATCTATTTTATGTCAATTTAACTACTAGGCCAGCCAGAGAACTTAGAAGGATAGAGGAAAAAATTTTTCCTCCATAACAGTGGACACAGCCGTCAGGATAAACTTCACTGACTAGACACTCCTCGCTCCAGGGCTGAAGCAGCTGCGAGAGCCTGGGACTCTGGACAAGGGTCAGCAGAAGGTAAAAATTCTCTTTTTTTACCAAAGTCAGCTCCCCTCCATCTCTCTGTACGCCTGGTCCCTTTCTTCTCTAAACTTAGATTAACAGGAGGAAATATTTGTGGCACTAATTGTTCCTCGGGCATGGCAACTCTAGTTTATTGATTCCTTTCCTCCCAGAGATAGCCATTGTTTTTCTTTGTCTCTGTCTGTTGTGTCATTTGTTATAAGGAGAGCAACAATAGGGTGGAATGCAGGCACAGGCCCTGTAAGCCTGATATTTGAGCTGGCCTCACAGACTGGTGACTGCGAGATTCTCGGCAGACCAGCATCTGTGTAGAGAAACTTTGCTGTGGGTCTCCTACGTCAAAACCAGATGAAGTTTGTCCTTTTGTCTTGTTCTATGTCCTGAGAACTTGACTTTGTGACCAGAGAGAATATTCTCTCTGGTGTCTGCCGTCTGGAAGGTGCACTTACCGGGATGAACCTTAGTAACCAGTCAAACAGACTGCGGTTCTGAGACACAAAGTCACAAGCAGCACTCTGTCTGGCTATGCTAGCTCGCAGGGGAATTTGTCATAAAGGGTCCTAATCCATAAGGGGCCACTGTCATCTCAACTTTCATCGCTTTGTTGGTGCTGGAACAGTCCCACTCCGGTAGCGCCTGCCCAGTGTCAGAGGTTACAGGGTCTGTAACTGGAGCAACTCATGTTGCCATGAGAGACCAGAGATGCTGTTTTTACTCTATCGTCTTTACTGCCTATGCAATGAAGGCCTTCGCTTTTTTTGGGAGCAAACTTCCTAGATCTTATGTGGGCTGCATATTTTGTACTCTCTTGTAGGATGACCCCTGCATCCTTGGTTAAGCCATAAAAGGCTTATTGGTTTGAGCTACTGTTGAGATCCTATAAGATCCCACTCATCAATGGCCAGATGATGAATTGCCAATGTTTAAAAGAAAAAAAATTTTTAGAGAGCTCTCATCTTAAACGTTTTTTTATTGGTACCTTTGGAAAGACCAAATTAAACAGTGGATACAAAGAAACATAAGAGCTAGCCTTTGGGACTCCTTTTAACAAGATGAAAAGACAGAAATTAAACAGAACAAAATTAAAGTTCACATCCAGTGTAAATTCCCCTTAAAATCTGGCCCCATCTCCTCAGCAAATTCCCTAACTCCTCCACCTTCCCCAGAAAACCCCTAACCCCCTGCTGTCTGTGCTAACTTCCCTCTCCCAGCAAGATTTGCAGAGAGCGCTCCAGCCTCATCTGCAAGCCCAAGGCTGCTCACTTAAATGTTAAAAGCCAGAAAATAAATTCAGCAAAAGCACCAAGGATGGACAATACGGTTCTCTCTCTCTCTTTTTTTTTTTTTTGCTAGGCTCTACAATTAGGCTCTGCCAGCTTCAGGCCTTGCCATACACTGTCCTTTGTGGCTACTCAATTCTTTGAAGGTAGCTTGCAGGAATACAAAGAAAAGAGTTAAAATCAACAATTCTTGACTTGCAACTTGAATCTTTTAAAAAAAATCAGGACATTGGAAGTACAATTGTCCTGCGCTTAAGAAAAAAGTTAAATAGTAATTACCCTAGACTTCTGATAATAGGTAAATATACCCCAAAACTCCAAGGAAAAAACAACTTGCATTCTTTCTTTGTCCCTTGAAGCTGTAAGTTTTATCATGTCTTTGAAATGTAAACACAGCCCACAATCGCCTAAAACTGAAGAAAAATAAAAAGAGAGAAAAAGATCTTTTAAAAATACTGACTGCTACAAACGGACTCTTTCCCTAACTCTTACCTTAATTTATTCTGTCTACTAGAGACACAATTATTTATAAATTAGTGAGTTTTGTATCATATCTGGTTTACAGATAAAGTTTTAAAATAAAACCTAAGAGATCTCTGTTTGTGTCTGTCTACATGTCTATGTATGTAGGTTATAGATATGACATTTTTCTACCTCTAGATAGTATTGCCAAAATTAATTTGCAAAAGAGCTCTATTTAATTGTCTTAAAAATAAGCACTTATAAATTAAGTATTTTTAAATCTCAGAGATATAAGTGAAACTAACCTTAGTGTTTTTGAGGTTCATGTGATTTGGGTTAATCTTTGGGGAAAAAAACTAGTTCAAGTTTGGTTTAATTAAAATAGTTATGTATTCAGAGTTATCAGCATTAAATATAACGCAAATAAACAACTTTTATTTTACCTGGGTTTACTAATCAAATAAGCTCATATTATCTCTGTTGAAAAATTTGTCAGCAAAAAAATTAGCTTGAGATGATGGCTGACTTTGTCTAATGTCTCATGAAGTTTTTGTAGGTAATCTAAACATTACTGTTAAGAACAAATGAATTAAATAGATGTAAATGAGATAAGAGTTTTTAGGTGAATTTTTCAGCAATAATTGTTTTATGGTATGTCTGCTTAAATAGTTTTCCAAATCTTTTTGTTAACTTACACCCTTAGAGCTTTGCTAAGTTAAATTAAATGATGGAAATTCATTGAGTATCTAGACCATTTTCTAAATAAGATGAAATACTAGAACATTAATTACTGAACACAGGTTTATTTACTTTTGGCTTCTTTTTGCAGAGAAACTAAAGATAAATTTGGGTCTATTAGTAAACACATCTTATACCAAATTGAAAAAATGTACTGTGATGAAGCATACATTTCTAGAAATTATGAAATGTGTTCATAAATTTGCCAATCTAAAAAATACTCCTGGTGTAACCGATAGTCCACAATTGCTTGCTTCTTAGTTTTTGCTAGGTTTCTAATGGCTAAGAATTCTAATTAATATATGTGGTTAAAGCTACTAAAAACAATAGGGGAACATCTCTATATACAAGGAAAGTAGGAGATGTTTTTGGGTGAGAAAAGGTATGAGGTATGGAGATGTTTTGTTAGGGGAAAAGAAAGTAAATTTGTCCTAAAGTACAACTGGTTATGAGAAAAAGGAAAGACAATGCCTGAATGTAAAAAAGAAAGTTATAGAAGGTTTAAGGAAAAGGAATCTTTGGGAAGAAATTCTATGTGTAGTCTGGGTTGGCTAAGATTAAAATGAATTTAATTAAGTGAATGAGTTTTAATATCGAAGGCAGGCTGGTGCAAAATTAAAGTTTGGTTTTCTCTCTCTCAAAAGGATAGAGTTTTCCTCGAATGTTGGCCTGCTCTTGACGGGGTATTATGAAAGTTTGTTTGTTTGCTTGGTTGGTTTTTTTGCCTTTTAAGTGATCTGCCTGGAAAGCAGCAATTCTATGTTTTATAAAAATGATTTCCTGTATTTGCTGTCTTTATCATCAGGTCTTTGATTGTTTGAAAAATTGAATCTTTGCCACTGAGAGAGCCTTTTGTTTTTACAAGCACTTAACTTGTCACTTTGGTTAAATGGATAACTGATTATTGTTTCACAGTGACCTATGATCCTATTTGACCAAGTGCTTTAAAGCTGCTTGATCTTTTTGACAAACTGTCCCCAATCAAATTCTAAATGAAGTCTTTTTGACTTAGAATTAACTTTGGGATTTTTTCCAGACAGCCCCTGAAACATCTCAAAGATTTGTTCTCTCTCCTTATTTTTTTTAAAAAAGGAGAGATGTTACACTAATTAGGGTTATTTTATATGTTAAATTACATGGGAAGCATTTTCAAATAAGTTATGATAAATCTTCTTAGGTTATAATGCATGATGAATGTTATTAGTATAAGTGTTCTAAAAATTATGTAAAATTCCTAAAATTGTGATATGTCCTGGTATAATGTTATTAGCCATAATTCAAGTTATTATCTTAAAATATTATGTGTCACAGAAATAAGCAAATTTCCTTGTCAACTGCATTATAATGAACTCTTATCAGATCTTTAGCCATGGGTGTTTTAAAGTCTTTTATTATTTACAGTTTTTGTTTTACTCAGAAGCTTTTACAAAAGCTTCCTGCATCTGTGTTTCATCTTCAGAGAAATTCGTGGAAGGGAATCTGACAAGTACTCTAGAATACAAGTTTCTGATAACTTTCAGATCATACCACTGAACCGAGTAAGAATTTACAGAGCCCTAATGGAGAAACTGATGGCTTCATAAAACAACCAAAGACCAAGATAAACAAGGATTAATTACACGGACTGAACGAACTGGAGAGAATGATTCTAACTTTTTAATGACTTTTTTATTTGAAACATGCTGATTTTCTTAATGTTTTGCTCTTCCAGATTTAAGGAAACTCTTTTCTTTTAAGCTACCTATGACTTAGATGAAAGATAAAACACACCTTTTTCTCCCTCCTGGTCTCTCCAGTATTCAGAAACTCTCAGTGAGTATTCTCATTTCCATGCCAATATAGTTATTTGCATAAGTTCAATAAGAATCTGTTCTCCTTGTCACAGGACGCAATTGGAAACATTGGTTATATTACCAAGGTTTTGATTGGAATGTCATATTTGAGAGAGACATGTGTAGACTCAGATATGACCAGATAGCTTTAAGGAACTAAGGTTGATTTTATGGAGCAAATAAAGCCCCTTGGAAATGTCTGCCTGGTACTTTGTTTACAGGGCTCCCAGAAGCTTTACCAGGTGAGTAGAGAAAGTCAGTTCATGACAGGCCCAGGAACCTCAAAATATTTTCAGTATCTTGAGAAGAGAGGAATTAACCCAAATCTATAAGTATTGCAGGTGAAGTCTGATGGCAAGTCCTTCATTTGAGGTTATCAAGAGGTCGAATCTGAGATTCCTTATGGAAAATTCCAGCAAAGCAGATTAAAAGATTCCATATGGTCAGTCATTATTCTTGCTGCACTTATGTAAATAACCAGCCCAAGTTTATTGAAACGACTTTACAAACAAATTGGTCTTACTATGGTTATCTTTGATGGAAGTAGGGGTGAAGGTAAAGAGAAAAAATTATGTTTCAGTAGAAACTATAATATACATTTATGGATATTAGATTCTAGTTCTATTGATTTTCTTTGAGGTTGTTTTCTACCTGCAAACTGGACTAGAACCTGAATTCTTCTAGTTTCCTCCAATGTCTCGCTACAATTCTCCAAACTGACTTTTCCAATTTTTCTCCCATGCTTCTGACTCAGAATCGTTAAGAACTAAAACTGCTCTTTCTTTAAAGCCATGCAAACTAAAATTGGACAACTTGATATAAACTTCAGGTAAATCACCACACCAGCTCATATATGGACCATCTTTGTGCTTGTTGCTGTGTGACCACTCAGGAAAATAACCAGAGTCATTCAAACTGCAAACCAGCAAAATCTGTCAAATTGTCACTGCCTGCCATCACTCTATCTGAAGAATGCTTCAAATCTGACATCTAGAAATCTTCTCAACTGGCCACTCTCAAAACTCAGAAACTGGTTTTTAATTCTCTCCAATCATTAACCATTGTTTCTCTTTTGTTTCCCTTGACATGCCTCTTATTAAATAACTGATTGCTTGCACAACACAGACCTAACTTTGGGAGCCCACCTGCATCATCGCCTGCTAAAATGAGTTTAACTGGATTGACCTGTTCTCAGGACTAAGAAACTGGCTCAATGAGATAAGGATCAGTGTGCTACTCAGCTACTAACCTGATTCTGCTCTCCACAGCCATCAGTTCAGCCTTTAATATTTAAAACTTCCAGGGAAGTTTCAGAGGGGGTACTGATGGGGCTCAGGGCACGTTGCCCCTAAATGACGTGCTACTTTGGCATGGCAATTATTTTGAATTAAAGCTACTTAAGAAACAGCCAGTGTAAGACCCTCATTTCTGTCCCCGTGAAAGCAGGAAATAAATCCCCCATGTGAAAGACACCCTCCCTGCACCAGGAGGCAGAGAGACATCCTTATCACCAGAGACAGAGAATTCGGGGCCAAGAAGGCTGTGCAAACAAACTCTGCTTCATTTCTTCTCTAATTAGTACCCAAGCCTCACTTTCTTTATCTCGTCAATTCTTCTCAAATTTATTGTTTCTCTGTCTAAAAATTATAAAAGCTGCCCACGTTGTTCGTTTCTTTGGTCCTCATATCTATGAGACCTTTGCACGTATGAATTAAGTTAGTTTTTCTCCTCTTAATCTGTTTTATGTCAATTTAATTATTAGGCCAGCCAAAGAACTTAGAAGGATAGAGGAAAAATTTTTTCCTCCCCGACATCCCTTTGGCTCCAGCCGGGTTGCTCATCACAACTGCATCTACCTGGCCTCTCTGGTCCTGGGCCTATCATCACTATTGGTATCACTGAACCAAATTTTCCACCTACCTCTTCACCATCAGCCTTGGCTTGTGGAAGAGAACCCCAGGTGATCTTTTTGGTGATACTGGTGTCCTTCTCAACCAGCTCATTTCTTTCAGCTTTTGTGAGTGGTATTCCACAGGCCTTCCCGTGGAATAGAATCATCTAGTACGTCTCCCAGCCTTAGGTATATCCACTCTAGCATGCTCACTTCCCTGAGCCTTTGCATTTCTCCTTCCACTGCCTCCTGGGGCAGTACTGGCTTTTCAACTTCATCTAGCTTAGGCCATCACTTTTTCCCTACTTCTAGGAGCCATTTGAACAGCGAGGTCATATCACCTCCTGGAGGCCTTACCAGGGTGTTAAATCTTGTATCCCTAGAGAGTGTTCCCAAATCAATAAGTTCTTCTCTATCTTATGTTATGTTTCAGCCCTTTTGATCCAGCACCTTCAGGATCCAGTCTCATGTGAACTCCTCTGACTTTTGCTGGTACAAAAGAATGAGTGAATTCAATGGGCCGAAGAAGTTAGGAGAAGATTCTCATAGAATCATAAATTATCAGAGAATCATAAAGCGTAAGGGACCTTAGAAGTGACAGAATTCAAATCTCCACTTGATGTACAATATCGTCAAAGATTTCCTTAAAAAGGAGACATTCCACCTCAGTTTGATTACCTCCAGTGACAGGGAACTCACACAAGGCCAATTCCATTTTCAAACAGTTCTAATTTTTAGGAAATTCTGATTGAGAAAAATCTAACTACTTTTAATTTCTAGCTATTAGTAATGCTTATACCTTCTGGAAAGAGAAATATAAGATTAAATCTATCCCCTCTTTTCTCCGTAGCCTTGAACTAGTCCACCTGAGTCTTTTGTTGGCTCATCTGAGCAAGCCTCATTCCTTTGGACTAAAATCATAGACTCTTATTGATGCAACTATGTATTCCGTATTGAGTGTTTATTTTCTGCCATGATCTCATTTAAGCATTGCAATGACCCCTAGGTCAGCATGACTATCCCTGCTATTTAGAGAGGAACGTGGGGCCTCAGGGAAGTTAACTTGCCCCGCTGCCCTACACCATCCAAGCTGCTCCCTTCTAGATGAACTTGTCAGTATGTCTCAAAAGCTCTTGGGAATTAAACCTGTGAGTAATGTTTCTTTGGAGCTGGGTAGTGGAGTGGACAACATGTATTGGAGAGCAAACATTTGGAAAAACGAAAACCTGTTAGGAAATTGTGGCAATACCCAAAGGTCATGAGATTGGGATCGTAGTGATGAGCAGCACAAAGTCAGGCTGATGTCAGTGGTGTGGAGAGCGGGTGGGTGGAGGGCATGTATGAGAAGAAAGAGAGGAATTAATTTAACGAGACCTCAAGTATTTATCAAGAATAAATATACCAAACACTATGCTGGGTGCTGGAAATCGATAGTGAACAAAACAGGTATGTCCCTCCCTTCATGAAGCTTATAGTCTGGAGGAAGAGAGGGACCTTGATCTGATCAGCATAGAAACAAGTCTATAATTACAAATGTTAACAACTATTAAGAAGGAAAAGCATAGAACTCTAAGAAAGCAGTCAGGACAAGTCTGGATAGGAGAGGGTGCTAGCAACATTTAGGTCAGTTGGGTTCTGGTGAGTGAGAAGCCCATCTCCCACACAAGGAATGATTTGCTCTAAGTTCAAGTTCGGCCACCTGCCTCACCCCTGCCAGCTGTCTACTGGACTGAGCTAGAAGCTGAACTGGAGTTTGGGGTGGTGCAATCATGAAGCATCCTCTAGTGTCAAGGAAAGGAAGGGAATAGCTTGAAAGAGGGACTTGGGGAAGGAAGAAAGAATTTAAGTGGGGACTTGTTTTGGAGATGGGTGGGCCCAATCCTTTTCCTGGGCCGAGGAGAAGCCCCCAGGGACCTGTGCTGAGAGGTTGGGGGTAAGGTTGAAGCGAGCACCCCCTTGGTGCCCCAGAGTGCGTACCCGCATCCCAGCCAATAATACAGACCACGAGCAAGAAACTGTCCACTGCTCCACGTGTTTTACTCGATTACGCTTCACAAAAGCCATATGACAAGGTACTAGTAGAACCCTATTTTACAAGGATGGAAACTGAGGCACAGAGGCGAAGTCATTTGCCCAAGGTCACACTTGTAAGTGGCATCAAACAGAATCAACAGTCAGTGTTAGTCTCCGACTGGCCCGGGCAGATCTCTGGACCCCAGCACATGTTTGGGATGCTTTGGATGTGCTTGGCTGAGCTTCTCTTTGCCACGTTTTCCTGACGGCTGATCGAGAAACCCAAGTGAAGGTGGTCAGTTAGGGTGCTTAGTGCTAGGCTCATGCAGCAGGCAAACCCTAAAATCCAAGTGGCTTAACACAGCGGACTTCATTTATTTCTAACTCAAGCAACATCCCACATGGATTGGCAGGGTCTCTCTCTCCAGCAGAGCCACCCCTCAGGAACCCAGCTCCCTCATCTCGCGGCAACACCCTCTCAACACTTGGCCTCCAAGTCTGCTGAGTCAGGGAAGAAACGGATGGAGAAACCACACTGGCTTTTCATTTCTTCACCCCAGAAGTGCCACATCAAATGTACTTGGCCTGGACTAGTCACATGGCCTCAACCTAGGAGTAAAGGAGGGTGGGGAAAATGTGGAGACAGAGACTATCAGGGGGGCACCCTCCCTGCCGAAGTGGGACTGACCCCAAGCCCAGCAGCAGAGGCAAAAGCGAACGCGCAGGAGCAGTGGCTCATTTCAACCCCCGAGGAAGATAATAGCCAGATCCTGGGAGAACACAGCCTGTCCCTGCCCGCGCCAGCCTGCTTTCAACTTCCACTCTTGGCCCCTGCCCCAGGATTTAGGGGCCACTGGCAGCACGGAGAAAGGGGCATAGCTGGGAAGCAGGTCACCCCACAGACCAGTGAGAAGTTGCTCCCAATTTGGGAATGGGGAGGAAAAACAACTTTTGTCTTTTGACTTATGGGGAGAAGGTGACAGAGCTGTGGAGACTTGAGCTCCTGGATGTTCACACTGGAAACCTAATCCTGGGGGAATTTGTTACCCACCCCTCATAGATGTGGCCCCCGTGGTCCCTGCCTCCTGGGTTTCATGCCTTTTCCTCAAGCATGGGGGTGATCTGTGACTTACTTTTAACCCACAGAACATGGCAAGGTGACGAGAGGTCACTTCCGTGATGCAGATGCGTGAGATTGCAGCGCCTGTCTTGTGAGGAGAGTTTTTCCCTTGCTGGCTTTGCTGCAGCCGGCTGCCACGGCGTGAGCTGCTCTGTGGAGAGGGCCGTGCAGCAGGGAACTGAGGGCAGCCTTTGGCCTGCCGCCAGCAAGAAACCGAGGCTCTCAGTCCAGCAACCCACAGGACCTGCATCCCGCCAATAATCATGTCAGCTTGGAAGCGGACCCTTCTCTACTTGAGCTCTCAGATGAGAACCCAGCCTTGGCCAACACCTTGATCACAGCCTTGCAGAGAACTCAGCTAAGCCATGCTGGGACTTTTGATCCACAAAACTCAGGAGATAATAAATGTGTGTTGTTTTAAGCTGCTGACTGTGTAGGAGTGTTGTTATGCAGTGATAGATGCTAATACGTTGGGATCGGCCAAGTGTGAGAGGGCAGTGCATCGGTTTCCTAGGGCTGCTGTAACAACGTGCCACGAACCGCTGGCTGAAAAACAACAGAAATTTATTCTCTCGTGCTCTGGAGGCTAGAAGTCCCAGATCAAGGTGTTGGCAGGGGCGTGATCCTTCCAAACCCTCTAGCAGAGTGTTCATCCTTGCCTCTTCCAGCTTCTGGTAACCCAGGCGTTCCTTGACCTGAGGCAGCATCACTCCAATACTTCTTCTCTTCTTGCACGGACACCAGTCACAGGATCAAAGGCCCGCTCTACTCTCCAAGGCCTCATCTAAATTACTTGCATCTTCAGTGACCCTATTTTCAAATAAGGCCATTCAGAGGTACTGGGGTTAGGACTTCAACCTATCTTTTTGCAGACAAAATTCAACCCATTAACAAGAAGGAAGAAGAAAAGTATCGGCTGGAACGTGGACACCTCCTTCATGAACATGCCCAAGCAGGCTGCACCTTCAGGGCGGGGGCTCCTGTCTTCGCAGAAGGGCCTCAGAAACCGCTGGTGGAGAGGCCCCTCCCTGCGTCACCCAGGGAATGCTTGAACCCAGGTCTAATTCTAGCTCCTGAGGGAATCCTCACCCTGCAGACAGGTTTCCCACGGGTGCCTGGTGTGGTTGTGTGGCCTGCCACATGTCAGGGGTGGACAAGGTGACCCCTTTACAAGTCCTTGCATTCTAAGGTGCCCCCATTTCCTCTGTCTGGTGTTATACGTCCAGCCCTGTCCTGGGTTAATGAAGGGGCCACTTTGTCTGCCCAGATAGGGCGCCACCCACAAGCTGCAGTCCTTTTCAACTGTGGGCAGATGCTGCCACCTTGTGGTGGAAAGGCTCCGTGGCCAGGGTGACCACGTAATGTATGACAGACTAGGACGCTTTTGAAAGTTAAAGGGGGCACTTTTAATCCTTGTGCTGGGTCAGTGGTGTAATCTGGGACTGCCCCAGGCACACCGGGACATATGGAATGTGAGGGAGTAAGAGGCTGTGCGGGGACTCTGAAGCAGGCAGAGGTTTCCAGATTGTCCCATTCTCCTGCGTTCACTCCTCTGCCACCCACGCTGGCCTCATCCACCTCACACCACTAACACAGGAAAGAGTTTCGAGTTCCTCTGACACAAAGTACAAAGCAATCCCAACTATGCCTATTAAAAGGGAAAAAAGAGCTCTCTTTCTGCATTGCCTATGGACTCAACATGCTCCAAACACATTTCAAGTTTTCTTCTGACTTTAAAAATACATTTTAAATTAATAAAGGATTTAAATTCAGAAAAGGCCTTGTGTGCGTGTGTGTGTGTGTGTGTGTGTGTGTGTTTGGTGGTGGTGGTTTCAAGATTTACATATTATTCAGAAATACAAAAGTGAAATTTTTGTTTTATAATTGCACTTTCTTCTGGAAGCTAACTTCTGTTGATAGCAGGGACGAGGTGACATTGGCAGGACATTTCAACCTGAAGATTAAGGGTAACTTGACCTCGTTCATTTTCAGACCTCTTTTAGGGAAAGCAGTGAATTCACAGCTCAAACTCCTAACAGCCTGAAGGGGTCCCTTGCACCCCTTCTCCGGACCGTGTCTGGGTACAGTGATGCTGGTCAGCCCCAACCGCTGCTCAGATCCCCTTGTCCTGCTTCATGATGAAGGCACAGCTGGCCTGCCCTGGTCCTTGGGCATCACAGTGGCATCTGCCACCCACACCCTGGTCCTCATCACTGTCTCGGGTGACAAGAGGGCCACTCTCTCAGCTTTCTTACTTAAAATGCAGGTCTCTCAGCTATCCCACTCCTTCATGGGTGCCAGAACACTGTAGAGTGCGTTCTTTCCAACATGCTGTGGTCCCTCAGAGTCTGCCCACAGCATCTGCCCCAGTCACTCTTACGTCCCCTCTCCTGGATCGTGTTAGACCTGCCATCCCACCAGTGAACCGTTTCTCTGTGAGGCCTGTTGTTTCCCCAGCTGTAGCCACCTCGGGCAGGATAGCAGTCCCTGAAGTTCTCAGATACTAAATCTATCTGGCAGCTCATTTTATCCACCTACCTCCTACCCTGCCACACCTGCTGTCAGTGTTCCATCCTGAGGTGAGGAAGCAGTCCGAACATTCCAGGTGATGCTTTGCCTTCCCTTCTCCCTCTGGCACCCAGCTCCTATTCTCAGCACCAAAAGGGACTTTTCCCTTCCTTTGTGGTAGAAACTTTGCTCCCATCTTATTCCATGTTCCTCTCTGATCAATGATCTGTTCTCTGATTCGTTCTCTAAGCTCTGGCTGCCTGAAACTCTTCCAGCATTTTTTTTTTTTAACTTTCTCAACATAACCTGTAAACCAAATAGTAGCTGCCCCATTCTTGATGGTTCTTCCCCACACTGAAGCCATGAATGTCATTAATTCAACGTATGGGAGCCCCAGGCTAACCAGAGTCTAGGCGTTCCCAGGTTTAACATCTCACACAATGTTGTCCTCCTGCAGTGAGAATTTCACACTTGCTGAGTGTCACCAGATAATAAGTAAAGAAAGAATAGTCTTAGCTAGCAATTTAGAAAATAGATTGCTCCGATTAATTGCTAAAATAAACTTAGGTGGATTAATTAATTGAAACTAGCAGAAAATAGAAATGAGTATCATATCCTTAAAGGGGTAATTTTCTAAGCTTTAAAATCATGGAAGAAATAAACTAGGAAAAGAGAAATTCAAATACTTTTAAAGATCTGCCTCCCCCCAACAAGAATATAAATAAATAAAAAGGAAAACAAAAGACCTGGAAAATCTTCCCAGCACATATTAGAATCAAGGGCTACGACACATGTTACACAACAGAAACCGGCACTGCTTCATTGTAGTACAAAATGACACCTTTTAGAAAGCAATCTGTCAGTATAACCCAGGAATCTCACTATTTGGAATTTATCCCGAGGAAGTAATTTAAAAGAAGACTCAAGTTCTACATGCTTTTTATAACCCTGTTTATTGCCCTGTGGCGAACATTCGACACCTCTGACTCTCCCACCGGACAACGGGGATTGTGTTCTTTTCACCTCTGAATTCCGGATGCTTCGTCTAGAGTATGAATATTGTAGGTGGCAAACAAATGTTGCAGAATAACTATTTTCATTGTATTTTTATTCTATTAAAAAATGGAAACAATCAATTTTCAACAATAGGGGAATGATTAAATAAAATATAGTACAGTCATTTGATGGGGATACAGTTGATTAAAATAACTATTAAGTATTACAAGACATGAAAAAAATCTTACATGACTGTAGCACGTATGAATCCTGGACTATAGACTCAGTTGTGCCAAAAATGTAACTTTCTTTAGTTTTCTATAGTAAGCCTTACTTTCCCTTCCAAGCCCCCATTATGCTAAGTGTCGCACCCCTGGCGTGCTCCGGGGCTGGTCCTGGGGATTCTCCTGCAGGCCAGTCCTTCAGCCCACCCTCCTCAGCCCCATCCCCAGCTGCTCACTTTCCCCTGGAGCTGTGTGCAGTAATATATCCTTACCTGCTCTTGCTGGTGTCCACCAGGATGTCCACTGACTTCTTTCTCCTTTGATCATTGATCCATCCAGGACCTAGGCTGGCCTCTATTCCCTAAAGCAGAAATTTCTCAGTCCAGCCTTTTTAGCCACACCCAAACGACCCCAGGCCAGAGGGAATCCGAGAGGTCGTGTGAGTCCTCAGGTCTAGCTGGGTCACGTAGCCGTCGCTGCTCCCACACCGTGCTAATTGGAAGGAACTCTGCCACACTTGCCACTTCTCCAGGCTCTTTTCAGAGTCTCACCCATGAGGTCGTGTGGGAGCCAGTGAGGTGGGGGATGGACCCAAGCCACACACCTTCCTTCTGATTCTCTGCGGCCCTACTCCAGCCCAGCACCATGAGCAAGTTTCTGGGGTGAGAAAAACTGGTTCTGGCTGTTTATTTACTTCCGAGTGCTTTTGTCTTTGGGCCAGACCTCAACTTTTGAAAATTCTTTTTCAGCTTTTGAAATTTTAAGCCCATTATTTGATTACTTTATAGTTTGGTTCTCATGTCACAACCCACCAGAGACAGAATAGGAAAAGCTAAGATACAAAATACAACAGTACAAACCACAATAAAAATTTAAACTCATTGACTAATGTACCAAAAAGCCCACAAAATGCTAAAACAAGCAAAACCCCCAAATCACGTGCACGACCCCATTATAACTATGTGAACGCTGTCTATGCACATGTACAGACACTCTATGGAACCGGGGCACACCAAGCTGGTTGAGGTCTCGGTGAGGAGAGAGTGTGGGTGATTTGTTTTCTTTAACACATTTCCTTCATCTTAGGTATGTGTAAATACCAACCTTGTTGTTTGTGAAAAAATCATTGTAGCTCCAGTAATGCAGAAGCTTCCCACTTCCTCTGTTCCCACCTGGCCCCCGCCCCGATGCTGCATGTCCCCTCCAGTACGGCCAGCCTCCTCGCCGCAGCCTGCCTGGGCCTCTGCTTAGCCCAGCGCTTCTCAAACTTTAGCTACGTCAGAATCCCCTGGAAGGCTTGTTAAAGCACAGATTGCTGGGCTCTGCCTCAGAGTTTCCCATTCGGTCCGCTGGGTGGGGCTGAGGATTTGCGTTTCTAACCAGTTTCCAGGTGATGTTGATGTTGCTGGTCTAGGGGCTGCCCTTTGAGAATCGCCGGCTTAGGCTCGCCTCCCACCTGAAACGTCTCCTTTTTTTGCTCCCTCCCTCCTTCCCTTCCCTTTCTTCCTTCCCTCCTTCCTTCTTGGCTCCCTTCCTCCCCCTGTTCCTTCCTCCCTCCCTACCTTCCTCCCTCCCTTCCTTCCTTGTCAGTCGTCCACAAACTCCTAATGAGACCCTAATATGCATAATAGGCATGAGATACTCCTTAAGGAGTTTTTTTGGCTAGAACCAATGTATTCATCAGTGTACTTCCCCTACCTTTTCTCAACAAATTCTCAGAACTCGCATTGTTTATGCTGCACCATCCCTACCACTTACATAATCCAGCCAGTATATCAAGATAACTCTATATTATTTTGAATTTATCACTGCATGCCTTTGTAATTGTTTCACAATTTTTTCTCGCTTTAACTAGCCCTTTGAAACACACAGAATCCTGCTTTGTGGGCACAGAACCCACGCTTGCAGACTGGGCCTCCGGAGGGGCCGGCGCCCGTCTATTGCTGGAGCACTGACTTAGAAGCCTGTCTGCTCGCACCCTGACTCGTCCTGATGACGAGCTGCTCCGGCCATCGTCCACATTCCTGCTCCCAGGAATACCCCCGGCCCCCTTCCATCAGCGCCCGGCCAGAGACAGCCGTGCTGAGCACAGAGGAACAACTTCACCATGTTAGAAATGGATGTTACTAAGAAAGTTATAATACAGTTTCAGAGTTTTATATTAAAAAATACAGAAAAGCCAAGGAAGAAAATTAAAATTTACCCATAACCCCACCACATAAAGATACCCAATTTTAACATCGGAATGTTTCTCTCCCGTATGTATTTTCCCACATAATTAAACTATTCTGCAAATACTGTTTTTCAAGTCATATTTTTTCATTTGCCAATATATCCACACTCCTTTACTCATGTTAATCTTTTATGACGTCGCTTCAGATGGTTACAAAGCATGACCTCGTATATGGAGACTATATGTTACTTTAACCAATCCTTTATTGATTAATAATCCACCACTTCTGTTAATATAAACAACAACTCAGCAAATATCCTTGTTCATTCATCTTTGTACACCTTTCAATGATTTAATCAAATGTATATTTTAAAGACTTGGATGCATATTGAAAAATTGCCTTCCAAAATATTTACATTCCCCTCAGCAGTGTGTAAGAGGCCCATGCAGTCCCTCACAGGCCACTACCAAACTGTGGGATGGTGTCCTTCTCATCAGCGAAGGTGGCATCTTATTATAATTTGAATGTATCTCATTGCTTGGAGAATGAATTTTATTTTATTTTTTTGAGGGAGCTCAGCTCTGAGCTAACATCTGCCGCCAACCATCCTCTCTTTTTGCTGAGGAAGATTGGCCCTGAGCTAACATCCATG
This sequence comes from Equus asinus, assembly GCF_041296235.1. Taxonomy (NCBI): domain Eukaryota; kingdom Metazoa; phylum Chordata; class Mammalia; order Perissodactyla; family Equidae; genus Equus; species Equus asinus. Next base: position 54,517,224 of record NC_091814.1, on the reverse strand, counting down.
CCCATCTTCCTTTATTTTATATGTGGGATGCCTGCCACAGCATGGCTTGACAAGCAGTGCGTAGGTCTGCACCCGGGATCTGAACTGGCGAACCCCAGGTCACCAAAGTAGAGCATGTGAACTTAACCGCTGCACCACTGGGCCGCTCCAAGAATGAATTTTAAATTAGTAGTAAACATTTGTATTTATTCTTCTGTGAATCGCCTTTTTGCGTCCTCTGCCCAGTTTTCTCCTTATTGTTTTTTGACAGCAGATTAAGTTAGACGTTCAGTTGAACCACCAAGATCCACAGTGAGATGAGAGACGGACCTGCAGAAAATTCCACGAAAAGAACCAGTGAGGCCACTCCCCGAGCCCGAGGATGAGGGGTTGAGAGTGGAGGTGGGAGTTGGTGGAGCAGATTCCTGTGCAGGGGCTGTGCTGAGCCTGACCTCCCCAGCCCAGTCGGGGAGCGTGCTGCTGCCGCCCGGGCCTCAAGTCTCATGACATGGGCTTCCGTTGACCACGGGGAGGGCGTATGTTCCCTGCAGTTAGGGCAAAGGCTGACTCTGCCCATGGAATCCAGGGGAGAGGTGAGGCGGTTGGCCAGCTGCTTTGGGAGTGGAGCGAGCCAAGGAGAGTTGCTCAGATTCTACCCAAGCAAAGAATGCGAATTTCCTGTGGACCAGAGGTAGAGGTGGCCCATTCAGGAACGAGAAATGGACTGTAGCCATTTGAAATCCTACCCTGTAATAGGCAGAATAACAGTCCCCCCAAAGATGTCCGCATCCTAACATCCTAGTCCTCGGAGCCTGTGAATATGTCACCTTACCCAGCAAAAGGGCCTTTGCAGATATGACTAAATGAAGGATCTCGGCCTGGGGAAATTATTCTGGATTATCTGGTGGTCCCAATGTAATGACAAGGGTCCTCATAAGATGGAAGAGGGATGCAGGAGTGTCAGAGCCAAAGACGGGGAATTTTCCATAACTTTATATATATATATATAATATTTATAAACTTCTGCTATCGTATAGTATTTTACAAGAACTCTCTTGTTTTCAAAATGCTTTTTTTAAAATATATAACATCATTTTCTTTTCTCTTTTTTTTGCTGGGAAAGATTCGCTCTGAGCTAACATCTGTTGCCAATCTTCCTCTCTTTTTTTTTTTCCTCCCGAAAGCCCCAGTACATAGTTGTATGTTTTAGTTGTAAGTCCTTCTAGTTCTGCCATGTGAGCTGCTGCCACAGCATGGCCACTGACACACAAGGAGTGTGGTCCCACGACCGGGAACCGAACCCCGGCTGCTGAAGCAGAGCATGCCCAACTTTAACCACTGGGCCAGAAGGGCTGGCTCTGTAACGTCATCTTCTTGATTCACAGTTGCAATATCTCCTTATGTTTCCAAGGATATTGATTATCATTTTTTCCGAAGAATTGTTTGTACAGTTTTTTTAAATCTCTGCATTGTGTCTGTTTCCCCAAGCTCCTTTTTCCTGTTTGTTTATTTTGGTCTCTGGCACTGATTTTAGAGGCTTTCCTCAAATGCCTAGTGGTCCCCGTATGTGTGTTCACACCTAAGACTGAGGCACCTAAACATGGATTTAATTTTTTGGATTGATTTTTGGAGCTCATCGATCACCTTGACAGGCATCACTGTAGGTTTTCTGTTGTGTTTTTTCAGGCAGGGACCCAGCCACTTCATTGGCAGAAACTCCCAAATTTAGTAGCAGTGGCCGTTTACCCTTGTGCTGATTGGCTTTCCTGGAGCATCTTCCAGCGCCCTGCCTGAAGGCATGGGGCAGGGACACGTGTCTGCTTTCATTTTTGAAACCAAATGGAGAAAGGCTGGAGGGTTCACGTCTCCATGTAGAGGACCAGCTAATCCGCTGGTTCTCAGCTCATGTGCCTCATGTTTCTGAGTTTAGAGTTTATCTGGTACGAATTCTCTTACTTTCGGCTGGATAGCCCATCCTCAACCCCCACAGGCCTGGCTTCCATTCTCTCGACCCTCCCGGGTCAGCTCCCTTCTCCTACATGCTTTTCATCTTCCACTGTCATCTCGTTTTCTTTTTCCTTTGTCCTTGTGGATTTTTATGGTATTTATTCTTTGACTGTCATTTTAATGGGATTTGGGGATGAAGTGGAGATAAAATATTGTATCTACTCCACCTTGTTTAAGCAGAACTTGGGATTTTTCTAGATGGGTACCGTTTGATTGTTATCCTGCTGTGCTGTGCCCCTCTCTGGGCTGGCACAGTGTCAGCTGGGGGTTTGCTGCGTGGCCCCAGGAGCGTGAGATTTCCTGGAACACTAGAGGAGGTGTGGTCCCTGGCTGTCAGATTCTGGAGGAATGGTTCTCAGCTGCCACATTTTATAGTTTTGGGTTGTTTTATAATTTGGTGAATAGAAGAATTCACTTCCAATAATTTATTTAATCTCAGTAAGAACAGTCTTTGTTTTGTGGGTTTTTGAGAAGCAGCAGTAATACTCTTGGGGTGTTTTGAAAGAAGACTAGAGAATCACCCTCTAATCAGTCACCTGCATTTAGAAACACACTGATGAGAAGTTAAATGCCATGTTGTATTAGAAAAACCTACACTCCGCCTAAGTGTCTCCTTCACCTTTACACAGGACACTTCACTTCTGACACTTCTGGTTTCCCTCAGCAAGCAGTTCTATCACACTAGCTGGGCGTCCTACTTTTAACTCAATTCTGATTCTGTACCTGGAGACAGCGTCAAATCCCACAGGTTAAAGCCTCGGTCCCTCAAGACCGTGCCCCTCCCTCCAGCTCAGTCCCTTACGATCGTGCCGATCATTAAGTCCGGGTTGTCACCTGTGCTTTTGACCGATGGGCTATAAATAAGAGGTTCCCACGACCCCCTCCTCCAGTTCAATTAATTTTCTAGAGCAGTTCACAGAACGCAAGTAAACAGTTTACTCGCCGTTTACCAGTTTATTAGAGAAGGATATGATAAAGGATACAGGTGACCATTCAGATGGAAGAGATGCGTCGGGCACGGTGTGTAGGAAGGGGCACCGAGCCTCCAGCCTGTGGGTGCGCCACTTTCCCAGCACGCAGGCCTGGTCATCAGCCTGGAAGCTCTCTGAACCCTGTACTATTGGGGCTTTATGGGGTCTTCCTCGTGTAGGCATGATCACTTATTAACTCCATTTCCAGCCCCTCTCTCTTCTCTGGAGAAGGGGCTCTGGGGCTGAAAATTCCAAGCTTCTAATCAGGGCTTAGTCTTTCTGGTGATCAGCCCCCATCCCGGAGCCCCCACCCCCGCCCGAGTCCCCTCATGAGAACAAAACCTGCTCCTAGTGCTCTTGTCACTGGGTGGCTTAAACAAGTGGAATTGAATGTCTCACAGTTCCGGTGGCTGGAAGTTCAAAATCAACGTGTTGACTGGGCCTTATTTCCCTTGAAGATGAGGGAAGGATCTGTTCCAGGCCTTTCTCCTAGTTTCTGGTAGCTTCTTGGCTTTGGCAGCGTAGCTCCGATCTTGACATGGCGTTCTCCCCGGAGCATGTCTGTCTCTTTGTGTGGAGTTTCTTATAAGGACACCAGTCATATTAGATTAGGGATCTCCTCTATTCCACTAGGACCTCATCTGCAAGGACCCTATTTCCGAATAAGGTCACATTCTGTGGTATCGGGCATTAGGACTCCAACGTAATTTTGGGGGGACACAATTCAACCCATAACAAGCAGCAACGATGAATTTGTAAAGCGGACCTTTGGCTGAGAGAGTCCGCTGGAGCTAACGAAAAAGAGCACATGTTCTAGAGACTATTTGGTTGGAATTCTGGTCTTGCAACTTCTTATGTGACTTAAAGCAAGCTGCTTAACTTCTCAGCCTTGGTTTTCTCACCTGTGTAATAAGAAAAATAGTATTCATCTTGAAAGGTTGTTTTGAGGGTTAACTGAAGGAATCAATTAGAAGCATCCTGCCTAGAACCCAGCACACATCACTGTGCCACACAGTTGCTAGCGTGATGATTCTATGTGACTTTGGGCGGTATCTAAGTGCTGCTCTCCTACGCAGGTGTTGTTATTCAGGGGTCACCAAGTGTTTATAATTACACACCATATCAGCTAAAAATATCTGACTCTGCACGCACTCAGTGTGTGTGTTTGTGTGTATGTGTGTAAACATATACACACACACATATGCATTTCTCACTTTGTTAATGCATTATCTACGTTAGAAGATATACACACTCAAAAGAAATAAAGAGAATGAGATAAACAGAAGTTTGAACAGTTTCTCCCATCACCCCAGTGAAACGTCCTGTGCACCCCAAGTGCATTCACTTCAGAGATTTAGAGACCAGCCTCGATGAGGTTGGAGAGATCAGCATTTGTCTGCGTGGCATCTGCCCCAGTTACAGACCAATGAGCGTCATTGGCTTCCCCCAGTTGACACGTTCTCCACCTTTTCCACTCCACGGAGGCGAGCCCGAGCTGCCAAGGCCATGTGCTCTGGATACCCTGATAAACTCCCATACACTCTCTAATGGACCCCAGCTGTGGCATACCAGTGGCCAGAAGTTTGTCCTGGGTCAAATTCCCCCAGTCTAAGGGTGGTATTAGACCTCTTGAATCGTGCTTTTGTCGGAATACTTTCCTCCTGGAGCCCTCAACGTCCCGCCCCACAGTGGGTACTGCTTGCTTCTGAGACCTGGCGCGCAGCTGTCATCCTGGGAGTCACCGCTTTCCTGAGCGACAGCCACTGTTTCCTGGGCCCCAGGCCTTCCTCTGGCTTAGCTGACTCTGTATTTGCTGAAGCATGTTGTTAATCATTTACTAACACAGGAGGTTTGGTAGGTAAATTTCTCCCGTCTTTGCATTTCTAAAAATATCGTTATGAATAAAACAATTAACAAAGCTGATCTAATGAACATATATTAAATACTATACTTAATAACTAAAGAAAACACACTTTTAAAAACTATATACAAAAGTTCAAGAATTGACTACCATCATAAATCACAAATCAACTTTGAACAAATTTCAAAGAGTTAATTATCTGATCACAAAACAATTATGTTAAAATTCAATAACAGAGACACATCTACTTTTAAAAAGCCATTTATTTGGCAGTTCTGAAACAGATCTCTGGATATCTGAAGGGTTAAAATGGAAATAATAATATGAATCAGAAAAACATTTAAATCTAAATAATAAAAAATACTAACCTTCAAAACTGAAGTAGAAATGTGAGGGAAATTAATAACCTTAAATTGCTTGTATTAGAAGGAGAGAAAAGGCTCGACACTAATGATGAAGTTGGATTACACATCCAAACAAGACATTAGAAAAGGAGGCAGAGAAGAAACCCAAGTGAAGTTGAAGAGTGAAAATGTAAGACAAGGGCAATGCTTAAGAAACAGAAAAGAAATAGAAAATAGTCACCGCAGTCACAGTGATCAACGAAGCTCAGGAAGGGGATCCCAGTGAGGTGAGCCGAGGCGCTCACAGCGATGTCAGGCATGAAGAAAGCCGAGGCGCTCACAGCGATGTCAGGCATGAAGAAAGGGCACCGCGAGATTAAAGATAACAGGCATGTAACGGATGACCATACAGCAATACACTCGCATTCTCAGGGGAAGTGGACAAACTCCTGGAAAAATATAACTGGTAACAATTGCCTCTGCATGAAATGGAGAATTGGAATGGCTTTATAACCGTTAAAGAAATAGAATCATGAAGGAAGCTCTGGGCCCCAACAATTGTAACGGTGAGCTCTCTTACGTGTTCAGGAGACAGACGCAGATGACCCAAACTTACTCCAACTCTTACAGGAGGGAGGAGGAGAGGCAATGCTCCCAAACTTATTCTGTGAGATTAGTGGAAGCTGGATCCCCAAACTGCACAAAGACAGCATGAAAAAAAGACTACAGATCAGTCCAATTCATTAATATGGATTTTAAAAAGCCCTAAGTTAAATATTCCAAACAGAATCTGGCTGTGTTTTTCTTTAAAAAAAATAATATGAGTCTATTGCAAGAAGTTATATTGGAAAATACGTTAATATGATTTACCCTGTTAGAGATTTGAAGAGATATTCATCTCAATAGGCCTAGAAGAAGTATCAGATGACATTCGACATTTAGTCATTGTTTAAAAAAATTAAACCAATCTCTTAGTAAACTAGAAACAGAAGGTGATTTCCTTTATCTGGATAAGGAAATCTGCTTAAAAAAACTACAGCATTAACATTGTAAATCATTGGTGAAACATTAAAAGCATTGCTTTTAAATTCACGAACAAAATAAAGATTGCAATGAAGATTTTAGCCAGCTCAACAAGGCAAGAAAAAGAAGAGGAAAGGTAAAAGGATGAAATAAAACTCTCATTATTTGCCAATGATATGAATACCCACATGGGAGACTCCAAATAAGCTTTATTGCTAGAATTATCAAGACAGTTTAGCAAAGTTGCCAAGTAGAAAATCAATATACAAAAGTTAATTTCATTTTTTTATACCAGTAATAAACAGAAAAATATAATTTCAAATTTCCAATGATAAAAGTAGCAAAAAAGAAAAAATATCGAGGAATAACTCCAAAGATGTGCAGGTCCTTCGTATAGAAAATAATATGACTTTTTGAAAGATATTAGAGAAGCTCTAAATAAATAGAAGACATATTTGTGGGAAAGGAAGATCAATTTTGTAAATATGTACATTTTCTCCATCTTGATTTATAGAATTAAGGAAATTCTAATCAAAAGCTTAACATGGTTTTCCATGGCACGTGACAAGCTTCTCTCAAGTCTGTTTGGAGGAGCAAAGGGCCAAGAAGATCAAAACCCTCCTGAATAAGCACAAGATTGGTGACAGGGGTGGGACAGCGTGTTCTCTCTGATACCACGATTTATTATAAAACTAGAGTAATTAAAACGGTGTCGTATCCGGAAAGAAGAGACAAACAGATCAGGGGACAGAATAAGAGAATTCAGAAACAGTCTCATGCATAGACGAAAACTTGATATATGAGAAGGGTCGTACTGCTGATAATTTACCCAGATGGGGAAAAAGTCAAGTCCCTAATTACAGCATATACAAAAATAAATTCCAGATGGATTAAGAACTTAAATATAAAAGGCAAAAAATTTAAACATTTAGAAGAAATGTAGGAGAAGAATTTCTTGACTTCAAGGAAAGTAAGGGGGTTTTTTTGGTAACAAGACACAAATCACAAACTAAAGGAAAAGATAGATACACTTGAATAATTAAGATGTTGTATATATTTCAATATATTGAATACTTTGAAACTGTTTATCAAAGTACATCATAAAGAGAAAAAGAAGAAAAGACACAGAGAATATATTTGCAACATATGTAAATGAGAAAGGAATTTGTATCCAGAATATAGGAAAAACACCCACAAATCATAAGAAAAATAAAAATAAACCAAGAGGAAGATTGACAAAAGACATCTCACTTTTCACTGGAGAATAAACCTAAAATTGCCCAGGAACATATGAAAAAATGCTCAATAAGATGAGTAATGAGAGACATGCCAATTAAAAAACCACAATGAGAGAACGTCGCAAACACATCAGGTTAGCCAAGATTTTAAAAATCTGATAACATCAAGAGTTGGAGATAATGTAGAGAAACAGCAAGTCTTAAACACTGAGGATGGAAGTGCTTATTAGAATGAGTCTTTGGAAAACAATTTGGAATTAGCTCATAAAGTCGAAGATGTGTGTGCCTCATGATCCAGCTAGCCCGCTTCTGGGCGTATCCTCTGAAGAAGCTCTTGGATGTGCACACTGGACGAGCTGTAGGAGAACACTCACAAAAGCGTTATGTATAACAGCAAAAAACCGGAAAAGGTCCAAATGACCCTCAGCTGTAGAATGCACCCAGTGTGGTATGTGCATAAAACAGGTGAACTGTAGTCACAAGCATCGACATGAATGGATCTGAAGATGTCATCCTGACCATCACGCATGCTGCTGGGAATGTAAAATAGTGCAGCCACTTTGGAAAACAGTGTGGCAGTTCCTCAAAAATTTAAACATAGAGTGACCATATGACCCAGCAATTCCTCTCCTAAATTCTCCAAGAGAATCAAAACATAGATCCATGTAAAAAAAAAAAAAAAAAAACCCGCAACTATACATGATTGTTCACAGCAGAATCCTTCATAATAGTTCAAAAGAGGAAACAACTCAAATTTTCCATCAGCTGAGGAATGGATAAACAAGAACGCAGTGCATCCACCCGCATAACGCAGTGTTACTCAGCTGTGAAAGGGACGAAGTACTGACACGCGATACGACGTGGAGGAACCGTGAAGACGTCATCTAAGTGAAAGAAGCCAGTCACAAGAGACGCATACTGTATGCTTCCCTTTATATGGAATGTTCAGGATTGGCAAGTCCAGAGATACAGAAAGTAGATTAGTCGTTTCCAGGGCTGGAGGGAGGGGGGAATGGAGAGTGACTGCTAACGAGTGTAGGGTTTCTTTTTGGGGTGATGAAAGTGTTCTGGAGTTAAATAGTGGTCATGGTTACACAACTTTGTGAATATAGTAAAAAGAATTTTTTTGAGGAAGATCAGCCCTGAGCTAACATCTGCTGCCAATCTTCCTCTTTTTGCTGAGGAAGACTGGCCCTGAGCTAACATCCATGCCCACCTTCCTCTACTTTATATGTGGGAGGCCTGCCACAGCGTGGCTTGATAAACGTGAGTAGGTCCACACCCGGGATCCGAACTGGTGAACCCTGGGCTGCTGATGCAGAACATGCAAACTTAACCACTGTGCCGCCAGGCCAGCCCCATGGTATTAACAGCCCATGTGATCCTTTAAAGTGAGTTTCAACTATCTCTCTTTCTATCTGTGCAGCAAGTTTCTATCTATCTATCTAGATATATACGTACTCACTTTTGTGCATATTTTCTAATTTCTAAAAATTAAATCCCTTTTTCTGTCTTTACACCTGACATTTAGTTTGTGTCCTGTAGTTTTTTTATGGATGTAATAAATATTTCTGAGGATATTAATTTGAATATTTAAACAATTCCCTTCTTTTCTCTGAATTATCCTTTTGTTTATAATCCCCCTCCCCACCCCCACTCATGGTGAAGGTTCTTCTAAGATATCTGGTGATCTTTGATTGCCTATTCTTAGTTTAAAACATCAGACTGGGGGTCCACGTACGCGGACATGCTTTACTTCCCCTGGTGGGTGGGGAGCCGGGAATTACGCTGCGGACATCTAAATGCCATTTGAGGAGTATCTTTTCTCTGGGACCATTCAGTTTCTCAAGGGAAAAAGCCCTTCCTTGTTTGCTGTTTGGGGTCTTGTTTGTGTCTGGTCTGGGTTGTTGTTTTACTGTCCTGGGGAGGTTGGCGCCAGCTCCTGTGAGCACCTGCTTTGGGTAGCGTTGACTGCCCCATGTTTCGGGTTTCAGCAGCCCTTCCCCACTTCGAGCCTGGGTCCCTCGCCTGGCTTCACTCCCCATGGCACTTCCTGGCTCACGTCCACTGGGTTCTGCAGAACCCAGCAGCCCTCCTCCGTTCCTATCCCCTCAGGCGCGTCACCTCCAGGCTCTGGCTTCCTGTTCTCCGCTTCATCAGTCCTCACTCCTCTCTCTGCTTCATTTCTTCCAAGTACCTGTTGACTTCTCCCATCTGCTGATAACCTCTCTACTGGTCTTTTCGTCGCTCAGATTTTTACATCTTAATTCTTTACTATTATTTAGAGGGGTCTTTGAAAGGAGAGGAGAAAACAAGTGCAGGAAATCCGTCATCTTCAATCAGAAGTTAGGTTACCTTCAGAATAATAATGGAAGACGGCCGGCCGCGTGGCCGAGTCGTTACGTTCACGCACTCTGCCTCGGTGGCCCAGGCTTGCACCGGTTCAGGTCCTGGGTGCAGACATGGCACCACTCATCAGGCCATGCCGAGGCACGTCCCACATGCCACAACTAGAAAGACCCACAACTAAAAATAGACAACCTTGTCCCGGGGGGCTTTGGGGAGAAGAAGAACAATTTAAAAAAGAGAAAAGATTGATAACAGTTGTTTGCTCAGGTGCCAATCTTTAAAAAATAATAATAATTATTGTGGAAGAAAAAGAATGAATATTTATTGAACACTAACTAAGGGCCAGGCATTGGTGCAAGAACTTCATGTGTGTTATTTTGTTGATCTTCACAACAACCCTCTGAGGCAAATGCTCTTTTTTTCCTCCTTTACAGACAAGGAAACTGAGAGACAGATGGTAAATAACTCGCCCAAGTTCTCAGAGATAAGCAAGTGGTGGGACCAGGATCTGACTGCAGGCAGTCTGACTCCAGGAGCTGTGGCCCTGATGCTCATGTGACACACGGCTGGCTGCATCGCAGAGGTCCTATAAGCAGTGGTGGCAGGTGAAAGAGTAAAAACACTGTACCAAACTGAGAGCGTGAAAATCAGCTCAGAACGAAAAATTAAAAACCAGCCCTGCCCTTACTCAGGTTGGGAGGACAGACACAGATAAAATCTCCACAAAATTAACAGGAAACATCGTTTCTCTCAAAGTCACGCAGCAGATACAAAACGTCATCAAGAATGAGACTCCCTTCTGGGGGCTGGCCCAGTGGCCCAGTGGTTAAGTTTGGCACACTGCACTTCAGTGGCCCGGGTTTGGAGCCCGGCCACCAACCTTTACCACTCGTCTGCGCCCGTGCTGTGGTGGCGACCCACATACAAAAGAGAGGAAGTTTGGCACAGATATCAGCTCAGGGCAAATCTTCCTCAGCAAAATAAAAAAAGAATAAGCCGCCCTCTTTGACCACTGCTTTCTGACCACTGATGCTCCCAGACTTGCTTTGCTCTTCCCATCTATTCCTGGAGTACCCAATTGCTAAATGGCCCTCGGCTCACAACAGCATCCACTCCCTAGTTAATTTCCACGTATCCTAATCCTGCCTCAGAAACAGTAATTGGTTCAGAACTCAACCCCACTTCCCTGAGACTCTCCTCAAAATTCTTCAGCAGGAACCCAAACCTTACAAAAGCTGCCTTCCCTCTTCTCTCCTTGTGGAGCCTTGTTCTACAGCTCCTCTGGAGCAACCTCCCTCACTGCGCTCAGGCCATGCATGCGGTTTTGTCAGATGACAGGTCTGTGCCTGCTCATCTTGACTGATTAGGCTTTATTGTAGGTATGGGTGTTCTTAGAGATTCGTTCCTTTGGCTTAAACTCATGAGCTTTCCTACAGCACCAGAGCCCTGGGAGGGGTCAGACATGGAAAACCTCATGAAAATCTTGGGGGACAAGGGCGTCCTGGGGGAGCGAGTTTGGGACTTGGAAGGCACAGGTAGTGCTCTCTGGTGGGCCTTACTACTCTCCTTAGACTGGCCTGGTGTCAGGGCACTGAACCCTTCCAGGGATTGGCTCAGTTTTAGGCATCAGTTTCCATCCTTCCTGGGGCACTTGCTGAGCTGATAGCTATCTCCATCCCCATCCTGGGGAGGTACTTGCTTTAGTCAGATGCAGTTCAGGATAAGCGTGTCTCAGGTGAGAGAGGGCGGTCCAGCCCTGACGGCACAGCCTTGCCGTGAGAGGGCTGAGCCTCTTCCAGCCTTGACTGCACCGGGTTAGGGCCAGGAAGCTGGGGGGGCGTTGACATCAGCCCTGTTGCTGGCACACTACTCTCAGACCCCTAGTGAGAGGCTTCTCAGTGCTTTGAGAGCCACAGACGAGTCCCCAGGGACGTAGGTTATTACTGTCGTTATCATTGGTAACACTTACTAATACTTTTTACATTGGTATTGTGTTTTTAATTTTTCTAAGTACTTTCACGTTGGTCTTCTCTCTCCCCTGTGAGGTATACACAACACGAGTGATCATCCCCTCATTTTACAGTTGAAGAAACTGAAGCCCAGAGAAGTTGTCACTTAACTACGTTGGTGACAGAGCAGAGGTCTAAAACCAAAGTGCCCCGACCCCAGTCAATGGTCACCCCAGTGTCTCCCAGCAGAAGAGGACACGGGTAGGCGAGCGCTGACGTGCAAAGTTTACACTGCCGGGTGGTAGTGGGCGCAGCTCTGCCGACTAGAAACTGGCTCTTATCTCCACATCTCTAACCCAGAGCCTGCCCAGTAATCCCACCTCCAGAAGCCACTCAGCCCCAAACGAGAGAATGGAGCAACGCCCCGGGCTCAGGTGTCTGGGGAGCAGGGGTGGAGGAGGGGCAGCCTCCGCCCTGGCCTCTCAAGGCCAAGTGTGGGCGCAAGAACGCAGAGAGGCCGCTCTGAGCCGGCCCGGCAGGCCTTTGCCTTGCAGCCGGCTCTGAACCGACAGGTTCAGACCAGTTTGTGGCTTAGCCAGCACCGCAGAATGGGGTGGTGCTCGTGGTTCTGTTCCATCCCCACCCTAAAGCAGGCTGCTCCATCGAGAAGGAGGAATGTGGACCAGACAAGAGGCGGTGGGAGGAGAGGACACTCAGACTGGAGGCTGCTTCTGCTCTTCTGAGCACCAGCCCCTGACGCCAGGTTTCAGGCCCACAGTGTTGTGGGGTTTTTACCGGAAGTGGTCCACTCATCAGTGTTTCTTTAACTCAGTTCCACTCTCCTGACTCCACCCTTGCCCTTTCATCCATTCTTCATGCAGCAGCCAGAGTAAGCTTTCAAAATACAAATCTAATCATGTCACTCCCCTGGCCTAAGACTCCCAGTGGTCCCCCATTTTGCATCGAGTCCAAATTCCTCAGCACGGCAGCCAGGCTCTTTGCGCTCTAGAAGAGCTTACCTTCAGCCTCACCTTGCCCCACTCTCCTCACTGCTCACCAAGCTAAGCTCCAGTTCCTGGAAAGGGCTTTGTGTGTTCCTGCCTCGGGACCTTTGCATCTGCTGTTTCTGCCACCTGGAATGCCCGTTGTCCCCACCCCTCAACCCTTTCCTTTCTCTCTTCCCACTTATATTCTTCAGATCCTTCAGATGTGAGCTCAGTATTTTCTTCAGAGACATCTACTGAGATACTGTACCCCACATTAGGTCCCCTTGCATGCTCTCAGAATACTCCATACGATAACTGTCATTATTTAGTTAATGTCTGTCTCATCCTTTGCTTGACCGAATGCTCCATGAGGACAGGGAACCTGTCTGTTCAGCTCACTACCATGTCTTCAGCACTGGGTATGAGTGAATGAATTACATTCAATTTATTGAAGACCTAATGCTCTGGTTCAGTAAAGACTTGCTGAGCATCCTCTATTTGTCTAGCATGATGCAACTTCATGCAATCTTAATTAATTTAGTGTCTACAAACTTTAAGCTAGGATTTGGGGTCCCAGAGCTGAGGTTCCCACATTGAGATTATGTGTTTTAGATGAGCTCATTGAAAAGCATAGGCCTGGCACACAGTAGGTGCCCAATAAATATTTATTCAAGGGACAAATGCATTGAAGAAAGCATCGTTCTGGTGAAGAAGTTAAATCATACATTTTACAGCCGGGAAGAACAGGGTTCCCCAGGTCACATAGCTTAGTAAGTGCTAGACCTCGGATTTGGACCCCGGCTGGAGGCGTGAGTCACCCTGTGACCCACTCAGCCGTGTTGGCCCAGTGGGGAACTCAAAGAGATGAAAAACCTTGGTCTGTCCTGGGGGCACTGACAATAAAGTGGATAAGAAAAAGCTGCAGATACAGGAAACAACCTGAAGACACAGTTGCCTCTGTGAGTTGGTGCCAAAGAAATTGATATGGACGCTAAGTGAAATTGGAAATCAGAGAAGGGAGGGCTGGGGGGGTGGGGGGGCAGTGAGGGACGCCTCCAGAGAGGGAGAGGCGGGAAAGGGCTTTCTAGGAGCGTGAGACAGCGGAAGCCGGGGCGGTAGGAACCAGTCAGCATGAACCCCAACCAGACCGTGCATGTTCCTGAGGGGCAGGAGATGAAGCATGGAGAGGACAGGGGCTGCCAGAAGCTGAGGATCCTGCATAGCAATGGAGAGGCGGCTGGACCTGGCAGTGGGAAGTCATCTGAGATTTGCAATCAAGGGAGCAGCCGACGCGAGTGGAGTTCCAGGAAGACCAGTCTTGGGGGTCGCACAGATGAACTGTAGCGAAGAGGAAAGAAGAAAAGGCAGGGAGGAGAGAGGGAAGATGGACAGATGGAGGAGGGAGAGGTGGTGTTTCTGGGCTCCCAGGAGGCCCTTCATAACGGATATCTCATTTAATCCTGTCAACAACACTGAGCTGTGCGTGTTCTCGTCTGTGTTTTGCAGATAAAGAAGCTGGAGTTTGAAGAGGTGGAATCACTTGTCCAGGGTTACTCAGCCAGACAGGGACCAGAACCAGTGCTTGGGTGTTTTGCCTCCAAGTCCAGCTACCTTTCCACTACATCACGAGGTGCCTCGGACAGAGCACCCGGTTAGGAGGTCCTCCCAGCAGGGAGGTCGTAGGGCGGTGGCTTTGGGTATAGGAGGAGATGTCGTGAGCTAAGATGAGGGTGCCTGTCTCAGGGGCGCAGCTCTAAAAGCATCGTGGCAGGCGTGCCAGCGAGTTAGCCATGAGGTCAGGAGCAGCACGATGTCAGTCCTGGCAGACGTGTGGAGCATGGAGCCACACGGAGACTTGAGTTCAAAGCGAAGTCTCAGCAGATGTGGGTAGAGCAGAGAGTCAGCCTGGCCTGGCGGCCACAGTAACAGAATTCTGGTCCTGGAAGCCTCACTTTGGGACTTTGGGTCAGTCATTTAAACTCTTTGAGCCTCAGCTTCCTCATCTGTAAAATAAAATAAAAAAATCTCGACTTCCTTCTCCTCTGTGTTTTGAGACCCAAATGAGATTGCAGCTGCGGGCTTGTTTTGTTTGCTGAGAGATGCGGGCTGTCAGCAGAGATGGGAGCTGGTGGGCGGCTGACCCGAGGCCTGGGGGCCTTTCCTCCCAGGACCCGAGGGGCACTCTCCCGAGCTGTGGCCCTGAACTGAGTGTTTGTCATCAACCATGCCTCCTTTTGACTTAATTGCCTCTGATCACTTCACTGCTCATTTCTTTTTTTTTTTTCCTTAAAGATTGGCACCTGGGCTAACAACTGTTGCCAATCGTTTTTTTTTTTTAATTTTATTTTTTAAATTTTTTTTGTCTGCTTTTATCTCCCCAAACCCCCCCGTACGCAGCTGTATATCTTAGTTGCACATCCTTCTAGTTGTGGGATGTGGGATGCCGCCTCAACGTGGCCTGACGAGCAGTGCCATGTCCGCGCCCGGAATCCGAACCCTGGGCCGCCACAGCAGAGTGCGCGAACTTAACCACTGGGCCATGGAGCCGGCCCGTTCACTGCTCATTTCTTAAGCACCGACTCTATTTAAATCGTGGTGCTGAGCTCACCTTGCTCCAATCCTCTTAGCACACTTCTTTTACTTTCCTCTTTACTGTAGTTGAAAGGGTTAGTCGGATAAATCCACTGTGCTGCTGGTAAAAAGTGAATTACCTATACCCAAATATTGAGATGCACTGTAATGCTTCTTTCACGTTTTCCTCAGCCCGTCCCCTTCTCCGCTGAATTCACCGTCTGTGGCATATTTGTGTTATAAATGACAGGTATAGCTCATCAGATTCAGTTGTAGAAAGACGAAAAAGGGAAAAAAATGCTGACTAGTTTTCATTGCTAGTGGACTTTAAAACACGATGCATTTTGTGTGTGTGCGTGAGGAAGATTCGCCCTGAGCTAACATCCATTGCCAATCTTCCTCTTTTTTTTGCTTGAGGAAGATTAGCCCTGAGCTAACGTCTGTGCCGATCCTCCTTTACTTTGTGTGTGGATGCCGCACAACATGGCTGATGAGTGGAGTAGGTCCACACCCAGGATCCTAACCCGTGATGCCAGGCTGCTGAAGCGGAACACACAGAACTTCAACCACTGGGCCACGGGCCTGGGCCCTAAAACACGATGCATTTTATGTGTGTGGGTTAGGAAGTCTATGCGTTGGCTAACACAATGCCTTGAGAATTTACTTTTCACAGAAAATGCCTTAGCGGGGGTTGGCATTTTCATTTATTTGTACCAAAGCCTCAGAGAAAAATAAAATGCCAGTGTGTTGCTCAAGTGTGCACCATCCTAACAAAACAAAACTGGCGCAAATGTCTGCACACACTGGGCCCATCCAGTCGCCTGAGGAGACAGCACACCTAGGGGTCTTTAGGGACCCATGTCTCTACGAATGTGCCTGCCGAGGCCGTCCCGCCTGTAGCTCACTGTCCTTGTCTGCGCACGTCTCCTCAGCCCCGGACGCTTGAAGGTGCAGTGGGTGCCTCTGGAGATCAGGGTCAGAGAGGCCAGATGGCGGGGACCCCAGTTGCAGGATCAGGCCCATAATATGGAGAGACAGAGAGAAAGGAGGCAGAGAGGTTGAAACACTGAGCACTGATGGAGAGGCAGGAGTGCAGCCCCATGGAGACACAGGCCCCAAGGAAGGTCAAAGGGGACATCACCCAGGCCCAGAGAGGCGAGAGTCCTACTTTACTGAAAACAAAACCCACTCTAAGGGAGCATCCTAAACACCCCTGACTCTTTTCCATCCCTTTAGCCCAGTTGTGTGTGATCAGTTTGTTTGGGAGATTCTCTGCTCCCTGGGGGCAGAGGCCGGGGAGAGGATGGGAGCAAAGCTGAGCTCTCTGGTTGGGCAGGAGCAACCAGCTGTCTGAACGAGTGGCCTTTGAGTAAGACCACTCCTTACCTTGTACACTGGGAATTCGTTCATTTATTCATCCAACAATGTTTACTCAACCCTTGCAGATGCGGGGAGCATGCTAGGAGCTGGGACAACAGAAAAGAGTGGAAGTCAGTCCCCCCAGTTTTCTGTGATGAAGCCACACAACAGGGCCTCCTGCCAGCCACATCGGTCTGTGGCTCCTCGAGGAAGGAGTCTGAGCTCTGAAGACTCTTTTATTTCACAGCTCTTACATTTTCTTATTTAGAGGCTTTGCCTTTCTTATACTTTTCTAGAAAATCATTTGGAAATAATTCCAGCCTTGGATCAGCTAAACCAGGGAGGAAATGGAAATAGTCTATACCTGGCCTGGAGGACAGAAGGGACAGGACAGAGGCCAGGCATGAGAGTGTGGTAGCCATTCCATCAGATCAGTACAGGGGTCAAGTGAGGGGGTGGCAGAGGAAGGCCTGGGGTCTTCCTTCCTCTTGGGTTTTGTACCTATGAGTGTCTGGAGGCTGCTTTGTCCAATGGCTGAGAGTAGCCCCAAAGGTTGGAACTAGGCATAACAGGATGCTGAGCGGTGGCAAGGACCCTCGGGCCCTCTTGGCCTTTGGTGAGGCCACCCCTCACTCAGGCGGCACCATCTTGCATCTGGGTTCGGTGCATGGCTATGCATGGCACCCAGCTCAGTCAGTCTACTGCCCTGATTCTCTTCTCTCCATCAAATTCCATCCTGCCTCGGGCAACTCACCGTGCCCCTCCTCACGCAGGCCCTACAGGATGGGGCCAGTCAGCGGCCTGCCATCTTCAAATCCTGCTGGAACACGAAGGGGACAAAGTGGCCCCCACTTCTGGCTCTTGACGGGAGAGCACCCAACCTTCCAACGCCCCTCCTGTTCCCTCACAGCTGACCTCCCCTGCCCTCCTACTCCCTTCCCTCCTCAGCCTGGGAAGAGAATGACAAGAATCTCACCTCCTGTGCAGCCGGTTCTACTTTCTTCTCCCCCTCCCAAGAGCCCAGGTCTCTTGTCTCTCTTCCAAGGCCCAGCTCAAGTGCCAGGCCAGCTAAGTCCTGATTCCTGTGTACCAGAGAGGTGGGGCACAGGCAGTGCTGGAGCAAAGGAAGGGGGCTGGCACTCATACTGAAGGAGCACAAAGAGGGGTTCATTTATTTGTTCATGCGCTACTTCACTCTTAGTGGACTGAGAGTTTTCCACAGTGTCTCTCTCTTGTCCTTGTCCCCAGCAGCTATTCCTCCCGAAACTCTCTTGCACACACGTGACTTTAGCCATTTTCTGCACCTAATTCCAATGTGTGTGTCGGGGGCAGTGGGGGAGGTTCTCCACCCCACCAAGCAATTCTTGGACACCAGCTGGGTGTCCTACAATTCAACTCAATTCTGATACTATACCTGGAGATAACCTCAGATCCCACAGGTTAAGGGCTCAGTCATACAAGACTGTCCCCCCTACCCCTCCACTTTGGATGCCAGTCACAAGCCTAGATCCTTCCGATTCACCAGCTTTAAAATTGGAGGGTTCAGTTAATTTGCTAGATTGACTCACAGAACTCAGAGAAACATTTTACTTACTAGGTTACTGGTGAGGGGGAGCAGAATATGCCACTCCAAAATACACCACTTTGACATACTGATTCTTTGAATTAAAGTTACTTGAGAAACAGCTAGTGCAAGAAGGACACTCTGACCCTCCTTTGCCCCCTGAAGGCAGGAAATAAATCTCTTCCATGAAGGTATCCTCCCTAGACCAGGAGGGTAGAGACATCCTTAGCTCCAGAGACAGGGAATTCAAGGCCAAGAAGGCTGCATAAACAAACCTTGTTACTGCCTTCCTAACTTACTACCCTAAGCCCAAACTTCTTGTCTTGTCAATTGATGCAGGCTCTGTGAGCCGAGAAGTCGAAAGAAAGATTTCTTGGACTCTCAAGGTCTGGCAGTAGTGCTCTTTTATTCAGAGAATAGCATGGAGTAGCATGGGGACAGGGCCTGTGGGCAGTGAAGGGCTGCAGATGGGGACAGGACCTGTGGGCAGGGAAGGGCTGCAGATGGGGACAGGACCTGTGGGCAGTGAAGAGCTGCAGATGGGGACAGGACCTGTGGGCAGTGAAGAGCTGCAGCATGGGGACAGGACCTGAAACTGGCAGAGAGTCAGCCATTGATGACTAAGTAGCTAGGAACTAAAGTTTTTTTCCTCTTTGCAATTACTGATTATAGCTTTTAGCTATTAACCCGCCCATCGTTAACTGTGCTGCTGAGGCAATGTGCTCTCTGACTCTCACTAGGCTGCTATAGATAACATCTTCCTGGAGCCTGGGTCACCATGGTAATGGGTGTGAGAGCTGTTCTTCAGGAATTAGAACTCTACGTCCACTTCAGGCCGGTTGAGACCACCAGCCCATCAACTAGGCCTGCGCAGATGTCCGATAGGTGACCTTTTGACATCAAGAGGCTAAAAACTCCACACTCAGATCATGGTAATGCCGCTATTTTGTGAACATGGGTCCCACGAAGAGGCATGGAGTCTGACTACGCTTGCGCAGATTGTCAATTACCTCCCCTCTCCCCACCTGCGATCACCTCTCTCCACGTTTCAGACCACCTTGCCCCCTATCCCATAAATACCCCTGAGTCCCTATTTTCAGGGAAGTGAATTTGAGCTCATGCTGTCGCTTCCTCACGTGGCTGCCTTGTGAGTAAACCCTCTCTCTGCTGCAGTCTCGTCTTGGTGTTTGGCCTTCTGGGCGGTGGGCAAAAATGAACCTAGTTTGGTAACAGACCCAGGGCAGTGAGAGCTGCAAACATGGGCTGAGGGCAGGGCTAAATTTATAAGGCATAGGTATGTGAATTATTTCTTCACAAGACAAAGGAAAGATTATGTGAAAAAATCATTAAAATGGTATCAGTGTAGGTGGGGTCTGGTTATCGGGTGGTCCTATAACTTTAGATAAGAATCAGATCCGATCAGGTCAGCAAGTCCTATGCTTCCCAGAGGATGATAAAGATCGGTATGTGGGGCAGGATGCCTTGGGCTTCTCTCCCTGGGGCAGCCTTGATCCTCATCATCAATTCTTCACAAATGTATTGTTTCTTTGTCTAAAAGCTATAAAAGCTGCCTACTTTGGTCACTACTTTGAGCCTTATATCTTTAGGGCTCCCATGCATATGAAATTAAATTTGGTTTTCTTCTGTTAATCTCTCTTATGTCAATTTAATTATTAGACCAGCCAAAGAACCCAGTAAGGAAGAAGGAAAAGTTTTCCTCCCTTACGCTGGTTTATTAGAGAAGGACACAACTCAGGAACAGCCAGATGGAAGACATGTGTAGGGCAAGGTATGGGGAAGGGCGCGGGCCCCCACGCCCTCTCTGAGTACACCTCTTTCCCCCGATCTCCACGTGCTCACCGACACAAGTTCTCCAAACTCTGTCCTTTTGGGTTTTTAGGGAAGCTTCATTACATAGTCATGACTGATTCACTCACTGGCCATTGGGGACTGATTCAACCTCCAGCCCCCTCCCCTCCCCAGATGTTGGGGGTGGGATGGAAAGTTCCAGCTCTCTAATCACAAGGTTGGGTCCCAGGCAACCAGACCCATCCTCAGGTGACCTGGGGGCATTCCCAAAGTCACCTCATTAACACAACAGAAGACACTTATCATTTTTGATGCGGGTCGGTGAGCCAAGGAGTGGAAAGAAAGATTTCTTAGACTCTCAAGATCTGGCAGTAGTGCTGTTTTATTTAGAGAATAGTATAGAATAGCATGGGGACAGGACCCATGGGCAGTCAGAGCTTCTGCTGCCGCCGCTTCTGCTGCCCCCGCTGGCATGGGGACAGAGCCCACAGGCAGGCAGAGCCGCTGCTGCTGCCCCCGCTGGCATGGGGACAGGACCCATGGGCAGGCAGAGCTGGTGCGTGGGGACAAGACCCACGGGCAGTCAGAGCTCCTGCTGCTGCCCCGAGTTGAGGGTTAGGGCTAATTTTATAAGGCATGGGTATGTAAGTCATCTCTTTACCAAGACAAAGGAAAGAACATGGAAAAAAGTTAAAATGGTATCAGTGCAGGTGGGGTCTGGTCATTGGGTGATCCCATGACTTTTAGACAAGAATCAAATCGGATTAAGTAAAGGTTAGAAAGGTTAGACGCCACCACCCTAAACCAGTTACGTGAGATTGCCAGACAGCAACCAACTTAAGTTCTTGCCTTCCCCATTAAGAGCTTCTAGAGATAAGACCATTCCCCCTTCTTCCTGGCACAGAGAGGGAGGCATCTTCACAGATAGAGGTTTCCCTTAGAAATGTAAATGTTTCCCAACAAAGGGGCAAACAAATTCCACTCCTTGGAGCCTGAATCTCATCTGTAGTTTTAAAACTAACCAGCCTAAAAATCCTCATCATAAACCATTTTAAAATTAAGCAGCCTAAAAATCCTCATCAATTTTCATCTCTTAGGAAGTTCCGAGGGTTTTAGGAGTGGGTCAGGTCAAGGTTAAATATAAATTTCTCACTCTAAGTCACAGCATCACAAGCCCCTAACTGTTTCTCTCTACGCCTCTGGACAAAATTCACATGACCCAGACAATGGCTGTTAACCTGAGAACCATTCTTGACTCACTATTCCCGAGACTAGCTGAACTTCTGCTGCCCTCTCCTGCTAATGCCCTCTAAGACCTTTCACTCTCCTTCCCCAGATTCGGAAGGAATAAAGGTTTATGCTAACGGCGCTTGCTCTCGTGGATTTTCTTCCACAATGCTCTCCTTGTCATAAGATGGCCCAGTCCTGGAGAGCGTCTTCTATTATCCCAAGAAGAATCTGGGGGATGGGGAACATGGGGAGAGAGGAAGGGAAGATCATTCTGAAGTCTGTGGAGGGATTTGAAAGAATGTGTCGGGAGGGGATCCCAGCACAGCGTGAGTGAGGCCTGTCTAGCAGGCGCCGCACCCAGGGGCTGGCCCTGGAGCCCTTTCTCAGCTTCCCTCGTCCCCGGGTGCTCTCCCCTACAAGCCTCCTGGGTGGATGACTCCTCGCCTCACCCCTGTGCCCCACCTCTCAGGCAAACTGTCCTTGCTCAGTACCTCCATTTGCTGCAGAGCCCACATCATCCGCTTAGTTTTCTCTAAGCCCTGGAAGAAAGGTGATCGGCTGAAACAACTGAGACTCATCCAGGACCTGGCACTTGACAGAGGAAGATGGGCCTCTGGAAATGCAGGCTCAAGGTGTCTAACCTGAGGTCAGGACTTGATCCCAGCACTGTGCTTTGGGACACCCAGTGTGGATGCAAGTCCTTTTTGTCTCTCCATATGGTTAGCTGGCCCTGGTCCCATCTCTGCAGAGCCAGGTACACAATTTCTGGGTGTGAGGAGGGCCTTATCAGAGGGGATCGACAGAAGCTTGATAGCCAGGCCAGGGTCCAAACTGCACCCCACACTACAGCCACACACATCTGAAAGGACAAAGTGTTCCCCACTAACCCTGCTTCCTGCTCCTGCTTTCCCCGAATGGAATCCAAGCTTATTGGAAGACAGGAAGAGTCTGTCAAGGCCAGGTTCCTATCAAAGGGCCTTTTGTCTCCTGAGCTAAACACTGGCTTATTGTTACCTTCCTGACTGGGCCCTTCCAGAGGTGGGAGGCCGCCCAGAGCCTCCAGTTTTGGTTTGCGGCTCTGAACGCACTGGTGCAGGAGGAAGAGAGTGGCCCGGCTCTGGGCGAGAAGAACGCCTGGGACAGGCTAGTGTGATGTGTTTTCTCAGGGCTTCCTGTCCAGGGACGACGGCTTCAGTGGGACAATGGGACACATAGTTACCTTTCTTCAGGACGAGGAATTCTTACATCTTTCCTTCCTCCCTTCCAAATTCAAGCCTGTTAAAGAATTCTTTTCCCCTTGCTTCTCAGATTAAGCACTTAATCCTTCAAAAATGGAGCCCAACATCATTTGCTTTCAGTCAGCTTCCTTCCATCAGCTCCATCAATACTCTAGTCCGTACCCCTCAGCGGTTACGTACCCACCTGCATGGTGCTCATAGGCTCGTCTCTTTCTGTGGCACTCTTCATCCGTGGGCTCCATCTCCCACAGTGGAAGGCTTTCTGAGGGCAGAATTCATGTCTCCCCCATTAGCTTGGGAGCTCCCTTCTTTACGACTCAAAGCCTGAATAGTACAACACATCATGTTCTCTCAATGTTTGTTAAATACTGTTACTAGCCACAGCTCTCAGAAGGACGGTGTTTGAAAGGTCTGTGTGGAAACAGACTCTCTCTCTCTCTCAGGATTGGACACGTCGATGCAAATAATCCATAACAATCCATAAACCAAAATTGGGGTGAGTTTTTTATGAGCCAGATCTACAGACCATACAGCCCGGGAGAGTCCTTTCACAAAGGAATGGAGCGCTCCAGGGAAGTGGGGCTGTGCAGAGAGGTTACATACCGTTCAAAGAGCATGTATCACATATGATCGGAATGTCCCTTTTACAACAGTCACAGGATGGTCTAGCCAGCACAGCGATTCACACAGCAACTGATGAACACAGCAGGTGGCAGGGCTGTGGGCTCGAACTGGGTGGTCAGCAGGCAATCCCTAGCCTAGGAAGAGATGCTTCTCCTTAAGGAAACACGCCTGTCAGGGAAGTTGCAGCTTTCTTTATCTTAAAGGGCATTGTTCTTGTCTTTGGGACATTGTAAATACTTAAAGCAGATATACAATGCATGCTCAACTCCACATCAGGCCCTTTTGGAAAAACACAAGGTTGGGCCAAATTAGTTTTACACCAAATGACTTCCTCATATACCCCAATACATCCTATTGCCTGCCATTTATTTATCAGACATAAGCTGCGTGGTATTTCATGTGGATCAACCATCCACCTTCAACAAGTTACTGCCTTGACTATAGTAAATGATACAAAACGAGTTTACTTAGATTGCCCCAAGTCTGGAAGGCTATTGCCTGTTTCAGTAAGGGGTGAGGGTTTTAATTAATCACGTTCTCTCCGCCCTGACACTCCCAACTCCCATTACTGAGACTGAAAACATAGGAGGGAAGAATTTCCTCCCAGCCTGTGTTCTGCTGTACACCTAGACTGGCTTGACACCGGTGCTCCCTAGGACAGAGCCCAGCCTGGGCCCGAATGGGGGCTCCCTGCACCAGCATTCAAGCAGCTGTTCTTCCGCACCCCACATCTTCTGCTAAATACGCAACTCTGACCTGGCCTCAGTATTTCATAGAGCACTCTACTTCTGCCCGAATTGAGACACGCCTCCCCAGCACCCCCTGCCTCCTTATGTCAAGGCACTGGGATGACACTGGGAGGTGGTGTCAATGTTCTGCTGACCCTAGGCCATTTCCAGAACATGGCTTTTCTGCCCTTGTAAGTATAGTCGCACTCCGCAGTGCTTTGAGAGTGTATCTTCAAGTTCCTTGTCAGTAGCCTTCAGGTACTGATAGCTCCTTCAGGTACCGTCAGGTGCGGGAGTGTCTTTCACAGGTTCTGGGAATGAGCAAGGGTGGCAGCAAGAGCTGTGGACTTAGCTTAATCGAGCAGAACACTGGGGCAGTTGTTTTTCAGAACAATTGTTTTCTGCTAGAGATGTTTTTATTTATTTTTTTATTATTATATTTTAATTTTTTATTTTCTTAACTTTTAAAAATTTTTTAATTTTTCCTTTTTCTCCCAAAGTCCCCTGGTACATAGTTGTGTATTTTTAGTTGTGGGTCCTTCTAGTTGTGGCATGTGGGACGCCACCTCAGCATGGCCTGATGAGCGGTGCCATGTCCACATCCAGGATTCGAACCGGTGAAACCCTGGGCCGCTGAAGCAGAGCGCACGAACTTCACCACTGGGTCACAGGGCTGGCCCCAGGGATGTTTTTATATGCTGGCTGTACAATAGTGAGTGAGGGGGCCTCAGTCAGAGGGTCAAGGTGGGAGATAAGCCTGTACTCCACAAACCCGGATTGACCAATTCCACCTTCCTTTCTCTGCACGTCCTGAAGAATACACAGGTGGTCTCTGACCTCATTTCGGCCTTCAGTGCCACCACACATCTCTTCTGTCATTGTTCCAAATGAGCTGAACTTCTCACTTCTACCCGTAACGGCTACTCTATGCCTTCTCCTGTCTCATCAAGCTCCTTACTCCACCCCTACGGCCCCGGCTCTCAGCCGCTGACATCACTTCCGAGTTAAAAGAGAAAATACAGTCCATTAACAGGGAACTCCTTTCATTTTCCACCCTCTACCCACAAAGTTTTTTCTTTTTTTACATCCCTCCATCCTTTGCTTCTTCTCTCCTGAGCTGGAGGAGAAGGCGCTGACCCTCCTTCCTCAGAAGAATTCATTCTTCTTCACTAGATTCTGGCCTCTCTTCCCTTCAAGAGCCTTGCTCTATGATGATCACCATTCCTATATATTTGCTTTTTTCCCTGCTGACTCTTTCCCCCTAGCATATGATCATGCTCAAATCTATTCCATATTAAAGCAAACAATTAAAACAAACAACCCTCCACGCCCTTTGGTCCCTCTGTCAGTTTCCCTGGCTTTCTTTCTCCTTTCATAGCTAAGCTTAAGCCTACACTCACTCTCTCCGCTTCCATTCACTCTACAACCTGCTAAATTTAAGCCTACACACTCAACTCTCCACCAAAACTGATTTTGCTGAGACTGTTGGTGACCTCTTAATTTCTAAATACAGTGGATATGTTTTACTCATTGCCATATTTGATGCATCTGGGGTATTTGATATTGTTGACCTTGTCTCCATCTAGAAGCTCTTTTTTCCTTTCGCTTTCACAATCTCTCCCTCTCTTTCTCTCTCTACTGTGTTTCAGAGAACTCCTTTCTTCTTTTTTTTTTAAAGATTGGCACCTGAGCTAACAACTGTTGCCAATCTTCTTTTTGTTGTTTTTTCTTTCTGCTTTTTCTCCCCAAACCCCGCCATACATAGTTGTATATTTTATTTGTGGGTCCTTCTAGTTGCGGCATATGGGACACCGCCTCAGCATGGCCTAACGAGTGGTGCCGTGTCTGCGCCCAGAATCCGAACCAACAAAACCCTGGGCCGCTGAATCGGAGCGTGTGAACTTAACCACTCGGCCACGGGGCCGGCTTCTAGAGAACTCCTTTCATATATTCATTAAACAAATACTTGTCGAGTGCTTACCACATGCCAAGAATTCTTCTACAAGATGGGCAAAGTCCTTGCTTTCACAGAATTTACATTTTGGTTGAGGGAAAGAGAAAGCAAATAAAATAAGCAAACACACAAGAAAATATCAGATAGTGGTGAACACTATGCGGAGAATTAAAGTGTGGTACTATGAAAGAAAAGATTGAGTGTCATCTTTAGGTTGAGCTTCAGCAAAGGCCTCTCTGAAGATCTGAAATTTAATGCAAGACTTGATGGATGAGAAGGAAGCAGCTGTGTAAAGATGAGGTGAAGAGAATTCTAGCAGAAAGAACAGCCAAGGCGAAGTCTAAGAGCTGGGACGAACTTGATGTGTTTAAAGGAGAACGTGTATATATATCTGAGCAGGGGGTCCCGGCCTGGTTGGAGCCCTGGGGCCCAAGAGGATAAGCTGGCAAAGGAGACTGAGAAGGAGCAGAAAGCACCCAGAAGACAAGAGAAAAAAGTGTTTCAAATAGAAGGGAGTGAGTTGTCAACTGTGTCAAATATTGCTGAGAGATCAAATAAAATGAGAGCAAAGAGGACCATTGCCAACGTGAGCATCACTAGTGACCTTGACAATGCAGTCCCGGGGGCATAGAGAAGTCAGATGCTTGTTTGAAGGAGGTGGAGAGTGAGTGTGGGGTGAGAAGGGAAGGGCTGTGACGATTTCAAGGAGCGTTTCCAGAGGACAAGCAGAGAGCTGGCCAGACCTCTAGAGTCGTGCCGTCCAATATGGAGGCACTAGTCACACGTGGCTATTTAAAAACTTAAATGAAAACTAACTAAAATCAAATAAAGTTAAAAATTCAGTTTCTCAGTCACATTACCCATATTTGAAGGGCTTGATAGCCACATGTGGCTAGTGGTTACTCTATTGATTAGAGCACGTATATTTTTATCCTCACAGGAAGTTCTATTGGACAACCCTGCTCTCGAGGATGTGGGGTTAAGGAAGGTTTTGGTTTGGTTTGGTTGTTAATTTTTACTGTGAGAGGTACTAGGCAGCGGTCAGACAGAGACTGGAGGTGCATCTTTCTTCATGGACGTCTCTTCCTTTACCTCCCTTCAGATGCTGGTGCGCCCGACAGATCCATCCATCACCCCTGCTCTTCCTCTTCCCTTGACAACCATCCTCCCTTGACAACCTCATCCATGCTTACGATCAGTTGTCACCCATCAATTGTCCCCATTATTATGTCTCTCTCCTGAGCTGCAGACCCATAGTCCACCTACCTAGGGACCATGTCAACTTAGAAGCCCCACAGCAATTTCAAACTCAGTATGTCCCAAACTGAACCACCTCTTTCTCCTGGTCCAACTCCTATGGCACCTCCATGAGTTCCATCCACTCGCCCACGCCAGCAAGGTGAGAGTCATTTTGAACTCCTCTTCCTCTTCACTCTATCTCTGGTGAGTTGCTCAGGGGCTTGTTAGATTTGTGAACACACATGGACTTGCTTCTCCTCTCTCCCTCTTGACTGGCTTATTTAAACTCCCACTGGGACTGTTAGGCACATTGTGGATTAGCTTGCAGAACACTCCTACCCACCTCCTTCTCCCAGGCTGAACTCTAGGAGAGAGGATGGGGAAGGGACCTTTACAAGTAGAGGAGGCTTGTCTCATTGATCTAAAAGAAGAGTTTCTGAGCAAGATTTTGCTTTCCTGATTAAAAAGGACAGATACATCTGCTGCCACGCTTTCTTTCCCTTCTTCCTCCTTCGAATGCTGACACCGTGATTGGAGGCACCATATTGCAACCAATGAGGGAAAGGCAAGGAGAATCACAGTGCCTCCAGCCCCGACCATTCCAACAGCACCTCCTCCCAGATTTCTCAGTATGGGAAAAAAAATAGCCCTTTTATTTAAGTCAGAGGGGATTCTGTTACCTGCAGCCAGAGCATCCTTGACCGATAGTCTACCTGGTCTCCTTGTTTCATTGTCACTGCAGTGTGTTCCCTCTCCCACAGCCTTGGCCAGAGTAACCTTTATAAAAGGCAGTCTTGGTCTTGCCATTTCCCTACTTTAAATCCTCCGTTGGCTCTTCATTGCTTACAGGGTAATGTTCAGACTCCTTCACGCGGCACACAGGCCTTCTACCGTCTCCTGCTGTCTGCTTCTCCAGTCTCATCCCGTGGTGTGGTACATCACAGACAATTCTCCACGTGAACCATGTCCTTTCGTGTTTTCTTGGCCCACGCTGTTTTTTCTATCTGAAATAGCTTCTTCTCACAAGGCTTTTCCCCTTCCTCTCTTAGAGCTCTATCTTCTCTGGTTCTGTATCCCTACTGTCTTTATTATAATCACATTTTGTTGTCTTTTCTTCCACTAGATTATGAGCTCCTCTATGATCTGGATTTGTCTTATTCATCTTTGTTTTCCCAATATTGGGTGAGGGCTGGAACTCAGGAAATTGTTTGTAAAATGAATGAATGAAAAAATGAGTGCACTGAAACAGAGGCCATGATTCCATCTCTAATTCTACATCTTATGACCCCATGACTCTCTGAAACTTATTTCCTTCATATGTAAAACAAGGATAATAATTCTGCCTTTGTCTAGATCATAGGGCTCTTTGGAGTTCAAATGAAGTTATTTGTCTGTGGCAGATCTGTAATGGTAGAAACAGCACTGGCCTTGGTGACAGGCAGACAGATTCAAATCCATGGCTTTACTAATTGCCAAATTATGAACTTGGGCAAGTTAAGTAAACTCTCTGAGCCTGAGTTCCCTAATTGATAGGAGGTCGTATATACATGTGTGGGCTTGTGATGAGGATTAAACCTGACACTGGATGTGGGAATTCCTGGCTCATAACAGGGGCTCAATAATTGTTAGTTGAAGTAGAAGTGAGGAGAAGAGGTCTTCAGGGCCATGGGATCCCACCTGGGACACACAGTTCCTGGAGAAGAGCTGTGGTCCAAAGACTGCTGGGCAGCCAAAGCCACAGAACACTGTGTGCCTCCTTTCACAGCTGCCATGCCAGCAATGCCATTCTCCATCCCCAGGCTGGAGGAATAGGAAGATTACTAACATCTGTACAGCACTGAAGAGACCTCCCGGTGCCTCCATCACTATGTGTCTCATGGAAGTCTCAAAACAACTCTGTGAGTCAGGGACGGAGTAGAGATGGTTGGTGACTTGCTCAACAGCATACAGCAGCCACGTGGTGGAAGAACCAGGTCTTACAACTCCATATTTTGGAGCCTTCCCCTGCTTCCTCCCTCCCAGGACTGGAGGGGAATACAGAGGCTGAAGGAGAACTCAAAGGTTCAGGTTCCTAGGGAGTGAGGAAGCCTTACTCATGGTAAAGCCATGCTCCTAGGGGCAAGGGAAGAGAATGGAGGGTGAGGGCTGCTCTTCAGGGGCTGACAAAAGGGATCCCTAGTGTAAGTGAGCAGGAAGCCAAAGAGTTCAAAGTCTTCTTTTTCAAAACCAGCCCCAAGCCTCATGCAGCTTCTTTGAGATGAGCCCCAGGAAAGAAACTGGACCCAGAGATGGGGTGGGCTGTCTGCCGCCCATGTAACTCAGGTCCCCACCCAGAAAGTTCTCTCCTGTCCATGTGCTTGTCAGGCCCTGCACATCCAATCTTCCTGAGCCCCAATTCCTGCCATGAAGTCACTCACCAGTTAAGCTCAACAGCGCGGATGACGTCTCCAGATGCTGTTGAAAGTGCATAATCCTATCCCGGTATGAGAGGCAATCAGAATGGAGAGGCCACAAGACTGATCTCTTATGAGACCTTTCCCACTGGAACATTGACCGAGGTTGGCAGTTTTTACCTCCTTGAGAGGATGACGAAGAAAGGACTATCTTAGAAAGTTTGTACTCCAGTCAGAGATCGAGGCTGATGCCACTTGTTAGCTGTGCTGCTTGGGGCAAGCCTCTTATCCTCTTTCTGCCTGCTTTAGTTTCCTCTTCTACAAAGTGGCAATATTACTAGAGTTGTTGTGAGGATTAAACAGGATAATGTGGGTAAAGTGCCTGCCTCTGTGTCTTCAATATACTTACTGCAGTAAATGCTACCTATTATTACAGTTTTCAAGATAAGCACCAGGATCTCACTCCAGATTCTGCCCTCTTAACTTGTTCTCTGCGACCTTTCAAGGTACATAAGCATGGTCCTGGGGAGTTGGGATGAGGTTCTCTACCTCTGGTTAGGAGGTTCCCCAATGGAATCACAGACCCTGGGTAGAGATGATGCCCATGCATTTGCTTGCCAATCCTAATTCCTGCGAGGACCCCTAGGACCACCTGTGAGTCCCAATGTAAATGAGGCATAGTCAGAAAAATTGAAAAGGTGCACCTGAGCCTTGGTGAATCAGCATTGTCTCACTTTTTGTTTGAGCTGTAGGAATGATGGGCCTTTGTGGCACCCTGCACCCTATTCCATCATTCATTCCTTCATTCATTCAACAAATTTTCATTGAGTGATTACTATGTACCCAGAACTGTGCAATGTGCAGGGCATACAATGATGACCAAAAAGAGACACGGTCTTTGATCTTATGGAGCTTAGTCTAGTGGAGGAGTAGACATTAATAAATCAGTGATAAGCAGACGCTCTCTAGGGAAGAGAATGACTAATTCCATGGACTGAAGGAGTGACTACAGCTCAGAGAGGGTGCAGGGGAGGCTGGAGGGATGAACTGGGCTGTCTGTGATGGAACTTTGAGAGCTTGGAGTCCATGTCTGAGATTTTGGTTTGTATCCAAAGAGTAATGGAGAAGCCAGGTCCTGACTGCTTTAGTTTTCTATTTTGGAAAAATAATTCATTCTTAAAACTTTGTTTTTAAATAATTTTGAACTTTAAAAAAGTTGCAAAAAGAGTTCCCACGTACTCTGACCCATCTTCCCCAAATGTTAACGTCTTACATAGTACACATTAAAACAAGCTGGGATGTCCTTTTCTGGTGTGAGAGCTAACCTCCCTCGGATCTCACGTTGCATTTATTTGCTGTGTCTCTTTTGTCCCCTCCAATGTGTGATAGGTCTTCACAGTCTTTTCTTTATCTTTCAAAACCATGGTGCTTTGAAAGAAAATTGGCCAATTATTTTGTAGAATGTCTCTCAATTTGCGTTTGTCTGACGTTTCCTCATATTTAAGATCAGGTTGTGCATTTCTGGCAAGCACACCACGACTGTGACGTGTCCTTCTCAGTGCCGTGTACTAGACGTCAATGTGTGTTATAATAGGTGATGTTAACTTTGATCACTTGACTGAACTTGTGTCTGCCAAGTTTCTTCATTACAAAGATACTATTTTTTCCTTTTAAGGGATACTTTGAGACTTTGCAAATATTCTTTTTCTCATCATACTTTT
The DNA here is from genome assembly GCF_041296235.1 of Equus asinus. Lineage (NCBI taxonomy): Eukaryota > Metazoa > Chordata > Mammalia > Perissodactyla > Equidae > Equus > Equus asinus. Next base: position 54,486,087 of record NC_091814.1, on the reverse strand, counting down.
TCCCATTAATTTTATCACCAATTAATGAATGATTCTTGAATAATTGTTGAATAATTCAAAAATTAATACCGTAGTGTTTGCCAAATTGTGATTTCTCTATTTCCATCGTTCCTCCTATGTTTATTGATTGAAATTCTACTGACGTGAAGAATGGTTCCTTAATGCTAATTTAATTATTTATTCAATTATTTGTTTATATCAGTTTAGAATCACGTATATTTATTTTATTCTATGGGTTATAGTCTGTGACTATCATTTATTTTGTTTGTCAACTTATCCATGTTTGGCAATTGAGAGACCCTTTACAGTGGCTCTTTTGTCCTTTGGACATGCCCCCACCATTTTTTGAGTATTTCTTTACTTTTTGCCACCACAAGATGTTTTGGGCCCATCTCATCCTTTCCCTGTCCTTAGGCTGGAATTCTCCAAGAGCCTCTGGATCTCCTTTTTGGAAAATGACACTTAGAAACCAACATCTGAGTGCTAGAGCGTTACAACAGGGATGTCATTGCTACTAGGCTCTCTCAGCGGACAGAGCTGGGAAATATATGTATGAATATCACACACATGCACACATCTATCTCTCTGTCTGTATTCGGCTATCTGTATGTAGATTAAAATCATGAGTTTACACAGATACCTCCAATACCAATCCAGAACCACAGGGTTCATTCTAGTCTTGCTCATCTTCTTGTTTATAACTCCCTTCTCCAACAGTGAGAAACCTGGCTCTTTTATCCACAATATACAGTCATGTGTCACTTAATGACAGGGATACGTCCTGAGAAATGCATTGTTAGGCAATTTCGTTGTTGTGCAAACATCACAGACTGCACTTACACAAACCTACGTGGTATAGTCTCCCACATGCCCGGGCTACGTGGTACTAATCTTATGGGGGCACCGTCATATATGTGGTCTGTCGTTGACCAAAACGTCATTATGCGGCACATGAGTGTAGTTACTTATTTGCTCAGTCATGTAATATATGTAAAGTAAATTCAAAATGCTAATCCGTAAATGTGAAAAACACATTCATCAAATTCGTCAGCTAGAATCTGGCTTTAGCCTTTGACAGCATAAAGTCAAAATACATTTTTTTCAAAGTTACTTAGATTAGTTCTTTTCTTCCCCACTCCCACTCTCACTCATAGTAATGAATGGTTATGTCATTCATTTTTAATAAACTTAGGTTTACTTTTTACTGTTTGTATTCCGTTTTGGATCCTTCCACCTTCCTCCTCCAAACACATACGCATCCTGGTCGTCATTTGTTCATTGTTTATATATTCTTTCTCTGGATAAAAGAAACATCACCACGGGTCTAAAATCTGAAGTCTACGTAAAGGTATCCTCAGAGAAGTGCCATGCCCCTCTTCCTTCTACCCTGATCTCCCATTCCCCTTTTCTTCCCACAGCTTTCCACCCACCCCTGTATTTCTTTACAGGGATTAATGTGTATCACGTTAGTTTTTGGTTTAAACTTCATGTATTTCTTTTTGCACAAATGTGCAGACACATGCATTTTCTAAGGGCCTCTTCTTTCTTCTGTGAGAGGTAGTACACTACAGATGAGAAGACAACTCTGGTTGCTGGGTGGAGAAGGGCCTGCAGGAGGGCTTGAGTGGACATGAAGAGAACACTTAGAAAGCTGCTGCGATGGTCCAGCAGAGAGATGTAGGGCGCTGGTGCACTTGTGGTGGTAGGGCAAAGAGGAAAAGAGGACAGATCTGAACAATGTTTGGAGGTGACATTGCCATGATTTGGTAACTGATTACTGAGGGCATGGGAGAGGGCTGTGTCATGCGTGATGTTTTGGTTTCCGGCTTTACTGACTGGATGGATGCCAGTGTTGCTTACTGAAATATAGAACACTGTAAAAGGATCAGATGAGGGGTCCCCCACATAGCTCTGTGTTTGGACACGTCCAGTTCGAGGTGCCTTTGAGATGCTGAAGTGGAGATGGAGTAGGCAGCTGAGGCATGAAGCACAGAGTGGCAGTCTGAAGAGAAACTTCTCAAGCAGTTAATTCTGCCCTGGTCTTCTGCACACTTAGGTCAGGAAATGAGAGCACAGCAGCACAGGGAGATATTCCAGTCCCATGCAGAAGAACAAGAACAAAAACGCAAACTTGGTGGTCACTCCAAACTCTTCTTGCAGGAGGCTGGCTGCTCAGGGCAGGCACCCGCCAGAGGACACCCTTCCCAGTAGGGGAGGTCAGAGGCACAGGGCTGTCCCTGCTTCTTGAAGTGGAGGTGAGATGGCAGAATATTTGGGCTAGAGTTGTAACTGATTTCAAGTTACCGTAGAATGCCGATGATGCCATGTTGAACTAACTTCAACTAAATGATATCCCCACAGCCCACAAGACCGACCTGGGGCCCTGACTAATGCAGAGGAGCCCTCGCCTGAAGGGCTGGACTTGGGAGTCACTGGGAGAGAAGACCAAAGCTCTCCTCATGTCCAAGTAACTGCACAGAGCAGGGAGCAGCCAAAAGGGGCCCTGCTGAACCCCTTGGGAAGAGGATAGCGAGGTTGGTGTGAGTTGGAGGCGTAGATGTGTCATGTCTTCCTCTCCACTTTCAGGAGTGAAGGTAAGGAGGTAGAGAACTCTGGAGTCTCCAGAGCTCATTTCCACGAGACACCTCTATTCATGGATGAGAAATTGTTTGGAAAAGTCCCTTGGAGCAGATGCTCCTGAGTGTGGGTGGAGGTGAGAACAATTTCCTGGGTGTGCTGTAACACATCGGGAGGGAAAAAGAGGAAAGAAAGAGTAGCAGGGGAGGTGGTGGCGGGCTGAGTGTGAGTGTTAGGTCCCTCAGCACCCCACACCCCAGTCTTCAGTTCAGATCTCAGAAAATCACAAAATGCTTAAAGTAGCTTGGTTTTCCACGGGAATCAAGTAAGGGCCAGGATTTTGAGTCTGGAGTGGTGGCAGTGGGATGGTGAGGGTGACACGGGGTGGGCAGTGTGCGGAGTGCGAGGGCGGGGAGGCGTGGGGAGGCCCGAAGCAGCGCACAGCTGGAGACAGGACGCAGGAGGGTCGGGAAACTGGAGGAGGGCTTCTGACTGTTTCAGGTCGAGCAATTTAGGTGTAGGCTAAGATCCATTCAGTCCTCAACGGGGACCCTTTCGACATCTGAATTACGTATGTATATGATAGTAATATTAACAGAATGCATTTATTGAGCAATATGCTAAGTGTTTTTTACACGTTTTACCTCCTTTGATTCTGTCCTCATAACAACTGCAACAGGTAAGGATTATTATTGCCTCTAGAGGGTTCATTCCTGTTATAATTAAGTTCAGTTTTTTATTCCATTCTTAAACTAAATAATAACTGTAGGATAGCATATAGTCCCCTGAACCACACAACAAAGGAAGTTAAAGGATGCAAAGAGAAAGAAATAGAAAAGGAAACCCGGGTGCTGAGAGCCTGGCAGCCTGAGCCTGTGCTGTTGGCCACTATGTGTTCTCAATTTCCTCCCCCCACCGCCCCCTGATCCGTCCACCCACTTGCCCATCCATCTTTCTCACCATATCTCTATCCACCTATAGACATAATTCCTCTTTAGGTGGGAGGTTGGAGTACACAGCCTAAAAGTTTCCTTCCAGCTCTTGGGTTCTGTGAGGTGTATTTTACCTTAGACTATATTGTGATTATTTTTGGCAGGGTGTTGATCTTCCTAATGAAGATCAGGGCCGGCACGGATCTAGGAGGCAGTCCAGTCAAGTCCGCCATTCTATGAGTGAGATGAAGTGACTCACTAAACCTCGCCTCGTCCCGAGCTTTGCCACGATAGCATCCTGCTTCAGATTATTTTGAACTTTGGATACACAGCAAGTGGTGATAAAGGATAACGATCCAGGTAGGCAATGAGTAAGAGGGAAGGAGGGCCTAGAATTGGAATGTCACCTATGTTTAGCTCACTTGTATGCTAAGTCAGTGACAATCATGATGGTGATGGCCGTGGTGATGGCAATGACTCCTGCAATTCACAGGGCCCCTATGTCAGAAGGGATTGGGAGAGGTCGTCCACTATCCCCTCCTGCCTCCTGCTAACTAATGCCTGATTGATTCCTGAAAGATGCCCACCCTACTTTTTAAAAATGCCCCAGATATCTCTCCCTGATTTTAGCCAGAGTTCCCTCCTATTATATGTTTATTCTTTTCTTCCATCTTAAAATAAGTAACTATACAATAGCATTTAGTTCCCTGAACCACACAGCAAAAGGAAGTTAAAGGAAGCAAAAAGAAGCAAACTATATGGTCATGGGTAGCAAAAGACTGGTAAAGGGGAAGCTGGGTTTTGGAACAGGGAAGCTGGTTCAGCCTTCACTGAGAGACAAACACCATATTCACACTGATCCCTTTCTTTTCAAATTCCAGGAATCACGGCGTGGGTGAAGTTGAGTCACCTAGAAAATGTGCCAAAGCCTAGCTGTTGCTTTGGACTATTATTCGCAGCAAGACCTCTCCCCTTTCGTCTCAGAGCTGAATTGGGTGAACTCGTGGCTTCCAACCCTTTCTACATTTGCTCCCTTTGAGAAGGAAGGAATAAGACCCAGAAGACAATACTATCCTTTATTATCTACACTATTTCAAGCACTGAGCTTTACATATTTTATATCACTTGTTCATCCCACCAATCTTGAAAGGATGGTGCTACCCCCTTTTCCAGAGGAGATCTCTGAGGTTCAGAAAGTTAGAGTTCCAGGTTCCCTGATTATTAAGTGAGGGAGGTTGAATTGAGCTCAGATCTGTTATGCTCCACAGTCCCTCACGTGAGGAAGAGAGCTTGGGAGCATTTTAGCTGCATTCCTCCTTAGATTCTGACTGAGATGGACATGATTTCTCCTGCTCATCCCCCTGGTCCCCACCTCCTCTAATCTATGAGCCTATAGCTTCATATTCTGACAGCACGATCCTTTTCTTCCTACATGTATGATCATGGATCAAGGGGTGGAGTGGTTCATCTCACACGCTTACATATATTGTAGGCTCTTAAATCTTCACTTCCAGCTCTAACTCGTAACATCACCTAGGGCCTTCTCTTCAGTCTTTCACCTGTCCTGCCTTCCAGGGAATAGACATCAGCTTTTGCACACCTGCCGACCCCCAGCTTACAAAGTGGTCTCCGCCAGACCACACTTCCCACTGTGGAAGGAGGCACCTGAGAGGTGCCTGGGCCCATCCCCTGGCCTCTGTGTAGGCCAGCACGTGGGCCTGCCCCACTGAGTTGGAGAACTCTCAGGATAGCACATGAGTGGTGATCCAGAGAAGCAGCTGCCAACACATCTGAGGGCTCAGAACTACTGTGCTAGGCTGAGCAGACGCTACCTCCTATATCTGGCACCTGGTTTGCTCCCAGTGGCAGCAAGATTGCAGCAGAGATACAGGCCAAGTGAAGTAGAATTGCTACTTTACGTTTTAAAATCGAATGAATGGCCTTTACAAACTTCCATCCAAAATCCTTCAAAAAGAGGTGAGGACAACCCTGACCCCACTCTCACCTTCCACCTGATCAGTCTAAGCTGAAGGAAGAGCAATCCTTTATGGATATGGGAGGACAGATAAAGTTCAGGATGGGGACATTCTCACTGGGTCCACTTGCCCCTCTTCAAGATGGAGACAACTGGATTTGGATTTATTATCCTATTCTTGAATCCCAAACACCATTCTTACAGCAAAAATGCTCTTTGAAGGGTGAGGACATGGGGAAGCATGGTATCCTTAAGTAACAAGGGAAGAGAACCTCTCAAATTGGGAGAATTGGGGAAATGGGCATGCCACTAGGAACGAGGACGCAGAGCAGAAGGGCAGGCTGGATGTAACTTTCATCTCGGAGAAAAGTGAACTTTACGCCGTGTTGGCCAGCCTTGTGTTGATGCCAGGGCTCCAGATACCTACCAAGTCTTACCTTACAGCTAGCCCCAAGCTTCCTTCTTTATCAGGGCAATTAACAAAAAATAAAGTGATTGCTCCTCATGGTGTGTCCTGAAATATACACATGAAACAGTTCAACCAAATACAGCCTGTTGAATTGGTCCTTCAGGAGGGGGGCCTTCCCTCTTTTGGGGAGTCTGTGATAAGATGTGGCTTGGCCCTTTGTAGGAGTCCCTGTCAGCTGTGACAGACCAGGTCTTCGCCTAGGACCAGGAATAAGGTGCCAGGCTTTCAGGGTGTGTGTGAGAGTGTACATAGAAACTGTCATACCCTCATCCCACGTACCATATCAGGGTGGAGCCATTTGTTGTCCTCACCTTAACCATCTCAACATTTTCTGAAAGACTGAGCTTTGACGGTGCTGGGTCCCCAAGGTCACAGCCCAGAAATGCTCAGCAGACCCAAAGGGCACCTTGCCAGCAATGGTTCCCTTTATCTGTCCCTCATATCTGGGGATCCTGGACTCCAACCAGGTCACAGGCATGAATAACATTTATTTCCTAAGGGGAAGCAGGGGTCTGTCTAGCCATGTCTGATCTCCAAGCTTGTATTCACAAGCTCACACCACCTACCTATGTTACCCTCTGTGGACATTTTCTCAAGTTGTTCTCAAGGAATTTGGGGTTAATAATGAGTTACTATATTGCTACTTTCCAAAGATAAAATTAAAAAACACAACACCAAATATGATCCTGAACAATATTTAATCTCTGGCGTTTCAGAAGACAGTCGAGCATCTTGAAGGGCCTTAAGGTTGAGCCTTTGATAGTGACTATTGGTCCTTGGGGTGCTGTGTGGACATGCAAAAACACTGCTTGAGGAGAGGCAGCGTGCAGCGTGGAATGGGAGGCAGGAGCCCCAGCTCTGTTAGCACACGGCAGAGTGACCACGGATGAGTCACTCCCCTTCCCCAGCTGGATAGAGTTGGACAGAGCGTCTCTAAGGTCCCTCCCAGCTCTGATATTCTATGAATAACTAGCAGAGAATGCATTGTGTTGATTTCTCATAGGAACTGAAGAAATTAAAAAACTACTTGGAGCAGCATGAACACAGACTGGAACAGTCCTTTGGTATTTATAAAGCCTCGGCCTTGGGCTCCTACATCAGTGTTGGCCCATCCCTGGGGTCAGTCATGTGCAGACTGAGATAGGGAGCCAGAAGAACAGGAGTATCAGAGTCAGGGACCACCGCACAGCATATGACTGAGTTTATCAAGCCCAGGGACAAGGACCCTCCCTAGTGGAGGTGTGCCTGTGTGGTCACTTATCTTGCCTTCTCAGACCAACAAGAGCTCTTCTGCTCTCAGTCAACTAAGAGTTTTAGTTACAGGAATGTGTCCTATCCTTGGGACTGGGGACAGTGAGAAGGCAGTGGGGGAAGAGATAACAAACCAACTCCTCTTGGCCCCAGACCCTGTCCAGAAGGCCAGAACTGAGAGACGGATCCAGCAACATATAAGCCAGTCCCCATCCATTGCAGCGTTCTGGGAGACCCACATTTTGTGGGATCCAGTACTTGCCTAATGACCCTGGCACAGACATCATCTCATGTGACTTTTTTTCTCAGGCTTAGTGACTGCTCTCCACTCAGTTCTGGCTAGGCTGAACTCTACCCAGTGTAAGAAAATCTCCAACAAAGCAGAACTCAGAGCAATGACTCCTTGTGTCATATAAATAGCTTCAGTGATATACACAGCCTATAATACACACCTCCACGTACACACACACACACACACACCCTCTTGTAGAAATCATCTTCAGGATGACTCGTGCAGGCACTCGTTGGCACAACCACTCTGAATAAAAATGTTTGCTTGGACTCAATCTCTCCCTCTGCTTCACCTCAAGAGAGAAGAGAGCATCGGAGAGAAGCTGACCCCTGCCCAAGCCCTCAGTCGTGAGGAGGGAAAGGCTCCTGAGTGGAGCCCTGAGTCTCCTCTTATATGGCGGGGGGCAGGGAGGAGGTGGTGCTGGCGGCACTGGGGCAGTGCCTACTCCTTCAGCAGTCCCAGCTTCTTCAGAGCCTCCCTCCGATGTTCATCAGGGACGCCTTTGGGGGAGATCTTAACACTGACACAGGGGGGTCGAGGCAGCTTGTCACGGCTCTGCCCTTGGTAGGACAGGCGCTTGGAGCTCTGCTCCTGCTCCAGGTCAGCCAACTTTCCCACCTGGATAGCTGCAAAGTCCTTCCCCGTGCCCAAGGAGGCAGGGCGGGGCCGGGAATTACGTAAGACACTGGGCGAGATCTTGTTCAGGAAGGAGCCTCTTCCCAGGGAGGTGCTGGTTTGGGGGCTGGGACCTTCCTCAGCGGAGAGGTAGCTGCTCAGCCCCACGCCTGAGCGCTCCAGAGTGTTGGACTTAAAGTTCATCTGTCTCAGGCCAGGGATGTTGCTCTCCTGGAGAGTCAGCCCTGAATCTGGCTTTGGCTGAGTCAGGGGACTATTTACCCTGGGGGCCTTAGGGATAGGAATTGGCATGGATTTGGCAGCTGGAACCTGCCCTGGAGTGGGTTCCTGGGCAGGAATCAAAACCTTGCCTGGAGAAGATCCCTGAGCTGGAGCCGGAGCTGGAGCCAGAGCCTTCACGGGAGAAAGTCCCCGAGTTGGAGCAGAAGCTGGAGCCTGTCCTGCGGCTGGCACAGCTGCGGAGATGGGAGCTGGGGCTGGGGCTGGGGCAGGGGGCAGCACGCCAGGCTGCTTGGCTTTGAGGGATCTGGTGGGCTTACTTAAGTGGGGGATGGGCTCATCTTGGTCCTGGGGTAGCCCGAGCTTCTCCAGCGCCTCTCTGCGGGCTTTCCTCTGCTCCTGCAGTGAAGAGGCGACCAGGCTGGACTCTCCAGGGGCAGCCTCAGAGTGGCGGGACAGCCAATGCTGGGGATCACTGTGGAAACTGCTTCGGCTGCTCTTCAGAACAATATTAGGGGGAAGCTTCCGGGGCTTAGGGGCTGTGAGTGGAGCCAGTTGGGCATTTGGATCCCCTCCTGATGGGATGGGAGCATCTTCAACTCTCATATTTTGAGACAACATGGCAGGAAGAGGCCGGGGTTGTCCTGGTTGTGCCATTGAGTCTTTCTCATTGGCTTTTTGGGACATGGCCTCTGAAGATGTCTCCTTTCTCTTCTGGGGGCCGAGTGACCTGTGGAGCTGGGGTGTGTGGCTATTCTCCCCTGGCCCTTTGGGTAGGCTGCCTTTCCCACACTGCTTGGGCTGGGTGTCCCGGAAAGCCTCTGGTGGCGGGATGAGCGCTGGGTCCAGATCTATGGCAGCCTCCCGGGGGCCGGTCAGAGCCTGGCCGGGCCCACTGCTTTGACTGACCTGCTCTTTCTCAGGCTCTGGGGCAAGTCCCTCAGACTCCCCCAGGATGTGGCTGTTAGTCTGGATGGTGCTTCTCCCGAGGTTCTGGTTCCTGCCAATGTGGATATTTCTGGGGAGGCTGTAGGAGCCAGACCTGAGGCCCAGGCCTTGGAGCTCAGGTGGATAGGGAGAGCTGGACTGAGTCACTCTCCTTGGCTGTGGTCCTTGCTGAATGGTCGTCTCCTCTGAACGTCCTGTGAGGGTCCAGGAGGACAGGCAAAGAAGAGGGGACAAAAGTGAGAACCTTGCTGCTGAGGGAAAAGCAAATACTTCTGGAATTCTGATCTCCACTTAGCAAAGGATGGTTTTGGTTTTGTCGTTTCTTTGCTCTTAAAGGGGCAGTGCTCTTGTCTGGATATCATTTAGACTAACACATCAATACTAGCAGATTCCCTTCAACCAAGGATTAATTTTTCACAATGGTTGGGGAAAGGGCAGCCCTGGATCATTCCATGTCCTTGTCTCAGGCTCCTCCTAATGCTCCACAGATGCACCAGGGTTGGGGAGAGACTCAGGCCAGTCCCCCTCGCTATCTTGGAGCTCCCAGGTCACTGAGCCCAACAGAAGCATCGAACGTGAACAGCATGAACGGGCAATTTGCTTTTGATTTGACCAGGATCTGCCTTCTTCCACCTTCACTTTTATAAGTACCTGAATGATTCTGTAAGGCTACAGCTGTCCCCGCACCAGAGAGTCACGTGGGCTCTTTCCTTGCAGCCGGCTAGGCAGACGCATCAGGCCCACTAGGCCAGGAATTAGTCTTGGGCAGCGGGGAAGCCCCATGTCCCCATTCACTGCTCTATCTCCGGGAAGGTCTAACATTATCAATAAATATTTTCTAAATGAATGAATAAATCATTGCAGTCCTGATAGCAGTGGGACTGTCCTCAGGAGTAAAGTGCCTGCTCACCCTGGGGTACAAGGCCCCACACTCATGGCCACATTTATGTGCCATCCTGTTCCTCTTCTACTGAGCCTCAACACCACTGGCTCTCCACACTGTCTCACAAGGGCCTCGAGGAGCCACCACTGAAGTAAAGGGAGCCCTTCCCTCTTCTTATCTCCTGCAGCTGCATCCTCTGTGTCATCCAGATTAGCTCCCTAGACTGACTCAGTCTCTCCAGAGCCGTCCACCCATGCCTCCCTGATTCCTTCCCCCACCTCTTTGGTCATATGTCTTTAGAATTTCTCCATGAGAGATGGGAGCTGCTCAGATCCCCTTCCCTCCTAGCCTCTCATGCTTCATATAAAGACAGAGGAAGCTGGCTTGTCAGCAGTCCTTCCTCCCCTCCAGGGACAAGCTCTATTCTAGCTAGGAGAGTGCAGAGGAGTACGGCTGTCCCTTCTGCCTGTGACCCTTAGAACAGGGCAAACTAGGAGGGAAGTGGCCAGCAGGATGTACTGATTTTCTGGGTTTCCTGGAGGTGCTACCCCAGAGAGTCTCTCTTACCCTGGGGAGCAGGCTGGGTTATGGGCAGTGCCCGGGGACCTCGGGGAGTTGTGGCTTGCTCAGACTCGTCAGTGGACAGTCCGCTGTCAGTGTCCAAGGAGCCGATGGTCTCCTCCAGGAAGAGCAGACACTCCTTCTCTTCAGCAGACAGGAAGTCGTAGCTGCTGTCACTCTGGAGTGAGGAGAAGAAGGAGAGGGAGCTGAGAGGGAGCTCCGCAGAAACCGGCGGGGCTGAGAACCACCCGGCACTGGGGAAGGAATGCTGAGGAGCTGGAAAGCTGTCCACGATGTCACTCTGCAAACCTGCTGGAGGTGCTTCCTGAAACTGCAGGCACCAGGGAGGGCAGAGACGGTCTGGCTGTTGTCCGACTAGCACCCATCTCTGGTAGCTGGGCAGGCAGATGGCAAGGGGCCTTTCTTTTGCTCAGTCCTGGGTGGAATGCTTAGGGGCACAGATCAGAAGCAGTTCCAGGTTCTAATTCCTATTCCTCTGTGTGACCGATGTCAAGTATTTTACTTTGTGTGTCTCTGACTTAGCTCTAAGTTATATGGGCAACATAATGATTTGCCCTTAAACTTGAATGGTATTGCTTTTAACTTTTCAAAGTACTTCTGCCTATTTGATCTGGCATGTCAAGGACAGTATGAGGACAAACAGAAAATAAGGCCAAGTACTGGCTGCCGGGTCAATGAGAACAGTGGCATGACTAGCCACAGATACATTTACTAAATAATTTATACTTGACTTTGAAATGCATTCCATACAGGATTTTTTCCCCTTGTGTATTTACTTTCTTGATGGCATTTGGGTCTGGCTAACATTCAAATAAGGGTGCATTTCTTGAACAAATATTAACTTAAGGGGGGAAGGTAGAAAAATCAGATGGATATGGGGGAGGAGAAAGCAACTTGGTATTAAATATTAAGTAGATATTAAAGTAAGTCACTTTTATTATGAGAAAGCACATAGGAATATTTGGGAGAAAATGCTATGGCCGTTTCAGATGGTTTCCGCCCATGTTCTACAAGGCCAGGAAGATCCACGGAACAGTCGCTCTCTGATGTTGAAGGTTGAAGGGAAAACCAAAGGACAAATGGGAATATAAGATATTTGGCCTGAGTCCCTTCCTGGCATCTCCACCCCTCTTTCTAACATCTGAGTCACGGCATAGTTGTATACTCTCCAGACCCACTCAGATGGTGAGGGAAGACTTTGAGGCAGCCCTAAAAATATCCTGGGGGTGGGGGAGATTGTTGTTGGAATAACCCTTCCAGTTCCCCCAGCCCCTTAAAGAGCCATCTGTCAGTCGACTGAGCGAGGCCCACATGTCAAGGGAAACCCCAAATATAGCCCTGGAAGCCCTGAAGCCCACTCCAGCGCTTCCCGGGAGAAAATCTTCTTTACTGCCCTTTTCCTCCTAAAATAGCCTTGCCAAAATAAGCCAACTCTGAATGAGTCCTTCATGGATGCTTCACTTTGAAGACCTTTAATCCCTGTCACGCTCTGTGTCCAATGGTATGGAACTCCTCATATTAGCCTCAGTCTAACAGAAGCAGAAAGATGTCTCTGTGGCCCCACCATCTAGGGTCAGAAAGAAATTATATACAGACTGCACTTTGGATTTTGTGTGCATGTGTGTGCTGGTTTTCCTACTCCATTTTTACATATCAAAACTCATTGACTATATTAAACATCCTTGACATGCAGTAGAGATCCTTCTAATCCTGAAATTTTCAAATACCTCTCTAGGATATAATGCAACAGAGTAGAAATTCTCAAAGGTTATTATGCACGTGATGAGTACCAATAACAAAGGAATGCTTACATTGAGACATAGGGCAGATTTACTCTTTCATACCAGCCTTACAACAATCGACAGTTAAATTCATGCCCAGAAAAATTACAGTTTATCACATGCCAGTCACAAATTTTAAAGATTGACACCTGAGCTAACAACTGCTGCCAATCTTGTTTTTGTTGTTTTTCTTTTCTTTTTCTTCTTCTCCCCAAATCCCCCCAGTACATAGTTGTAGATTCTAGTTGTGAGTGCCTCTGGTTGTGGCATGTGGGATGCCGTCTCAGCCTGGCCTGACGAGCGGTGCCATGTCCGTGCCCAGGATCCGAACCAGGGAAATCCTGGGCCGCCGAAGTGGAGCACGCGAACTTAACCACTAGGCCACGGGGCTGGCCCCGAGTCACAAATTTTAAACACAGTGCTTTGGAAGGTTCTCAATCTCTGCTCACAGCTAGGCTCTATCTTTTCTACACAGACACATGTACTAAGTGCTTTATACGCATCTCACTCCCTGCAAGAACTCGATGAATTCAGTGTTAATACTATCCCCTTCTTGAAACTGAGGAGACTGAAGCTTAGAGAAATTAAGTAATTTTCCCAAGGTCATACAGCTTATAAGCAGAGAACCCAGATCTGATTGTCTCCAGAACCCAGGCTCTTAATTATTCTTTTCTCTTTGATCTTTGCAAAAGCCTGAAGTAATGCTGCTCGTTGCAGAGAACTTCAGGAATCCATGTGCTACAAGGATCTATGTTCTAGTTCCCACCATGACCTTGGATCATTGGCCTGCTTTCTCACCTCAACTCAACCCCTCAACCTAATGAAAACTAGGAAGAAGTCTTATTTGTCCTATTGCTCTCTGGGGTTGTCCCACCCTATTCTCTACAGAACCAGGGGTGACTCAGAAAACATCAATTGGTATGATTCACTCCCTGACAAGGAAGATAAAAGAAAGAGAAAGAGCCATGAGTAAGGACAGTGGTGGGCAGGGCAGGGCAGGTATGCAGAAAGCAGGCCAGGTCGCAGGACAGAGGGTACATACAGATCCAGAGTGGGTGGAGGTGATGCTCATCATGCTGTCGCAGCTGCTGATGCGGGTCACAGGTTCCAAGCCAGGCCCGGCTGGCCACAGCTCCCTCTCAGGCATTGCCTGAAGCAAGGTGCAGGGACGGTGAAAGGGGCTCCCAGAGGGGAAACGAAGGGAAGTGAAGAATGTCCCAAGCCGGGCCTGAAAAGAGAAGAATCAAAGCCACGTGTAAGCCCAGCTGAGGCTCTGGCAAGGCTCTGCCCGGGCCCTGGAGCAGCAGGGCGGCAGGGACACCAAGCAAGCAGACAGCTGGAAGGGGCCTTGAAAAGCCAGTACCAAAACCCAACCCCCCAGCTTGCATGGAAGGACATGTAAGATGGCTCACATACATGCAGAAGGATGGACCTTAGGTGGTGGAGAAGTAGTTTAGTCAGAAAGGCGATTCCATCACTTCTTTTAGTCACTTTTCTCTCTGAACTAGGGGGCTTAACCTACATTTTCATTACTATAAACAATAAATATTACAGGGGTTAACGGCTTGGGTTCTGGAGGTAACTGGATCTGGGTTCAAATCACCATTTCAACCATTTACAGTTACGTGACGAGATATACTCTTTGAGTCTGTTTTCTCTCATTAAACAGGGTTAATGTCAGGATTAAATGAGAACGTTAGCACAGTTTAGGTGGTAACAAACACTCAAACACCTAATGAACAGTGAATGACTACCACTGTTCTTGTAACGAGAAAAAGACAAGATCCACCTAGGAGTAAACTAAATTGAAGTAAGGGAAACAAAAGTTTAGAAAAGGAGGGTTTGGGTTAAACGGGAGACTATATGCTTGAGAGAATGAACAGGGCCCTTAATAGTACCTACTTCATAGGGCTGTTGTGAAAATATGATGAAATACTCCATGTAAAACACTTTTTGCAGTGCACGGCCCAGTAACTGTCAGCTGCGATCACAGTCAACATCATCAACATCATCACAACCACTACAACCACAGCCACTGTCATCACCCTGGTCTGGGAGACACATGCATGGTACCCAGAGTGGTTGACACAAACCCAATATCCCTCTTGTGTATCCCCCTCTCTGATGTTGCACTTATAATGAGGTTCCCTGACCTGTGTCAAATGAACAAGAGAAATGTCCTATGTAGCTGCCTCCTAACTCCAACTTAGAGCGGAAAAAAAAGGTTCAAGGTCACTGTGCCAACAGTAAAAGCAAAGGAAGGCAGTGCCATCTTCTTTCTGAAAATCCCAAGGATTTCCATATGCCTGTTTGTGGGAAACACTCCACCAGAGTTGGAAAGGCCAGAGATGAATCTCCTATGTTAAAATGAAATTCTAGAAGAATTAAGAGTAAAAGACAGTTCCAAGGCCAAATAAAGATTCGGGGGAGAGCTAGAATTAGAATACAGTTTGTCTGATTCTGAATCCATATTTTCCCTACAACAACATGCTTTATTTTCTACCACCTTTCCTACCCTCCCAACACTAGGTAAAACGTCCTAGAAAAATGTGTTCTATTTGAGATCTTGGGACTTGGGGTTTGGATTCCAGTGCAGGTTGTCCTTTTGGCCTCTGCCAATAATTGCTTCCAGTGCCAAAGTCAGGCTTGAGTTGTGCTGGGTGAGTCAGCCTGCCAATCCTGTAGAATGGACAACCACAAGGCCTCATGGAGCTCCTCTTCTGCTTGGGAGGAGCCACTCAAGTGGGGCAGGCAGGGAGGGGCAGGGCAATGGGGAAGGAAGAGGGAAGATTCCTAACGAGCTAGACACACGCAGTTCATAAGGGCTCAGAGCCTCTCAGGAGACAGAGAAGGAATCAGAGGGAACAAAGACACCAAAGAAACCCAATGATAAATCTACATCAAGTAAGATAGCTGCTAGAGTTCTTTCTTGAGGTTAGTTCCCCAATACCCAGAACCTCAAAGAAACAGAAACGTGAGAAGTCGTGTGGATGAAGTTCTGTCACCTCAGCTATCTACTCCATTAATGACTGTCTGGGTTCAGAAAGTACTAACTCATTCCTAACGTCCTGTTGGGTTGAGGCCATTATAGCAAAGGGATCCACGTTTCATTAGCCTGGGCATATAGAAGGCACACAAAAAAGTGCTGGATGAGTAAACTTGTCATCTCTTCTAATGTCCATTGAGTTGAGCTGTTGGAAGTCTTCTTTTTTGGCTTCTACCCTATTACTGTAAGTTCTTCCTTAAATATTTTATTTCCTAGAGAATATATATGACTCAATGGAATTCGGGCAATGCATTCAGTCCAACAAACATTTATGATCACCTAATAGGTACAGAGTGTACAAAACTTTATAAGACGAAGGCATTGTTTCCAAGGAGTCACTATAGATCCAAGGGTCTAGTTTTGGGCTCCAGTGTTCTTATCTGTAAAATCAGGGCAGTAAATATTGAAAGTGACTCACTACAATTAATGTAATATTCTCTGTGAATAGGTGAGCAGACACTGCCTCTTCCCTTTGGAAAATTACTACCCTTGTTCTTCCAAGTACACTTCAGACTCTACAGTGGTTTGCTGGCCTCTCCGTCCTCCCGGGGCAGCCTACCACACTCTCATTTTGGAACCAAGGATGGTCTAAGGCAGCTGGAGGAGATAGAGACAATATGAATGGCACTGCTTCAGAGAACACGGCACAGTATAGCTGACAAAGTGCTTTTAGATATGCCAACTAGATCTTCAAAATAACCTGAGAACTTGGGCAGGATGTGACATTTTCTTCATTTCACAGATGAGAAAGCTGGGGCTCTTTCCACTTCCCCTTCCTAAGGCAAGTAAGCAATGCCCTACAACTGCATACATAGGGCAGTCTGTGGATCCCCGCCCCCGCAGAGAGCATCTCAGAGACTGCCAGATGCAAGAGAGCCATGTACATAAAGAAGGGTCATTGGCTACCCTTGACAAGATCACCCTTCTCCTGCTACCTCACACTTAAACCCTGGAAATTATCTGGTTCAGCTTTATGCTTCCAGGCCAGCTTTTTGTTCCAAAAACAGATACTTTCAGAGTAAAGAAACAACAGCAAATGCCATTGAAGATCCTGTCATCAGGCACCACATAATCACTGCAGAGAGAAATCTGAACCTGAAACCAAAGCTGAATGAGCCCACGGGACTTGTACCGCATGTCCACACCTCGTTTTCCGACCCAAAGAATCTGAACTATAATAAAGTCTTCTCTGCTTCCCACCCTTCCTCTCTTCCTCACTAGCTGGCCTGCCTTCGGTGATGCATTTCCCTCCACCAACTTTATAACCTTGAAACTTAGGGGCTGTTTCAGGGCAGCCATCAAAACCCGAGGCATTTCTACCTGATAAGAAGCCTGAGAAACAAGCAAAACACTCAAGGTGAGAGTTTGGTATCTCTTAACCCTTGACCTCTCTGAGGGACTTGAGGGGAGGAGGGAATGGGTTAAGAAATATGCGCAGCCTAAGTCAGGGCCACCCGTGCAAAAGCACATTAAATATTAACTACTTCACTGAAACCAGCCAAGACTTGGATGAGGGTAAATAAATAGCATGTGGAGTTCTGGCATCTGGAGAGGGTAGGGTGGGGACAGGGCTCCAGCCCCATTCCAGTTTGGCTTCTCCGTACCTTCGAAACAGACCCAAGGCCTCCTTGTCACCCTCCTCCCATGAGCCCACCCCCATATCCTCTAAGAGCTCAGCCCCTCTCCCCAGTAGTCAAAGAGGTTTCCTATTTCTCTTAGACCTGGTATCTCTGCTTTGTGCTGGCTACCCAAAGATGTGCCTCCTAAATGAGAACTTCCTATCAAAAACGTCAGGAAGACGAAAAGCTGCGTGCTGTGTGTACCCCTCTCCATGAGCACACGGGCAAGTTCCTTTGTGTGGTTAGGCAATGTTACAATCTCCCCTTTCACCAGTGGGCGTGAGGGAAAAGGTGGCTGAAATATCTTCTACACGAAAAGCTTTGTTCAACACTGCAGGGTATCTTTACTGCTGACAGGGTCACCATCCGCGGGAGGCCTCAGTCCGTGAGTTTGGTGGGTTGTTCTGTGGTGTGGGCTAAGCTAACGCCTACAGCTCCAGTTGCCAGGACTGGAAACCCAATATATTCACTCAAAGCTTAGGTGCGCCAGGCCCAGGAGCCTGGCACTGGGGTCTTCCCACTTCCCTCTTTCCTGCAGCAGGAGGAAAAGAGGCAAAGTGAGGGAGCAGAGCACTAACCTCCCAAAGTGGATAATGGAGAGCTGACTTGCTACTCTGATCTGACCTCCACATCCAGCTTCTGTGTGCAGGGAAACCTGCCACACAGACTACTACTGGGAACCTGACGGAAAACAACGAAAAACCGCTACACGGTTTTGGTTGTCCTCTCTGGACTCTGCCACACTACTTTGGCCTGAGCCCCACTTGGAACTCCTACCAGACTTGACATGCCACTGTGAAATATTAACGCAGGTGAGGCCCCAGCAGAGCCGAGTAGCTTTCTGTTTGCCAGTCTCTGTGTCTATTAACAGGTAAAGTCGGAAAATTAATTGAGTTGAACCCAAATAAACTTGACTTCGCAACTAGATTATCCCCGGCTTTTCCAAGGATGAGCTGGTAGCCTGAGTTGGAGTTTTCCCAATGTAACCAAATCTCATACCCCGTTACAAACGACCTAGCACAGCTCACACCTTCCACAGCTGTCCACTGAGAGCTCCATTATCACACTACTTACTGTACATACACACCCTGCACCTTTTATTTAAATAAAGATAGACATTGAGTTGATAAAGCCATGGGAGAATTTCCTGTTAGCAATGCAATGGAAGATCAAGGCACCCTTCTCTCCTGGGCAACCCTCCATTTTGCCTCTCTCTACTCCAACTATTCTTTTCCAAAATCACAACTCAATTTCAATTGCTCAGAGATGGGAATTTCCAAAACAAACCTATTTTCTTTCTTGTTGTCTGCATAATATGCTTATCCAACCTAAACCGGCAGATGAAAAAAAACGTGTTCTAGCCCTGGGCTCCACAAAACCACTCCAATCAAGAAGCTACCAACTTACTCTTAGCTGATGCTGGACTCAGAGCTGAGGAACAGAGAGGACAGGCCCCCAGCTGGGGCTTACAGGGCTGCCCACAACCCTGTAGCTCCAACTTCCCACGAAGCCCCCGCTCTCGCTGCACAATAAGCGATAGTTGGTTAGTGATTAACTCACCTTCACTGGGTAGGGGCTGAAGAGAGAAAAGGAATACCCTTATATTTCAAAGGGCCGAGACGAGACAGAGCCTGCTTCCCCTGCCGCCTACTGTTTCCTCCTTTTGACCTCCTCCTGACTCACCTGGACAGGTAAATGCTTCATCTGTGCTGCCTTACCCCACCCTGCCACTGCCTCTCAGCCAATCCCAGCCCTCCCTCCCTACTTCTCATTCCAGCTGTATCTCCAGGGAGGGCGTGGGAGAGGAATGAGCAGGGCGGTGCTCCTCTCTGCCAATCATCTCTTGCCCTCCCCTTCCTCTGTTTAGAGCCAATAAAGAGCCCTTTAAAAAAAAAAAAGGAAGAAAAAGGAGGGCTGGAAGGAGAGCAGACAGGTTTGGGCTGAGACTGGAAGGAGAGTTGGCAGGGAGGGAGTAGGCAAAAAATATTATTATTAAATCTTGATATAAAGAAACACTGGGCAGTATGCTTTCCTATGTGTCTTTTTGAAACCGTCTAGAACTGCTATCTTCCACTTGGAGCTAAGTATTCCTCTGATTTCTCCAAGTTAAAATCCTTGGCCAGTTTTGCTAATAGCTTTTCTAGCCGTTCAGGATCACTTTCATCCTTGAGCCTTTTCCTGGCAGCTCATAATTCTAGCCATTCCACTTGGGACCGCTGAAAAAGGTGTCTGAGGCTAGGGCTGCTGGAGCTGAGACACCCTTGCCCCACCACTTGCCAACGAACTTCTTGGCCTCATTTATTTCTGGGGGAAATGAAACCATTTTCTTCCCCAAGAAGTCCCAGTCCTGACGAAAAAGTGACTGGACAGCCTCGAAGGAGGGAACGTGCATGCTGTCATTTGGGTTTCTGGTCTCTTTTAGCTGTTCATGGAAGGTAGTAATGAATATTAAGAAATAAAAACAAAATAAGCTACCAACCAGTTTAGCAACTCCCGTCTCCTTCCATGGGCAGATTTTTGGCACCTGTAGTTAAACCAACCTGAAGAGAGTGGGGAGAAAAGAGCAGGTGGGAGAATCCAATGCTTGCAGGAAGAAATCTCCCTTCAAGTAGGGAGGCCACTTTTACCAGATACGACTTTTGCCTGGAAACTGGTTTTTCCTGGGTGTAGGTTATTCTTGATACCAAAAGAGTAGAAAGAAAAATGAAAATCAATGCACATAATATGCCAACATTTATTAAGCTCTTACTATACACTACGTATTGTACCGTGCTAAGTATTTTCATACATCATTTCATTTAATCTTTATTTCAACTTTAAAATGTGGGCACTGTTTATATACCACTTTTACAAGGAGGTTAAATAACTTGCCCCAAATCACGTCACTAGGAGGTGGCAGAGCGGGGCTTTCAGTTCAGACTGTCTGACATCGTTTGCCATGTGCAGTATAATGCCAGTCAGCCTTCATTTTGGAGACTATCCCAAGTAGGAAACATGAAATACAGATAATTTGCAGGTATAATTCGGACAATTAAATTCCTCCTTACGCATCTCATTTCTATCTTGTAGCTATTCATATCTTTTATAACAAGGTGACACACAGCTTTCATTTTTCTCTTTCTATGATCATAGTTGGGCAGGAAATAAGAAGTGCAATGATCCTGGGGCCACAAAGAGGTGGGGCAGGACTAGTGAGGAGGAAGGAGGTTTGAGGAAGCCGGGGATAGCCCAGGACCCTGTCAGCGGCATGCAGAGAACAGAGCTCTCTGAGCATTTAAGGGCAACGATGTGTCATTCAAATATGTCTGATGTCATAATACTAACGAAACGGGAAAGGCATCTGTAAACCAGGAGTTCAATGCAACTAGAGTTACACTCATGGAGGAAGTCATTGAAGCTAATCCAGCTTCAAAGGTGTGTGATTTGAATATTTGCTTTAAAAATGAATTGCCTTATGAGCATTAACCTCAAAGATGATAATAAGCATAGTCTTGTTGGTGAACAGACACAGTTTTTCAGTTTATAATAAAATTAGGATAATAAGGAAGTGTCCCTGTCTTTTCCTAGGTAGATGTAGGAACATAGAACATGGAGAAAACGATCTTTCTGTTCCTCTCTTTCCTTTTAGACATCTCTTTTTGAAAACTGTGAAATATTTCAGGTACTCTGGCATAACAAACACCAATGTACCTAACACCCCATTCAAAAAATAGAATCTTGACATCACAATTGAAGTTGCTTACAAGCTTTACCCCAACTCCCCTCATGGCTCCTCAAAACACACATATATTCCAGCTGACTATATCACTATTCTGAACTTGGTGTTTTTTATTCTCCATATCTTTAATGTTTTCGTTGGAATCTTTCTTATTTTTGCTTGGAAAAATATCAAGTCTCTAAGCTTCCAAGAGAAGTGGGAAGGAGGCCTGGGCTAGGGAGAAGAGAGGAATTCCAGTCACAAACACCTGAGAGACTAAGCCTTACCGGTTGATGTGGGTCATCATTTAATGAGGAATGTGTGTCATTGTTCCTTGTACATGAATTCTTGTTTGATGACCGACTGTGAAATCTAATTACTGGCCAGCTCACCTGACTCATCTAAGGCCACACTCCTCTGTCCCTGTGTGCTGAGATGCCATCATCTCCTTGACCGTCAGAAATTAGTTTACTATTTCCTTTCTCAGTATACCTCCCCACGGAAGCGTCTCACTTCCCCTACACACACACACACACACCACTTCAAAACCGAATATACCACAGACAGTCACTGGCCAATCTCTCCTCTTTGGGCCCTTTATAAAGTTGGACTCTGCAAAATAGAGTGAACCTCTATTCCAATCATTCATGATACTTATTCATTCACATTACAGTCATGTCCTATCGTGTCTTTCTTCTCCTTTTCCAAAGAACAGATGAAATTACTTTGAGCAGGTGCTATCACCATCCCTAGGAAACACTGGGCGCCCACTGTGTTCATGTATTGGACATGATACTACATATGCTGGGTCTCTGAGTGTACTCTGACATATCCGGGAGAGGAAAGGTTTTACTCCTCAAGTAGTAGCAAGAACTTGCTTTAAAGAGAAACAGCTGCAGAAAGATTCAGGTGATTACAATTTGACTATAAGCCGTGGAATTGATAGACCAGATTAAGACATCAAACAGATCACCAAGTTCTCACCAAGGTGATATCAGAGTTAAGCCTAAAATAATTAGATGGGAACTAAAGGGTGTAATTAAGTAGATTTGGATGAAGGAGTTCTGAAATTATTTAATCATTAAATAGATCCTGGGAGCAGCTTTTTTTCTCTCTTTTTTTGGGAGCATCTACGATGGAAATTTAGCCCATCTCCCATGGAAATTTAGAGGATTCAGCTGTTCTTTTCCTCCGAGTTCTAATAAAAGTTTGACGGCTGAGACCATTTATTAGCATCAGAGAGTTTTGTAAGGAACGCCAAACTGTAACATGTTCAAAATTGAACTCACTTGCCCCTACCCCTCAAACCTGTCCTCTCTCCTCCGTCCCCATACCAGCTATTGCATCCCCCTGCTCTCACCCAGACTCACCAGCTCACAGCAACCCTCCTGTATCTCCTGTAAGATTGCTCTCGTATCTGTTTCCAGTACTTCATCCTCTCTACTCTGGGTCAAGACTTCACTATCTGTAGCATCACGGGCTGTTAAAGATGGAGGAGACTACAGAAATTCCTTGTTTCACATCTTCCATTTTATAGATGCACACCTGAGTTGTTATTCCTCTCAAAATACTTTGACGTATTTTCATAGCATTCAGGATGAAATTCAAAGTCCCCATATGACATAAAAAAGACCGTCATGAGCTGGCCCTACATGCTTCTATGGTCACATGTTCATTCATATTCTTTACTACGGTCACCTCTAATTTTTCTGAAACTGCCATGCTTTCATGCTTCTGAGCCTTTGCACATGCAGTACCCTTTGCTTAGACCCACTCCCACCTGTCCTCCTGGCTTAGTGTTATCCTTCCTTCAAGGTTGAGCTCAAGTACCACCTTCTTTTGGAATAGGATGTTAGGGGCTGCTTCACTGTAATCTCTTAACACAATGTACATATCTCTAGATTTAATTCACTAGGATGTAACTGTCCTCTTTCTTTGTAAAATTTGAATTCATGAAAGGCATCAAATTTTTCTATGTATAACTCTTCTATTCTATTGTAGTCATTATATATTAATTCCAAAACCCATGATGAACTTTTGGACAATTGAAGTTCTGTACTTAAGAAACTTGCCTTAAAAAATTCATTTTTTGAGATCTTGTTGGTAGATAATCCATACTACAATTTTGCTGTTGTTTTTTCCTAAATCTTGTCCTTTGACATACTGTTAAAATGTGGATTTCTCTTAGAAGTAATAGGCATCGGCTCATCAGAATTGTTTTCAGAGGTTTTTGACCTTGTGCTGTGATGAATTTACCTGTGAGTCTGAGATACTATGAAGGCCCCCAGTTGGTGATGCTTTACATTGTAATGATTTAAAACATACCTGGCAATGGGCTGACTGATTTCCTTTATCTTTCTTAAAATACTTCTAACATTCCTTATGTTCTTTACTTAGTTTTAATAGTATTTACAAAGAACTGTAGCTTATAGCAAATATTCAACACTGGAAAATGCCAGGGAATATTATTGGCTAAGACTGGATTTCCCAGCAAGCTCCTAATAGCTGTACACAGAATAATTTGTTGAAATTGCCAATTTAAGAATTTATTTTGCTTCTCAAACTTATTTCTTGGAACACCCTTCATAGAATTTGCATTAAGTATACAATAATGTATTAATATTTATTTTATTCATTGTTAGCAGTAGACAAGGCCATGGAATACACACTTATAATATGCCAACAGTTATAAGCAAGACAGACTGATGAGACTGTAGCCACTCCTCTCCCACCTGCTAGCGTCCCGGTTCCCAGAAATGTTGACTTTAACCTTCTGCTCCACATTCGCATTTCCTGCTCTTGCTTTTGATTTGTTAACATTGGATTTCTTCAAACCACTAATATCTCTTGTCACACAACAAGCAGATTGGCACCACTATAAACTCATGAATAACAACCTCAAATGGGTACTCTACACTGCCAGGCAATTACCACATTTCTCTAGGAAGCCGGATCTCACATTTTCCAAAACCACTTTTTCTTCTTTCTCCACAAACTTTCCACTTCTCTTTCGCTCCTTTCATTTTCAGATAATGACTTTGCCACAAAATCTGAAAAAATTCAGTAAGAAAGCAGCAGCCAAGAGGCAGGAACTCTACTTTCCCATCACCAAATTTACAAGCCTACCTTCCTTTGCGCCCATTTTCTTCTTCTTCTCTTCTGGTACAACAAAGGAAATGTTCTTCCTATAAAACCCTCGCATCCACATGTGCTCTGGATCTCATCTCACAAAGCTCTACCCCTGCAGTCCTTTCTCCGACATCATCATTTGGACCTTTCTACTAAAATAATTCCCATCAGCATGCAAATATACTGTACCATAGTGTAGTGTCTCTGCAGCCAAACTGCCTGGTTGGAGTCCCTGCGTCTCCACTTCAATAAATGCTATTGACAGTGGAGCTATGAGACATACTACGTTGACTCTTCTTTTTCTATTTATCCTTTTTGTCCTTCCACATCCACCTATTATTTAAATCGACTCTCAATACATTCAAATATAGTAGTATACTATCAATTCCATCCTGAAGAAACATTTTCCAGAGCATTCTGACCTGCTTCCATTTGGATAGATTGTTCTCTAGCCCGCTGCATGGCTGTCATTTTGATATCTGTCCTCGTCACTCTATTGGGAAAAATCCTTTCACCTTTCTTTTGTTGGATTACCTGGATCTCATATCTTCCTCTTTCTTGAGTTAGCCCTCTTACTTTGGTAAAACAAATTTTTCTGTAGTTTCCTGAGAAAGAGCGTATAAGATCTTTTATGTGTGAAAATATGTTTGTTCCATCCACACATTTGATTGATAGTTTGGGTATAGAATTTTAGATTAGTGTCTGCCAGCTTTCAGTGTTGCTGTTGAAAAGCCCAAAGTACATTCATGTTTCTAAATTTAGGGCTTTCTCTTTGTTTCCAGTATTCTGAAATTTTCATGATGGTGTATTTTGGAGTGAATCTATATGCTTTGCTGGTAAATCTTTCCAATCTGGAAACTCTCGACCTTCAGTTCTGGGATATTTTCTTGAATTATTTCTTTGATGACTTCCTACCATCTATTTTCTCTCTTCTTTCTTTTTGGAACTTCTATTATTTGGATGTTGTACCTCCTGGACTTCTAGCTCTCTCTTTGCTTTGCTACTGGGAGATTTCTTAAAATTTATCTATAACTTTCTGTTGTATTTTCTTTCTGCTATTGTGTTTTTAATTTTCAAGAATTATCGTTTGTTCTCTGAATTTTTATTACATTTTTCTCTAGTTTCACTGATGCAAAATCTTCTGTTATTACTTTAAGAACATATATGTAAATATAATGTTATGTTTTTCTGCCTCCATAGTCTATATTTTCTCCAAGTTACTGTTTATCTGTTTGTTTTGGCTTTTGTGTTTCTTATTAAAGAATATCTTCAGATGTCTGACGATTCTTGACCATTCACTCAAATGTGAGAATTTAGCAACAAAAAGCTGACTAAGTTTTGTGACATGGATGGAACTGGTTGATTGGGGACATCACTCTGGAGTTGTCTCACAGGTCCATTTGGTAGGAAGGTCTTTTATTTTTTAATATAACTTTTATTGAGTTAATGATATTCATTTGTACATAATTGTTTGTCGGTCATGTTGTAGGTGCACCCCTTCACCCTTTGTGCCCACCCCCCACCCCACCTTTCCCCCGGTAGCCACTAATCTGCTCTCTTTGTCTGCATTTTTAAATTCTTTATATGAGTGGAATCATACAGAGATTGTCCTTCTCTATCTGGCTTATTTCACTTAACATAATTCTGGTAGGAAGGTCTATGATGTCAATATCTTTAGTCTTTTTTATTGGCCTGGTTGGCATCCTCAGAGAAGATTTCTCTGAGAAGAATCTTCCAAAATCCTGCCTGAAGGGCATAATTCTGGCAGCTAGTATTTTTGGAGCCTAGTGGCAGAAGAAAGTTGTTGGTCTCAATATCCAGTATATAAAAACATCACTTTATCCTCTTAGTTCTAGTACAGAAACCCTCTATTTTACCCTCTCCTCAGAAGCTCTTAGTTGCCCAGAGTGGGAGAGGAGACCTTGAGAGATCTGTTTCTTTTTTTAATTATTTTATTGACTTACAATATTGTGTAATTTCAGGTGTACATTATTATATATTGGTTTCTGTATAGACTGCATTGTGCACACCACCAATAGCCTCGTTTTTACCCATCACCACACGTATGTGCCCCTTTACCCCTTTCACCCAACCCCTTCCCCTCTGGTAACCAGACTCTCTACCCATCTTCCTGACTTTTTTTCACTCCTATTTCTAGAGGTACTAATACCACCAATTCTTGAATTTTTTTGGAGCGGGGTTGCTCCATAGAGGAAATATGATTGCTGGTTTAGGATTCAGCTTTTTCAGACCGGTAGGCCAGTTCCACTCATCCAACTGCTGGCTAGCATCTAAAATTTTTTTGCTGTTATTTACCCCACCATCTCTTTGTCCTTGAGAATTTATGCCTCTTTAAATCCCATTACTATAATTTTATTACAATTTTGGGAGAGTGGAGATCAATGAATATGTTAAACCTACTATCTTTCACCAGACACCCTATTTACTCCAACCCATATCCATCTGGCTTCTTTCTCCACTACCCCCAAAACAGCTCTTGCTAAGTTCATCAATGAGCTCCAGGTTGCCAAATCCTACAGACTCTTCTAATCTTCCTCTTAACTTGATCTTTCTGTAACATCCAATATAGTTGGCCACATTCTGTTTCTTAAACAACTATTTTCTCTTGGATTTCATGACATGAAATTCTCATGCATTTCTGATCTCTTCTGAACTCTCGGTTATCTTTAGTGGCTCTTCCTTCTTAAACTGACGTCTAAATCCTGGCTCTTCTTCCTTTACCTAACTTCTAGATGTTGAAAGTTCCTTGGGGTTTGGTGCTGAGGCTTCCTCTCTTTACACACTCTCTCTAGATGATCTCTTCCATTCACATAACTTTTAACTATCTAAGGTCAACAAATCCAAAATTTAGATCTTAATCTTTAGACTTTTTTTTTAACTTCAGACCTGTAGATGCCTTCATGACATCTTTCATATGATTCAAAAACATCTCAACCCGAACATGTCCAAACTCTTATTTTCTCTATTCCTTCCAAATATTCTCCCCCTCCATCTTCCATGGGTCAGTAAATGTCTGGCATTGACTAGTTGCTTAAGTAAAAACACTGAGAGACATTCTAGATGTTTCCCTCTCTATTACTCCTTGTGTCACCAAGTCCTGGAGATCCAATCTCCCAAATATATCTTAAATCTATCCTCTTCTCTTGACATTTACCTAGTCCAAACTGTCATCCATTTATTAGCTCTTCATCCTTGAGGAAGTTACTGAACCTCTCTAATCCTCAGTAACCGTATCTACAAAGTAAGGTGATAGTAATAGTTATCTATCTCAGAGTTATGAAGATTATGTGAGGTAATGCATGAAAATGCTCAGAACATTGAAAGTGCTCAACAAATGCTAACTATTCTAATTATTACCATCATCACTTACATAAGTTCCTGCAGTCGCTCTCTCCTAACTGGCCCTTCATTTCCACCTTTGCGCCCTTTAATCCATTCTCCACAGAGCAGTTAAAAGCATTAGGGAAACATAAATCTGGGGCCTTCTTTAAAATGCTTTGATGTCCTCCCAATGATCTTAGGATAATTTTATTCCTAAGTTACACATTAACTTCATTCATTCACATGTTCATTCATTCAAACATATATTGAATGTCTACTATGTGTCCAGTACTTTGTTAGGTACCGGGAATACAACGGTAATAAGAGAGAACTGGTTCCTGCCCTTGTGGACAAACTACTTGGGGACACATACATAAAATAAACAAGCAGATAAAATGTGGTAAATATGAATTAGGGTAAGTGCTTAATATAGCTTACGGATGCTGCAAATCTGAATCCTTTCTCGCTTCTAAGACTTCATCACACGTCCCTCTTACTCTGTTTACCACACTATGGCCAGACTGGCCTGGAAAATATTTTATTTCCTCCTGCAACATAGTGTTTGCAAATGCTATCTCTCCTACTTGGAATGCTCTTCTTAGTCTTCAACCAACTCCTACTCACACTTCAGGTTTCAGCTTAAATGTCACTTTCTTAAAAAGGCTCTCCCAGATCCACACTTTTAGATTCTCCCACCCTGTATTCTCTTCATAGCACCTGTATTTCTATTCCTTTATAGCATTGTTTGTGTTTTCTCCCCCAGTGTATACCCAGCACCAGGCCAGTTCCTGAAACAACATGAGCACTCAAAAATGTTCGTTGAATGAATGACTATCCTTGTAATCCTGAAGTATTTGACACTATATCTTAAAGAAGTAGAAGTTCAACAAGGGTTTGTTAAAGAAAACTGCTTAACAACTTCTCTGAGGTAAATCATGACTTTAGCTGCTTCTAGCCAAATCCAAGATCATTTTCTGTCTTCATTGTTATAGAGTAAAAGTAAGAAAAATAAGGCTGGATGTTAAAGGATGTACCTAACGGGAAGGGTCACTTTGGCAGAAGGTTAACATAATTCAAAGTCTGCTCCTTAGTTGTACAGGTTTAAAACTTGATTTTATCAGTTTACTCCGTAATACTCGAGCTCTGGAAGAAGTCATTCAATCCAACAAGATTCATAAGAGAAAGATTTACCAATCCCAATGCAAAGTAGTTAAGTCATAGTAGAAGGAAGTTTGGAATTCTAATAGCTGTAAAGTTCTGTCCACAATTAGGATGGATAATTTCGTGAAATAGCCCACATAATAAACTTTAAAAAAATGATTCCTATTCCATAATAAAGGACACGTTTTCTATTTACTTTAAGACAAATATCCAACAGGATTGAAATGAACTGTGCTAGAAATATTCATGGTAACTTGATAAAGTGCTTCTTCCTTCTGTACTGTTCTAAACAAACACTGACATTCTTACTATCCCCTCCTCCACTGTTGATGGAAAAATTATGTTATTAAATCATTTGTTTCATACCTGATATTTCCATTTCCAAGATTGTATCTTTTCTTTCTGTCTTTCTTTTTTTTTTTTTTTTTTTACAAATTTTATGGTAGTTGTTTTGTGATTATCATAAGAAAGGTATTGTTGAGGACTTCCATTTCCAGTAGCGTTGGACTAAGTAATTCAGACAAACCCTCTTCGTTAAAGCAGTGGGGAGCCAAAAATAGTGAAGAACTTGAAGAATTGCCAGGCCTGGACCAGGATGAGGATAGAGGTTCAGTGTGGTACACCCGACATTTGGGCCACTTTCCTCTGGAGACATAGCTCTACTCCAGAATGGGTGGCTGAGACGCTGAGGGGTGCTTGTGAAAGCCTCAAGAAGCAGGGGATCAGGGACTGCGGTCCAAGGTTCACCTGTGGATGGGACCTAGGGACCACACTCGCTGTGGGTTGGGAACTCAAAGAGCTGCACCCCAGGAATGAGCACATCTCTTCCAGCACTGGGGTGGGGACTAGCTGTGTTGGACTTACTAAGTTATGGTGATGTCTATATGCTCTACTTTATGAGCCAGTTAAGGGGTTATCAGGAATAATTTGCTTTATGATTTGTGTTTAACGTCAGCACTAATTTCGAACGTGACTCAAACAGGCTTCAACTCTAAATTAAGAGCTTTCAGCCTACTGCAATTATTCGAGGGTCGTCTTTAGGATTTTAGAACATGGCCAAGTCACTGGGACACCTGCTCTAATATCTTAAAATTCACTGATGAAGCCCTTCAATCGAATACAGAGAAATGTCATCAGAGTAAGATCAGAAAACTCTTCTTGGTGTAGAGAAGGAATTTTAGAAGGACAGAAAGGCAGAGAAGCAGTTAAGAGAGAGGCAGTTACTAAAGCAAAGAGAGAGAACGATTTATTCTCAGAGCTGCTTCCTCAGGAATTCTTGAATTTTTTTTCTTTAAACTCACACATAGGGAAATTATGAAAGTTCCAGTGAGCTTAGGGAAATGTGTTCACGATACCCTGGCACTGGGTTTCATCTGATAAATACCCTCAACATCTATAAACATGACAGAGACAAAAACAATCCAAGTCAGAACAAATTTTTATAATAGAAAAAGTATTTGAGATGCCTGTTTTTCTATTCTTGGATCTCTCTTTTTAGCCTTAGAGATATATGAAGATAAGCGTAGTACATACTATCACCAAATATGAAGTCCTGCTCTGCAGCCTCAGCTGTATTACTGAAGAGGAGCACAAGCCACTCCTTTCCAAATACTAACGGGATGGCAAAGAGGAGAAGAAAGAAAAAAAAAAACAAACTTTTTTTCTAGGGAAGTTCTTTTCGTAATTACTCATTTCATAACTAGCATTTGACATAAACTTTTCAAGATGTCAGAGGTAGTGACTTCCAGCTCTATTTCTCACACTGCGGCAGGCTGCATCACTCGAGCTTTAATATTAAAGCATCCCTTTCTCCCTGCACTAGGATTTTAAGGTAAATTTTACTTTGCAATATTTACCCCTTATTGGTCTGAGTTCTTTCCTCTAGAGCCTCAGAGAATAAATCTAATTCTTCTTTTACATAACTCCTTACCAAATTTGAAGTTAGCCATCACATCAATCTGAAATCCCTTTTCTCTTCTCCAGGTAAATATCTCCAGTTCCTTTAGCTATCACATGGCATGTGTTAAACCTTAGTTTTTCATCAGGTTTTACATGTAAAATTCTCATCCAACCCCCCAACGCAATGTGACAAAAGCAGGATACATTAACGCTATTGCTTCCTTTTTTCTAGATCATTTAACTATTAAAATGCAACTATTTCTGCAGCCCAAGTCATTTCGCCCTGCTGGGATCAGAATTATAGTTAAGTACTATTGCTGTTTTTGTCAAATCAACTATTAAGGCCAGGTTTTACCCGTGCTGGACTCACACAACGGATTGTTTTAGAACTTAACGGTAGGACTTCACATTCATGAATATTCAACCTTAGGGTTTTTCAGCCTGCTGAGATTTTTGAAATGTCAGTCTTTTCTGGATTTATATTATCTGAAAATTGTAATAAGTGTCTTTAAGTAGCGGATAAAGATGGATCGCATAAGACCTAGGACATAGGGCTAACATAAGCCATTAGCGGTCTCTGCATGTTGATATCTATTCATTTAAAACACCGCGGTTAGAGCTGTGGTTCTCAAACTTTATCATGCATCAGAATCACCTGGAGGGCTTGTTAAAACACGTCATCAGTCTCTTTTATGTTTGATTTCTTTGCGAGAATTTGCATTTCTAACAAGTTCCCAGGTAATGTGAACACCCTTTTGAGAAGCATTGCTTTATGGGCACAGTTTATTGTTCAACAAGCCACCATCACACAGCCCTTGAGACTCCTTACCACCTTTTATAATGAGGTTTGGCTTGACTTATTCTTAGGTTGGATTTACGCAGACCCCCAGATATTTTGTCCTGGTGCAGAAATTGATTAGGTTACATTATGGTTCCACTTCCATAATTTTCAAGCTTCCAATGAGAAGGAAAGTAGTTCGATTTAGTTAGAGAGCCTAAATTCTGGCCATTTCTAATAACTCCAGTGCCATTTCAAATAAATGTTTAAATGTTGACGTCGTCAAAGATTAAATAAATTCTCCCAGGGAGATGTTGCAGTTTGCAAACAGATCTACGTTCACACGGATCTCAGCCTATTATAAATGAAAGGGAACATTCAACCTTCCCACTTTGACAATTTGTCAGCAACAGACATTGAATGACAACTTTCTGGAGCTGACCGCATACCAGAAAATTGGGAGTCAAGGAAGGGAAATGTCAAATATCCTAGAAACATTGTAGTTTCTCCTGTCCAAGTCACTAAGACTCCACGTACAGAGTGTCTGGCAGATTTTGGTGCACAAGTCAAAGCAGTGGTCAAGGCTTTGATAATAAACATGTAACTTGACTGCAGCAGCTGTTCACTGGCCCTCTGCCCTCACCCCGAAATATGCTCAGACAACAACCTTTTCACTTCATTTATTCCTTCGAAACAAGTCACTCCATACAGCATTTAGATATGTAAAATCATATACCTCATAAATAAAATCAATGCATCTTAATGACAATGGCAAAATCACATAAGAGTTGTACAAAATGAAATCAGACATCTCCCAGGTAGCAGCAGCACATTAACTTCGAAAAAATGCTGGCAAACAGACAAAAGGACATTTTTAAAACAAGAAAACACTGTCCATCTTCATTCAGAAAATGTTTTCTCATGCCAAGAAAAAGCTGTTCTGTTTTGCCCTTCCCTACTACTTTTTCAAGTCATGTTCTAAAGCTCTACATTTGACAGTCTTGTGGGTTTTTTTGCTTCAGGAATCTCCACCTGTACTGCATTCATACAGGCAATAGAGCACTGTTGTCATTCTCTATCCCTTTTGACAAGCTATACATATTTATTCTGTATTTTAAGGAGAATTCAATACTTTTTTAAAGGAAAAAAATTACTCTATGCTACAGAAATTATGTTTTCTTTAAACAGCTTGAGTATAGAATGCCACCAAGGTGAAATGGAAAACTGTCAAGAATTAGGTACCCTGGTCCTTTTAAGTAACTAATGGGCTACAACTAACTACATATCCTATACCAGTTATAAAGTCAGGTTCATGTAACCTTAGTAGAAATTCTAAACCTTTCTTAGGTTAAGCTGTTTACCCACAACTTAACCAAATCATTATCTCCACTATCTCTAAACTCCTATATGTAGGTCTGTATTTTAAAAAACAAGTATAAAAATGCATCGTAGCAAAATGGTTATAGTTGTGATTTTATACTTCAATGTCAAGCTTTTCAGTTACGGCCCTGCTACACTCTATGCCAAGAAATGCGGGAGGAGGGTTAGGGTAACACAAAGGCATTGCCTGAAAAATTTTCTGAAAAGCATAATTCATGGCTAGGAATGCACCCATTTGAGAATCTCTTTTGGTTAAATGGTCCTTTACCCTCCCACCCCTTTTTCCCTTCACTCGGAAATAGCATGGGAGGGCTGTCAATCTTGGTTAAATTCATATGAACCAAGACCTGAATCAGCACACCACAATTCAATATCAATATAGTAATTTCTTCAAAGTCAAATGTTCAAAGCACAGCAAACAAAATGCCAACTAATTTTTGGAGAAGAAAAAAATAAAACCCTTTCCCACCATCAAAGAAGTTTTATATTCTTTTTAAGTTGGACGAAATGCGTGAATTATTAAAACTCTTACTAACAAAACATCTTAATAAACTAGCTTATTCAAATCAAGTGTTTTAATTTAGGCTTAAAAATGATGTTGCTTATATATGACACTTTTAAGGCCTCTGACTCAAAAATCAGCTCCCTTAAAATAAGTTTGCTTAGAAAACAAATGAAGAGCTTAAAGAATCTTATCTTTTTAAAGCTGTCATCTTTGTGCTACAAGGACAAATCTGAATACTGCACTGTACAACGAATGATAAAGAACAATCACATTCTAGAAATAAGTAATATTTTGAATGCTAGGGCACAGAGCATGCTCTTAATAGTTACTGAAATTGAGTTCTACTGTTAGCAAAACACCACGATGTTGTACCACTGGATACACTACGCAATGATGGTAATTGTTGATTAAGAAGAGCTGATTGTTAACAGCTCAAGAATTATATTTTAATGTCTTTAATAAGATCCCTGGAGAGGGCTAACATGTAAACTTTTACTTCATATTTCTTAAAGTGCTGCAAATAATAACAAATGTGTCTCAACACATAAAAGAACGTGAATCTTAATATATGAAAGTTTAGGAAGGCCACCTGATCCATAATGAAAAAAATCCTTCTGCTACTAATCTTGCATACTCGCAATTCTTTTTCAAAAAAAACCGACAGAAAACTCTATTTAGCTAGGGCAACTTGCAACATACAGTTTTGATGCCTAGACGAGACAGACAGAATAAGCTAGAGAAGCAAGGTAGGCATGGGTACTCAGTGGCAAGTATATATAAATACAATGTCAATTCATTCCTGATTATTTTTTTGCTGAGACCTGAACTTCATGGAATAATCAAGTGGCATGACCATATTAGTTTTTGCAATAGGGTGAAGCTGACCAGCGGCCCAAATTTCAAGGGTACCACTGGACTGTGCCCATTTTTCATTCACGGGAAACAATAAAGAAATCAACCCTGAAACAGCAACAGAAGATGTACCACATTGATGTCTTCATATGGCTGTAACATCATAAAATTCCCAGGGATATTCATTTTAATTTCTGAAATCACTCTGTGTAGAAGTGCATCTTCATAGCCCTATTTCTAACCTGTAAATCCAAAGAAGGGCAAGGGGAAGAAGAGCGAGGGAGAGGAGTGGGGGATGGGCAAGCACAATCTTCATTCACTCTGCCACTGATGTAAACTAGCTCCATTTTAATTAAAAAATATTCTTGTATGGCAGTCAAAAACTGAATGAATAGGAAGAAGGGTTTCATTATGCTCAAGTGCAAATTTAGGAAAAAGTTTCTTTAAATTCCACTGCAAGTACTAAATCCACAGGTTTTCAAAATTCACAAGATTAGAACTTACATTACGTTAATAAGCTAATTTTAAGAGTTTAGTAAGTTCAGTAAAAGAAATCTTTAAATTCTGTGAGGTTTACAAGCTTGAGTTTAGAATGAGCACAAGTGTAGGTTTTTAGTCCTCAATAATTAAATCAAATGGTCTACAAACAGTGCTTCATCTTGAATGTTCCATGATCAGAGCATTACTTTAAAGTACTAGTGCTGAATTTCAGCAGGTGATTAATTTAAAGAGCCATTATTGAGAGTGATTTGACTATCGGTGTCCAGTTGGTGAATGAACAACCTAGACAACAGGCATAATAGAATAAAATAAGATCCCCTGAATAAATACTTAAGACATTTGCTATAAAAGTATAAGTTAAATATGCAAACAAAAACACTTACAATGAGAGGGTTTAATTTTATAAAATATCAGGTTCTATTTCTTTCCATTTGTTAAATTAGTCCAATGTAGATAAAATATACTCAGTTTTAAAGTGACAGAAATTTATGTTGAGAAACACATCAATACATGCCTGGTTATAAATTACTCCATAAATATTTGCTCCATGAATAAACTTCTCTTAAAATTCCAGTAAGCAATGTCAAGTTTGGCTCCTGAAGTGCCGAAGGAAGAAGGGCAGGCTTTATGAATAATGATGCATAAAGCTCAATCTGATGGACATCACTCAGAATACTTTTTTTTTTTTTGAGGAAGATTAGCCCTGAGCTAACATCTGCCACCAAGCTTCCTCTTTTTGCTGAGGAAGACTGGCCCTGAGCTAAAATCCGTGCCCATCTTCCTCTACTTTATATGTGGGATGCCTGCCACTGCATGGCTTGACAAGCAGTGTGGAGGTCCACACCGGGGATGTGAACTGGTGAACCCCAGGCCACCGAAGTGTAACGTGAGAACTTATCCACTGCGCCATAGGGCTGGCCCTCAGTAGGATACTTTTAACTTACATTTTTAAACTTAGTATTTTCTAGGGGAAATAGGAGATACAAAAACCTTTTAGACCAGATGACAGACAGGTACAGAGGGATTTTCAACCATATTCATTTGTACACTTTATGATTGCCAAACATTAAGTATCGCAAGCTCACAAGTGCTATTATTTTTAAGGCTCAGTAAAATAGAAAATTAAACACTTTTAAGTTATATTGACCATAATAACTTAGAAAGGTACTAAAAAATGTTGTCTAATGACCTCAAGCATACTTTGTGAATTTTTCCTTAAAGGTACTTTTCTCCTAAATTGTTTACGTGTTCCTTAATTTTATATGGCCATCTCTTCCGAGAGAAAGTGCTAAAAGTAAATTTCAATTTTAAAACATTTGCCAAGAAGATATGCTGAAAGAGATACAAGTGCTTTAAAGTATACCATTCGTTTTCTAAGTGAGATATTTAATCAAAAATGAGATCAAGATAACAAAACTTCACAACATTAAACCTCTTCACATTATGTGAGATAACACATAACAAACTATAATTTAGCATCCCTGATCTTCAGAAGAATTAAGAAAAGAGGTAGAGAACTTTTATCTGGAAGATCTCGTAGTGAAGCTAAGTTTTAGAGGGTGTGCCTAGCGGATTAGCACACGAAGCAAATGGCTACACATCTAATATTAGGAAGAAGCAGAATTCTGAGAAAGCTGAATAAGGCAAGGATTTAAAAACTGTCATAATTTGGAAGTGAAACAAATTCATTCAACACTATCCCAATTATTTTAGAATTCTTCAAAGTCAAATTAAAAAATCGTGGATAAGCAAAGTACTAATTTACAGAAATGTGAAATTATGCAAAAGAACATTTGTGGCAGGATAAGGCGAGCATGAAAACAAACACTGCTAAGGTAAGCAAAAGATCTCACAGAACCCAAACCAAAGCACAGCATTACCACTTAGATGGAGATTTCTTTTAGGAGTTAGAGGAAGTGCTCTTAACAAAAAGCTGAGGAAATTAAATCCCTCTAGACGAATCTTTATGTAAGAAAGCAAAAATTGGGCACTCAAATTTTAAGGAACTCTAGGTAAAAAAACATACCCTGCTAAATTTTAAAATTTTATTCAAGGTGACAAAGATCAATAAATGAGCTGCATTAAAACACGAGGCCAACATTCTTTTAAAGCTTCAGTAAGCTGCTCAGGCGCCTTTCCCCTCATACATTCTACTTCTATACACTAGAAATCCTAAATTGGGCACTATCAGTTCCTGTTTTTCAGTAACATTCTCAAGGAATACACTCATCCCTGTAAAACGCTCATTATGTACTTACAACTGGTGAAGTACACATTTATAAAGTCTACCAAATCACAATACAAAATCAGTTTTGACAATTCTGAGTATCTTCATTTGAGGAATCAATTCATAATTTAGGAACTATTAACTCATTCAGAGTTTTGAAAAGGACTCAATTACTGGAGACACTGTGGTTTATGTCCAGTGACCTCACATGAGGCCTTCTGCATTACCCAAAATACGGAAGTTATTTTCTTCTACAAGTTAATGCTGCTGGATGCTAGTTTATAATACTAAAACTCAATCTTCAGGTTAGTGTCAGCAGATGGCAAGGACCACCTATTGTCACCCCAGCAGAAAGAGGGCATGTATCACCACTGTAGACACACATCTGTAAACCTGCACACTAATTTTAATCTTAACAAGGAGTTTCAGTGTCTTAGTGGTTTTAAGTTAAAAGGATGGTTCAAGCATTGTGTCCTTTTGTTCTTTAGGGTTACGAATAGCTTATTGGAAAACCCAGAACCTTCTGGATCTGTGAGGTAGTAGGCTTCAATCCTCATCATGCATAGATCACACTTCTCCAAAGTTGGTATGGCCTGTCTCCTTGGCATGGTCCCTTGCTTCTGCTTGTCCAGTTAATCCCTTCTGACATACCATGCACCTCAGGGTGAAGCGGTTTACATCAGTAAATTGTCTCTTTCTTCTAGCTTCATCTGCTAATTCCAGTGCTTGTACAAGAACAATATCATCATTAGAGGAGAAAATGGTCAGAGGAGGGGTGTGTGGGTCAGGGAAGTTACGCTGAAGTGGATCATAGTGGATGCCATCATAAATAAGCAGGACCCTTTTGGTATATCCTGCATCTTCCCCAAAACGATCAATTCTTACTGTCTGTGTATCCACTACACAGATTTCGCATTGATAAAATTTGGACAAAATCGATATCTCAATAGCTCCTCCCCAAGTATCATCCCTTTTGATCCAGTCACAGTACTCTTCATTTGTTTTTCCCAGGATTGCCTCGCTATAGAACTCTGGATCACTTGCTACAATTTCTGCTATGAGGCGTCTCATCTCAGGGGCACAAGCTGGATTCAAGACTCCTCCTTCCACAACATAGTACACACTGGTAAAGAGGCAGGAGTTGTCTGCTGGGACCGCGGTTCTGGTAAGCACAGGCAAAGTTTCCCTGACGTAACTAGGAGCACCATATTTTGTGAATGCAGGTGAAGTTTTGGGCCTGGTTTGGTCTTCTTCAACGATCAGCATGTCGCCTGTTAAAAATAAAAGAAACCCAGAACTGCAGAGAAATTATAGATGAAACTGAGCGTTCACTAGCCACGTCTGTAAATTACAAACAGAAGGAGTTAAAGTATAAGCTGGGGTTACTTGGGAGAATACATCTTTGTAAACAAGTGACCAGGAACACTTCTTGTTCACTGAATCTTCATAAAGATGAAAACAGAACAAAGAGCAAAACATTCTAGGTTGCATCCCAATTTAGTGAATCGGCCTGGGTTATCCACCTTTATACTCACTGAAAAAGATACATCTCAAGAAAGATACATGCTCTCTTCGTTTTAAAAGCACAAATCTTCCAGAAGGTGTTTACCATGGACTAGGCCACTAGGGGGTTCTCTTCCCTCTGAAATCTTAACATAGCCACCCTGTTTAGTGTTTACAGGATCCTTGATACAACAGCCGAAAGCTTTTAATTATCAATATTGCTGTTCAAATTTTAATACTGGACGGAAATAACTGCTGTTGTCTAGAACTTGAAAAGGCCTTTAGTGGACATGTGAAAGCAACCTCTAAAATATGTGCACTTAACTGTCGAAGTATATACAAAGGTGACTGCAGAAACGAGCCAGGAAAGCAAAAAAGAAGAGTATATCCTGCATTCTTCAAACCTGCTATCATCTTTCAGTGATACAGGGGAAAAGAACCATCAGGACAGAGAAAACAGGTCCTACTTTTTAACAGTTTTTTGGGAGGAGAGGGAAAACAAAATGAATGAGACGTTCTCAAGCGAGACCAGAAAGCAGACTGAGGACGGGTGGGCTTCAAGGCTTCTCACACAGGTTGGGCCCCCCGTGTCTTTCAACCATGTATAAAATCAAGGAGTTGCTAGACACTTGCCCCGGCCTCCGTAAGAGTCCTCTGTTCTTTAATCTATCCTCATCCTTGTTCGTTCTCAAAGCCCCCAGCTGACCCACGGCCACCTTGCCTTGACTGGTTCTGTTCTCCCTCACGCCCCTCCCCGTCCTCCCAGTCCTTTCCCCGGCCCCAGCCTCGATCTCCTTACCTGACTGGATGGGCAAATCCGCCAGAATGGTATCCCCGTTGCTGAGATCCAGGCACTCGGGCGGGTATCCGACGAGGATTCGCTGGCAGCCGGGGTCGATCCCGGTGATGGCGGCAATTTGGCCCTGGAGTTCCCGCACCCGGGTCCGGCTGGACAACCCCTGCAAAACATGAGTGCCATCCTTGGCCTTGCAGCGGAGCCGCCACATCGTGTCGGTCCGGCTACCCATGGGCCAGACACCCGTGTGGCCAGCTTTGGTCCCGGCAGCAGGTTGGCACTCGCCGCCGGAGCAACCAGCTGCCGGGTGGACTCCAAAATGGCCACCCTTCGCCGGGCCAAACATCGCGAGAAGGCGAGGCTGGTTACAGTTCTCGCGATACTTTGGTGCCGTTTCTCCCTTTGCACTTCAAGAAGCGCGAACTCTCTTTCAGTCACAAGTTTTCGCCCCCACCCTTCGGGAGCCGAAGGATGAAGATTTATCCGTATTCCTAAGTATAAGTGGTCTTGCTACCTGTAGAGCGAGTGAGGTGCCCTCCGCGTCGGCAGCATATATGCTCAAGGGAAGAGGGCGGGGGAAGGAGTTCCTGAATCGAGCACATTGGAATGTAACCTTGCCCTTAGTGAGGTCAGAAATCATTAAGTCGGGGCCTCCAGACTACACCGGGAGAAGCAGAAGCATAGTTCAGAACGCAAACGAATGCCAAGAATGCTCAGTGAGTCAAAGGACCTGTCAAAAAGCAGTCAGGTACTCGTGACTAGGCGGACTCATGGCTGCAGCAAACATTGACTCATTGAAATTAAGGGGGCCGGCCGACTGGGCTTTCCTCCATGAGACAGTAACTTGAAAATGTCCATTTGCCACATCTGAACGCGCAGTATGCGGTCAGCATCTGGGTCTAGGGCAGTACATGGAGGAGGAATGAAGAGGACTAACGTGTGTCATCCAGATTCCAGTTCAGGCCCTGGGTGTACAAATATGAGGACGATTCCATTCCTGCCTTCAGAACAACAAGTACCCACTGTAATCGGGAGAGGGTGGGGTGTAAAGGACGCACAACCACTGGGATTCACAGCCACGTGATAAGGCTAGATTATGTGACCTTTCTTCAACCCTGGATCCCTAGAACCAAGGACTGTGCCTCGCAAATAGGTGTTCAATAAATAACTTGCTGAATGGACAAAGACAGTTTACGGGCACAGAGAGGGCGACTATAACACTGGGAGTTGTAAAAAGCTCCAAAGAGGACATACTATTTGAGTTGTTTTGAAGGATGAATTTAATCTCCATGAAGGAGGAATAAAGACATCTGAATTTATCTCTCTTCCAAGAAATCCATACTCATTGTTCTTTTTCACCGTGGATCCAGAGCAGCAAGCCCTACCATGCGTAGAGTGGCTTTATCCACAGAATCAAGCATCAAAAAGGCCTGGGAGCAACTGTGAAAAGTTCGCTTGAAAAGTGCAAGCTCACTGCCACCTCTGAATAAGTTATATGGAATCTTTACATCTTTTACCACCTTTCATGACCCAATTTTCTGCTGGAGCAATTTTCTCTTTGGTTCTTCGAGTTGAGCGTAACAGACGGTATAGCGTGGGAGGTAGGAGGGAGAATAAAGAAAGTGGTTAGAAGTCCCCTGGAGGATGTGGGTAGGTCCAGGGAAGCTCCTGGTTCAGCGATGAGAGCAGTGATTTTCCCAGGTTACAGCGTCTGACCTAAGGGAAGGATATGCACACCCCTATAGGTGTCGTCAGCTCAAGCGCTGTGGTAGTCTACTCTAGCAGAGCACCTTCTAAGGCTTACGTTCCAGTTTATAGATCTGACGAGATCCCGCTGGGATTCAGGGAAGAAAGCGTTAATCTCTGCAAGGTTTTCCTGTCACCAAAAAGTCACACCCTCTCAAGACGTCTACTTAGTCCACTCTCGCGAGAGTATGAAAAAAAGTAATGCTTTTTATTAACCCCGCCCCCAGCCCTATTCGTTGCCAAGCAACGATGCAGCCAACCTCGACAGCGCTGGGGAACTTGGCAGCCAGTCGTCTTTCCCCTTCACAGTTCCGTCCTCCTGGAGCCGGCGTCAGAGATTCCGACTCGAGCCCCGCCCCCTGGAGCCTGCGGGCGCTCGATTGGTCGACGAGTCTCTCCAGGTGAGGGCCAACGCAGGAGTGGGCGGAGCCAGGCGGGAGCACGTGATTTGCCGGTGACTGGTGTACCCGGACCCCGGGCACAGTCTGTCGGCTCCGGTCTGCCGCGTTCCGGGGGAAAGTGCCGGGGCCACTGCCGGAAGGGATCTTAGGAGGGATCACAGGGTGAGCGACGGCTGTTCAGTCCCTGGAAGGTCATGGGCGGGCGGGAAGAGGGGGCTGTGCGCACCCGGATGAGGTGCGGGACGAAGATGCCTCTCTGTTCTGGGGACGTGCCGGCCCCCGGGCATTGCGGGGAATGCGGACGTTCAGGGGCTGGGAGCCGCAGCTGCTGTGGGTGGGAGGATTTGTGTGGTCACTGGAAGAACAGAGTAAGGTCCTTGAAGCGATACGACCTTCCGTCCTCACGAGTCCCTTGTCTGGGTTTAGGGAGTGAGCTCGGGGCTCTCCTACCCCAATTCGAGTCAGGACTTACCCCTTATTCTGCAGGTGACCTTGGGGAAGTCCTTTACCACCTCTTTGCGCCCCAGAGGATAGATGGGGAGAGGGTGGGAGCAAGGACTGGAGAATGAGAACACCAGAGGAGAAATGGTGACGTCCTAGGGCTGCCTCAGAGTCCAGTTTTTCCCTCAGGGATCATGTTGGAGGTTTCCTCACGTCTCTCGTTTTTTTCAGAACTGAATCCTACCATTGAACTGCAATTACTTTACGATAATGAACTTATCTATTCGCAACCCACCCACCCCCACCTGCTGTCGCTCCTCTCCCCACGTTCTTCAACTAGAATCTGAGATCAGGAAGAACTTGGATAAGCCACTTAATTTGATTAACCTCAGTTTTTCAATCTGTAAAACGGGGAGACGTAATAATGGTAGCAAAATCTGCCTTATTACAGGATTATTGGAAGGATTATAGGAGATGATTTATGTGAATGTGAACTCTTGTCAGCGTTATTAGTGCCAAGTTCTAGTGCAACTCTCTTTATAGATGAGGAGAGAGGGCTGGAGAGGTTCACGCCTTATCCAAGGGCGCGTAACTATTAACCGGGAGAAAGGGCCGGACTTGACTCTTGGCCCGGGGTTCTTATGGCGCACGGATCCTCTTCACTGAGGGTTGTGAGGCATGTCTCCTTCCCTCGATTCCTTACATTCCTTTTGTCTCTTCCAGACGACTCCTGAAGAGCTGCCATGTCTGGGAATTTTGCATCTTCCTCAGAGCAGAACAACAGCTGTGAAACAAAAACCTCAAACCTTCGAATATCAGAGAAGAAATGTTGTGAGTTCTGGGAAAGAGGAGAGGCTGCTCTCTCCTAGGATTTTATCTTGGGAGTGTAGTTGTAATCTGAGACACTCGTGCTTGGTGGGAGTGAGAAATAATTCTTTGACGTGGAAATTTAAAACAAAGTCTACGAGGAGGAGAATTTTCTGTCTGAAACAAGTTGGCTCCGTGAAACGTCTGTCCTTGGGGCTAGCTTGCTGGTATAGCCCAGCATTTTCTTAGTTTCTTACTTCTTTCTTTAACTGAATCTCTGTCTCCTGGGGGTATCTTCACACTCCGATTGATGTTGATAGTTAAGGTAAGCATTATTGTACACACAGTGGGGAAAGCAGAGTGGCGGGGTGCAGGAATTACTTGGGGCTGATACTTTTGACAGTTTCCCTTTATCTCTTGGGCTAAGCATGATGAGGGTACTGCTGACTGCAGAAATTGCACACCAGAGCCAGGAGCTCATTTCTGCAGGCCTCGGGGAATCAGCCCTGACAGGTGACTCCTCAGTGTGTCTTGGGCACCTAACTTTCACACAGGTTTAGCCTTTGCACTTTAGAAGCTATTTCCCTGCAGGTTCTTTCCTGCAGCGACAGGTTTTGCGGGAGCATTTCCATGCCAATCTTTTAGATGGAGACAGCGGGTGGGTTTGCAGAGAGATGAAGCCTCATTTCTGGTCCCCGTGCGTCTGCATTCCTAGGCATCATTAAGACTGCAAGGCTGCATAGCCCAATCCGAAAAGGTCCTGGACAACTGGTCCCCAGATGTTTCAGGGGACCTCAAGGAATGCTAACCTTTGCCCCTGCTTCTAGATCGCACCTTTCTTTTGGAACCCTATCCGTCACTTTTTCTCACTTCAGTGGTTATATATATCAGCAGGTGGAAACAGCCAACCAGCATGAGACCTGGAATCATCTCTTGTTCAAA
Organism: Equus asinus; assembly: GCF_041296235.1. Taxonomy (NCBI): domain Eukaryota; kingdom Metazoa; phylum Chordata; class Mammalia; order Perissodactyla; family Equidae; genus Equus; species Equus asinus. The sequence goes on along the minus strand of NC_091814.1, from coordinate 54,442,770 downwards.
GCCCTCCCCAGAGCCTTGACCTTGATGTGACGCTCTTGTCAGTCTCATGATTAGTGATGACAGTCTTTCACCAGCACCCATGAGGCTTGCTGGGGTTTGAGCTGCAGCAGAGTCAGCTTGTTTAGATGTGATCCTGGGGTTGGCGCACCTCTGTGATTAGAGTCTCCTTTCTCTGCCAGGGCAGGAAGCCAGGTACCAAGGGCAAATACCCTAGGGGAGATAACTAGTGTAGTATGATGTTTGAGTGCAGCCTCTGCAGTCAGACTGCCGGTTTGGGTCCCAGTTTTACTACTTCCTAGCTGGGTGCCCTTGAACAAGTTGCTCCTCTCCATGCCGCAGTTTACTCCTTTATAAAATGGGGATACCTATAGTACCTTCCCCCAGATTGATGTGAGAATTAAATGAGTAAATGTGGGAAGGCATGTAGAAAAGTGTTGGGCACACAGCTAAGATGTGTTATTTTTCACTGGTGACTCTATTTGTGTTTTGTATTTATTCCTGAAACGTAATATATAAATTGAATTATGCTCTAAATGCTGTGCTGGAAGCCCACTATTTAAAAGTGCCCTGCAAAGAATTGTATTTTCAGTAAAGAATGTTCTCTTCTCTGGTTTAACAATGTTGTAAGTCAGATTTTGGGGTACAGGATGCACATCTTAAAGAGAGGTGCACTCATGTTACTAGGACACTTGATCCAAAAGAGAGCAGAGAACTGGAGGGGAGGGAGTTGATAACTGGAAGTCTCCGACCCTGCATAATGCCCCGTGTCTGTCCTTCTAGTTGTTTTATCCTCCATGGGAATCTCCTACCTGCCTTCTTAACTCTTCTGTGGTTTTTCTGCCTTGAGGGCTTTTCATTAGTCCTGGAAGTAGTAATCTCAGGTCTCTTTCCTGTCCTCTAGACTAATTCCTGCTCTGGGCTCTGATTTCTCCTTTCCAAGCTTCACTCTCTTCTCTCCCACTGGAAGCATCTGGCTTGTCCTAAAGCTCCTGTCCTTCATTTACCCCATTCTCTTCTCCCCCCATTGGTTGGACTGTGAGGCTATCATAGCTGTAGTCAAAGGAGAAATGCAGTTAGGAGCATATGTGTTCGTTTATTCCCTTTTTCTCTGTTATTTGTCTGTATCTTGAAACAGGCTCCCCTGGCTGCTTCGTGTCCACAGCCGGCCGCTGCTTTATGAGTAGCTGCACCGGGATCCCTGCTGCTAATTACACATGTGCTGCCTGACTGCGACTCTGGGAAGTGACTGTGCTGGGGGCCTGCAGAGAGACCTTAGGGAGCCAGAACCTCCAAAGGAGCGTTACTGGGACTTGAGCTGCTCCAGGGATGGAGGTGAAGGGGAGGTGTTGGCTGGGCTGCCTTTAAGGTGCCCAGATTATGTTTCAGGGCTCTGTGAAAGCAGGAATTGGTGGGGCAGGGCGAGGTCTGCCTGCTTTTTTTTTCTTTGTTTCTTTTATTATTTGATAATTTGATGAGGTCTGGAACAAAGTTCCCATGTGTACCTTTCCCTAATTACAGAAGCAGTACATGTTCATGAAAAAATCAAACGATACTGAAAAAGTGAGAAATCTCTCACAATTTCTCCTGTCCTGTTAAATTTGATTCTTCCCATCTTATTCTAGTGTATCCCATTAATGAAATCGGTTCACACTGTGCATCCTCTGTTCTGCTGCCCTTTCCTTTTTTTTTTTTAATCTTACTGTATTGTGGACATTTTTCCCTGTTAGTAAATCCAGATTTACCTCATTCTGTGTCGTATTACACTGTGTGGATATGCCACCTTCCGCCGAGGGACATTTGTGTTGTCTGCATGTCTGCCCTTGCAAACAGTGCTACAGTGAGCGTCCTTGCACACTTTGCATGTTTCTGCTAGCAGCGTTTCCTCCAGAGTTAATAGGAGAAGAGAGAGGCACATTTGAAATGTTGATCAGTGTTGATCAGTAGATTACTAATTTGCTCTCCTAAAAAGTTTTATGTTGTAAGCTGTTTTTAATATTTCAAAGTGCTTGATGGAAATTGGGCATTATCAACTACAGCTGGACTGGTTAACTAAAATATTAACTTTCTTAGTATTTGGCTGCAGAATTTGGATATTTCATGCCTATCATTCAAACAGCAGGAGATAATCAGCAATTTTATGACTTCTGGTAAATAAAAAGAAGATATTACTAATGAAACATAGTTTAATGGGCAGCATATCTCAAAAATATTGGGCCTATTTAAAAGAAATAGTGGGAGAAGACCTTGCTCATGAAAAGGCCAGGAACCATTGGCGTTTTAGAGCACCCTTCAGGATTAGAGTCGAGAGCACAGTTGTGCTTAGCAATGGCTCCCTTCATCAGGTGCCAACAGGAGATGGTGGCTGGGACTGAATAGGCTCTCGTGAAACCAGGAGTCTGGTCAGAGCCCTGACCTTGACTTTCTACTGTGGAGTGGTGGGCCAGGCTCTTCCTTTCTCTGGGCTTGAGTTTTTTTGTCTACAGGAGGGAAGTTTTCAAGCCCTCATTTCCTCTCAGTGGGTTCATGAAGGGAACATCAGTTTAAGATTGAGAAAGTGAGTTAAACCTTGTGTAAAGAAGGCAGAACAGAATTTCAGGATTGCAACAGCTTTCCGTTAGGTGTCAAGGGATGTGTTAAATTGTTTCTGAAATTAATCAGCATGAAGTATCTACTATTCAAATTAAGGTGGTGATGATGGTGGTGGTTGTGGTCTTGGTGGTAGTGGTTTTGTTTTTTGACAGGCAGGACAGAATGTTCCTAGTTTTGCTGGTGTGTCAATTTGAGAAAGGAAGTGTAGCTTAGTTTTGCACTCCGGAAAATGAGAGGCCCTGGTTGCAGCAGGTGTGTGTTGGGGGGGGGGTTGGGGGGGAGATGTGATGTGCAGGGGTGGGAGGTGTGGTGCTGGAGGGCACTGTGGGGAGTCCTTAGTGACCTGTGTTTTCTTTTGTTCTTAGTACTCTCTGTCCAGGTTGGTAAACACGGAGCAGCTGGTTCCGTGGTTGGCTTCAGAGCCGCTTCCAAATATCAGTTCATTTTCAGCTTCAGGGAGGGTAACAAGATCTTCAGGGGAAGTGCCTAATGGGCTGGAAGGTGTGGACAAAGCAGGCCTAGCAATGCAGGTAATGAGCCACATCCTGGGGGATTGAGAAGAGTGTGGCACTGAGCCGGAGAAAGTGAAGACTCAGGAGGATTTTACTGCTGAAACTGGAGGCAGCTGATCCCAGGCAGAGGCAATCTGCTGGTTAGGGGTCAGAGGTCAGGGATTAACATCAGTGGAGGCTTCAGGGTGGCATGTGCCTGCCTTTGTGCTCCCTATTTGTACAGAGATGAAAATCATTTATGTTGCTCATTACCTGCCTTGGAGGGCCTGCTGCCGAGGCCCGGGAATTTTCCACGTGCACAGTGGGTAAAGGACCAAAAGTCAAGTGCTCCAACCCTGAGTCTGGGCATCCACCCCTCCCTCATCACGGGGCCACTCTTTGGCTTCTGAGCACTTCTTGCCCAACAGCCCTAAGGAAACTCCTCCTGCTGAGGTCTGTTCTCTGCCCAGGCCCTTGTGCCCACTTCTGCATTGAGATCGTTTTACATTCCTTTTTCAAAAGATGAAAGATGACTTTCCCATCCAGGTACCCCAGTTTTACTGAACTGTTTCTTAGCCTTACAGGGTCACCTTGTCCCAGGGCAGAGAAGCAGCAGCAACTTTCAGGGCGCCCTTTTGAAAAGCAGTGCTGGGAAGTAGAAGGCGAGGACAGTTCTTTCCCTTTCCCATCCTTGTGCAGGCCCTTCCCTCATAGGAGCCAGCAGAGCCTGAGCCCTCCCAGCATGACCTCAGTTTGGGTCTAGGCCCCAGGAAAGTGTCCAGCAGCAGTGCAGTCCCTCTCCCACTCCTCTGTGGCAGGAGGGCAGGGAGCAGCCAACCCCTGTGAGCAAGCTGGTGAGGAATCACAGGCTCTTTATGGTGAAAGGCTGCCGAGGAAACACAAGATCTGGATTCGAGTGCCAGCTCTTCCCGTGACTCATCATGGGTCCTTAGGCAAGTCACCTGACTGAGCTCTGAGCTTCTAGTTTGCCCCACCTGTCCAGTGAGACCTATCTCTGTAAAGGAGCAGTCCTGAAATAAGTTCCCAAGGAAGGGTAGACCGATGACTGTTCCTGCTTCTAAGTTGTCTTGCTTTCGTATGGGCCATTGAGGCAGGCTGGCCATGATGCTGCGTGGGCTAGCTTTACCATGAAGCTTCCTGAGATCTAGTCAGAACCTGTGTCAAGTAGGCTTTGCCACGGCCTAAATCTCACTATGGTAAATTTTAAGAAATTCTGACTTAAGCTCGTGTCTTAAGTACAAAGGCCGAAACAGCTTGAGGCCAGGCTCTTTTTGCAGTGGGCAAGCTAATTCTTGCCCGTGACTCTGAAGGGATAGATGGATCCTCAGGGTAGAAACTATTTGACCATTACAGGAGCCAGCTCAATTCTGTACTGCTGGAATCCCCAGGCACAAGACCTTCCTTCACAGCTGTATCACTCTCGTGTTACTGGACATTCTCAGGTTAAGGAAGGTGCTGTGGTTACTGTCTTTCTAATCCTCACCACTTCTCTTCCTCTTTCCACTTGGGTACTTCTGTGAAGACCTTGGACATGTGAGGAAGACATGTCTTGGTTTGGGTACTTTCTGGACATCTACATGACCCTCTAACTCTCTTTTAGGAGAGTTCACCCTCTATCTCCTCCGTTTGCCTTCCCAGGCTTCCTGAACCCCTTCCTCACTGAGATGTGTGAGGATTAAATGAGATTGCGACTCTGAAGTTCCTGGGCCAGTGCATGGACCTTTCTCGACCCCTAGTCATTTAGTTCTGTTCTGTGTCTTTTCCTCTAGCGTGGGCATCCTACATGACCAACTCCCCAACTCTCATTGTTATGATTGGCTTGCCAGCCCGGGGAAAAACCTACGTGTCCAAGAAACTCACGCGTTACCTCAACTGGATTGGGGTACCCACCAAAGGTAGGTGCAGGTCATTCATTTCTTGAGAAGGGAAACCATCGGTTCCTGGCCTCACCGGCCTCCGGGAGACTTAGGTTAACAGTGCTCCTGGCAGAAACAGTGGTTGCGTCAAGATTTACTGGATTTGTTCCCTGTTCACAGACTCATTTCCTCCTGGCCTGGGTGGATTGGCGTAGTTTTGAGGGAATACCTTCGGTAGCATAGGGCTTTACATTTTTTAAAGCCGTTCCATATCCATCATCTTGTCTAATCCTAGCAATATCCCTGTGAAATAGCCAAAGTGGCTGAGGAAATTGAAACTCTGACAGTTGAAGACTTGTCTAAGGTCTAGTTAACCCTGAACTCGAACCTAACTTGGCTCCTAATGTGTTATTGTTCCCAACATACCAAAGTGTTTCCCATCCCCTCGGCTACTCTGACATTAGACCAAGAAGTCCCCTTTGGTGGGGCCATTGTATTGTTTCACGGCTGAAGGGTGCTGGTGTGTTCTGCAGTGTTTAACCTTGGGGTGTATCGGCGCAAAGCAGTCAAGTCCTATAAGTCCTACGACTTCTTCCGGCACGACAATGAGGAGGCCATGAAGATCCGCAAGTGAGTCTTCTCAGGCCTGACCTCTGGGCCAGCTCTTTCTTGGCCATCACAAGACTGGATGTGTTGAGGCTTGGTTTTACTTTCAGTAAATATCCTGTGGGGATTTTAAGTGGAAGTTATTTGCTAGACAGGTCACCTAGGCCTTGGGCGGGTAGAACAGGGCTCGGGGAGATGCATGTGTGCTTGTAGACTCAACCTACAGAGGGATAAGATATATGCGTGGGGTGGGGGGAGGGGAAAGATAGATGATGGTATGAAAACCTCAGTGGGGGAAGTTGAAAAGTCTAGTTAGGAGAAAATTTTGGCCAGCGGGAAAACTAAGCAGGAAGGGACGTGACTCCTATAACAGCCCCGCTGTTCGTGTCTCTGGCTACTCTTGAGCTTGGTCTCGCTCTACTCTGCTGATTTCCCCTGCTCTCATGGCAGGCAGTGTGCTTTGGTGGCACTGGAAGACGTTAAGGCGTATCTCACTGAGGAGAACGGGCAGATTGCGGTAAGCCTTACCTGCCTCTCGCCTGTCTTGGTCTCCACTGTTTCAGCAGCCTGGCTGCACAGCCCCACCGTGGGTGCACCTTGGTGGGATTCCATTTCTTGCTCCGCAGTCATCTACCTTGTGGGCTCTCTTCCCAGGTGTTTGATGCCACCAATACCACTAGGGAGAGGAGGGACATGATTTTGAACTTTGCCAAGGAGAATTCCTTCAAGGTAGGACCTGACTCCACGCTGGAAGAGAAGGGATGCGTGGAGGTGGGAGTTAGGAGGGACATGTGGACCTGTTTGACTCTGGCCAGTGACGACAGGATTGGATATCTGCTTCTCTTCTCTTGGGCAAACCCCGAGTCCTTGAGTGTTTTCTTTCAGGTCCTTTCTCAGACCCTTAGCCTGTATGTCTGAGGCCCTTGGGGATGTGGTAAGAGCTATTTTTAAATGAAGAGGCCTCGAAGGCCACTTGGGTAAAACAAAGTCCTGGGGGATGGTGGCTGGGGTGGGGCAGGTTTGCGCATGCGCTCTTAGTTAACAGCCTGGCCATTTTTGCCTCATTTATCACTGCCCTCTCTCCCTGGCCAGGTATTCTTCGTGGAATCTGTCTGTGATGATCCTGATGTCATCGCTGCCAACATCTTGGTGGGTGACACCCCTGTGTACCACCACCTCATTATCCTTTGTGCCTTGAGTGTGTGTTGGTGGGGGAGGGGGGAGAGTCAACTGGGTAATGAAAGAAAGAAATAGATATGTTTAACATCAGAGAGTGAGCTTTTTGATCTGCCAGAGCACCATTTTGTACTTCTACACTCTTCCCTTGGGAGAGGAAACTGAAGCTTTAAGGAATAAAGTAAGAATTAGCTGTTGAAAGGAGGCCAAGTAGGAGTCCTGGCCCTGAGTGTTAGCTGGATGCTGAGGCCCAGGTATGCCCTTAGACCCCATCACACTCTTCATTTTCTGTTAGGACCACCTTATAGGAAGGTCCTCTGCCCACTAAAGGTCTAATATTCAGGTCGACACTGTGCGCTGAGTGCCTCATGCCTTGTGTGGTCGCAGCGTAGGCCAGCGTCAGGCCATTTGATGGATTGTGCTGTGCTGTGCCGAGTAGATGTCTGTGCATGGTATCATGGTGATGCGCTCTCAGCAACATGGGAACTTGGGATTGTCTGAGGAAGAGGCATCTGGTCCAAGTGGGGCATGCGTTGATCAAGCACCCTATTCTGAGTGGGCATGGGGAGAAACTGAAGCCCATTCTGTTTTCCCAGGAAGGTACATAAAGGGATTTGGACACGGGCAGCTTCAGCTGCGTGACTGCCTCTGTCCTTCAGCCAAGGGCAGGCACATGACTCCCCAGTTGTCTTTCCCTTCTTGGTTGCCAGGGTCACAGGACGGGGAGGGGCTGCTCAATGAATGGGGTTGCCAACGCTCCAGTGAAAGGCCACTTCTATGGACTCCCTTTTCTTTACTTAGCAGTGGCTATTTGCAGGAGGACTGTTAAGGGCAGACCTCTGACCAGGCCCTGCTCTTCCTTTGATTCTAGGAGGTAAAGGTGTCGAGCCCTGACTACCCTGAAAGGAACAGGGAGAATGTGATGGAGGATTTCCTGAAGAGAATTGAGTGCTACAAAGTCACCTATCGACCCCTCGATCCAGACAACTATGACAAGTAAGATTTCAGGCCATGGTTTGAAGGGCCCGAGGCAGGAGGCTCATTTGAGAAAGAGCCTTTCTCCCTCTGTCCCTAAACTTCCCTCTGACAATCCAGGCCTATAATGTTTACATCATTCTAGAGAAACACAGTGTGGATTTGTGGCTTCCACGTGGATTGAATCTCCTACTTGAACACTGAAGTGTTTTTCATCATCGCTTCTTTCCCTCTATCCTCTGGAGCAAGATTTCTCAACCTCAGCATTACTGACATTTGAAGTGGATAATTCTTTGCTGTGGGCAACTGTCCTGTGCATTGTAGGATGGTCAGGAGCATCCCGGGCCTCTTCCCACTAGATGCCAGCAACACTCCCAAGATATGACAACCAAAAATGTCTCTAGACATTGCCAAATGTCCCCTGGGGAGCAAAATCACCCCCATCTAGAACCACTGCTCTAGATCAATAGTTTTGAACTGGGGTGTTGTAGGACACTCCTCAGGGATGTGTCATCAGTGTTTGATAAATTTTTGAAGTTTATTATCTGTGTGTGTATATATATAAAATATATATGTTAATACGTATGCATACATGCACGTATATTACATGTGCAATATAACAATGTATATAATAATAAATATATATTTATATAAAACATAATATATATTGTGCCATGTGTATACACACATATATATATGCTGCCAAGTCCTCAGGAACGTGCCCGTCTCAGAGAAATGTCTGATCAATGCTAGCACTATGGCAGTGTCTGTCAGCAATGTGGTACAGAGGATGGTTAACTCGATGTGTGTGAGCCATAAGAGCCATAGCAAAATGTAGAGTCCACGTTGTGCACATGGAAAAGCGTGCAGTTGGGGCAGTTAACAGTTCTGTTCAAATAAGAATACAGCTGTGCAGCCAAGCGAGACAAGCCTGCATGGCCCACTGTTAAATTGCTTCAATGATCTGCTTAATGTTTTGAGTCTTTCAGTTGCTTCAAAGTTGTTGCCTAGAATGTTAGTATTTGGAGGTGTTCCTTAATACAAAAGTTGGAAACCACTGCCTTACATATGGTGTAACAGTGTATTCTTCAGTTAGCCCAAAGGCCTACGTAGAAAAACATTCTAGAAGAATGTGTGTGGGTGTTTAGAGATGTTATCTCTGGTGGTAGGGTTGTGGGTGATTTTTATTTGCATCATTCTACCTTTTTTTCCTGAAATTCTTTTGGAATAAGCATGTGTTTTTTTAATAATAAGAAAAATTCCATGATGGCCACAAGCAAACAGCGTACGGAAGTGCCTCTGAGAGAGACTTGATTTGGGTGGCTGTGGGGAATGCACAGAGATCTCCATCTGTGGTTCTGCCCCGCCTCCTCGCTCATGGCTGGTGGGTGCCGTGCTGTGGCGAGGTCTCGACCACCTCCGAAGTGGGTTGTGCTTCTCACCACATTTCAGAGTTAGCAAAATCTTCAGGTCATCTAGTCCAGTCCCTGAGGGGAGGCCTGGATTCTGTGTATCCTACTTATCAGCATTGCATGGCACAGTACAGGCACTCGGGAACTGGAACTGACTGACTGGAAGTTCAGGAAATTCTCCTTCATCTCAGTCCTGAGGAGTGATCCATGTCTTACCATGTCGTTCCTGAAATGTGGGGGAGGTGGGGAGGCGGGTATGACGGGAGAGGAGGAAGCACTTCTGTGAGCCTGGAAGTAACTGGAGATCCTTTCTCCTCCCACTGTCATCCTCAGCTTTGCATACTCAGGGGACTTTTTCCTCCTCTGTCCCAGGGATCTCTCTTTCATCAAGGTGATAAACGTGGGCCAGCGGTTTTTGGTGAACAGAGTCCAGGACTACATCCAGAGCAAGATCGTCTACTACCTCATGAACATCCACGTGCAGCCCCGCACCATCTACCTCTGCCGGCACGGAGAGAGCGAGTTCAACCTCCTGGGCAAGATCGGGGGGGACTCTGGCCTCTCGGTGCGCGGAAAGCAGGTGGGCAGTCAGCCAGGAGGCTGGGTTTCCTAGGCTTAGAGTTAGAAGGGCATGGTGGAGGTCATCGCTTTTATCCCTTTACTCCTTCCTAAATCCCCCTGGGGCTTAGGCTGTGGTTTCAGATAGTCAGGCAAGTGCTAAAGACGTTTTCTGGTTCACTGATTCTAGCTCTGCTGTATGGAGTGCGAATAACTTGGAACCACTTCTGCTGTGGTCACTCAGCCATCAGATGTTTATTGGCTGTGACTTGTGTGCTTTGCACAGTACAGGGTGCCCCAGTTGAAGTTCATTTCATCTTGGGTTTAGCTTAACTAGGTAGCACCTTTTGGATTTTGACCATGATCATGCATACCCTTTGTCTTTATAGGCCAAATTAGCAGTTGTGTGTGTGTGTGTATGTTTTTCCCTCCTTTTAAAATTTTTATTTCAAACCCCAGTTTGCCCAGGCTCTCAGGAAGTTTCTGGAGGAACAGGAGATAGCAGACCTCAAAGTGTGGACGAGCCAGTTGAAGAGGACTATCCAGACTGCTGAATCCCTGGGGGTGACTTATGAGCAGTGGAAGATCCTGAATGAGATTGACGCTGTGAGTAGGAAGCTGCAGGGGCTGAAAGGCCAGCGAGAGTCTCCTCTTCAGGCAGGAGCTCAGAAGTCATGATATGGGCAGTTTTATTTAGAAAACTAGAACCACCAAGGAGAACCTCCGAGGAAGCTTAGTCTATGGCCATTTTGGGGAGGAAGTGGGAACAACTGCACCCCCACTTGAGGCTTCCTGCCTGCTTGAGCACCTGTGCCAGTGCTGGGACCCAGACCCGTTTTTGACCTAACCACTCTGGTACCTGGGGAGAGCGAAGCTCCCTTTGGTTCCTTTGTATATTTTCCTCCCTGGAAAAAGAAATAGCTAACAACTCACTTCTTTAATTTCTGCTTAGATCATTTGGTCAGCTATTCTGGAAAAGTCCTTTCCAAATTTTTTCTTGGCTCTCTCTCTCCCAGAGCACAAAAGTAGACATTTCTTTTTCTTTCCTTCCTCTGTACCCTTTTATGCCTTCTGCAAGAATTCTCCAGTCCCTTCAATGCCCCCTCCTTCCCTGCCTCCTGTTCCTTTGATCCTGCTGACTTCTCTGGACCTGTAAGTTCCCCACAGTAGTAGGCGAAAGTGGCAGCTTCAGCTAGAGAAGCTGCCTCATCTCTGCGGAGGCCCCACCTTGCAAGCCCCAGAGCCTGGCCAGTCAGCTGCGGGCCAGGAGGGGGCCCGCACGGTGCCGGGCACTTGTGGGAAGCTAGCATTCTTCAGTGTCGTCTTCTTTCTGTGGGTGGGGCTGTGTGGGTCAGTCTACCTCTTCAAGCCCGTGTGGCTCCTTGCAGGGCGTGTGCGAGGAGATGACCTATGCAGAGATTGAGAAGCAGTACCCGGACGAGTTTGCACTTCGAGATCAAGAGAAATATCTGTATCGATATCCTGGCGGGGAGGTGAGTGTCCCCTCAATGAGGTGACTGCCCAGACCTTTGCTGGGGGCTTAGCTTTAATCTGGGGGAAGGACTGAGTGTGATTTTGGGATTTAGAAAGGGTGGTCAAGGCATCAGTTAGTTTATCCTCCTCCCTTTGGGCCATACTATGTTTAATTCAGCTTAAGCTGTTGAATGCCTCATTAATTTGTTAATATCTCCAGGGAAAAGGGTGACAGGATAGCCTTTTGTGTTGAGTATTTTGTAGAATCAGCGTGATCTTTTTTACTTCTTTTTTTCATTCCATCCCCTCAATCCCAGCCCTACCTGAGCAGGTGTGGGCACCGAGGAAATATATGGGAGGTGAATGCTGTCCCTGTCATCTTTGGTGTTTTAAGCTGTTTCCTGGTCTAGGGGTTCATACTCTAGGGATGTCAGAGGCAAAGGAAGATAAAACAGAACGGCAGAGGTCCGGGAAACCACTTGGAGCCTCTTGTTGCCTTCTACTCTGCATAGTAGTCTGTGGGAAATAAAACTAACACAGGCTGAATTCAGATTTCCTCTTCTTGACCTGTAGTTTTCTTGGTCTGAATGTTGCTCTTGAAAGGTCTGAATATTCTCAAGAGACACCAGGGCTGGGGGTAGTTAGCAGGCAGCGTGAAGTTGCTGAACCTCCCGGAGGAAAGCCAGCTGGGCAAGAAGGAGAAGTGGCCTCTTGACTCTGGACCCAGCCACCGACTTGGCTGCCAGCTTGTGCCTGGCCTCCTACCAGCCTGCCTCACTTCCCCCACAGTCATACCAGGACCTGGTGCAGCGGCTGGAGCCTGTCATCATGGAGCTGGAGCGGCAGGGCAATGTCCTCGTTATCTCCCACCAGGCTGTCATGCGCTGCCTCCTGGCCTACTTCTTGGATAAGGGCGCAGGTGCCTTTTGAGGGAAGGGCTGGGGGACGCATCCATGGGGAAGGGGCTGGACACGGGGTGGCGCCAGGATCCCTGGCAACTGGACCGCCCCCTGTTCCACTCACATTGGAGTACATTCTTCAGGCAGCAGTTTGGGGCTCCCAGCAGCCACTGGCTATCTCCTTATTGAATTTACTCTGCTGGTACAAAAGCCCCCAGTGGAGAGTGGCTGCTGCTGGAGCCCCTTGATCCTGCTTGGCTAAGGGGCCTCATCGAGCTGACACTCCTGGCAGCATCAGAAAAGTGGTTGAACATTCCCAGCTTGTTGCTTTGGCTACAAGGAGGGTGGTATCTCAGAAGCGTCTTCACCCTTCGGATTCAGGGTAGGACAGTTTCTGGGTAGAGCCGTAAGGAAGTGCTGCTGCCTTCTCTGATACTTCCCTTCCCTTCCTGATCCACCTGAGCTGCTGGGAAGCCTGCAGAGTGGCCCTTGGTGTACCCAGGTGGGCCACAGGCTTCCTTCTGTGGGGCCCTGGCTACAGCACCTACTTCTGTTTTGTCTGCATGGAAGGATCTAAAATGGACTTATTTCCTTCCTTTGCTACCGAGTAGCTTGGGTGGCTTTTTAGCGGCCATCTTGCTGATTGTCTGGGGTTTACTGGAGGAGTTGTAGGACTCTAGGTCATGGTAAAGGAAACTCATGAGCTCCTTAGATTTTCTCTTCCCCTAACTTGACCTTCCTCCATCATACTAAGAGACTTCCCTCACCCGGTCTTTCTGCTTTCAGATGAGCTACCGTACTTGAGGTGCCCTCTCCATACCATCTTCAAACTTACTCCCGTCGCCTACGGTAACTATGAGCTTAGGAACTGGGCAGGAGGAGGGGGTTGAGGAAGGTCAGGATATTTGAATTTTCTCTGAAGTTTGTTTGGAAGTTCGACTTCATCACCCCTGTATACCAGGGAAGTGTCATCAGTGCCTTCCGTTTTTAAAGGGATGTATGTATATATTTGGGAATATGTACATTCTTTTATGGTATGCTTTCCCAAACTGAAACTAAGGAATTTTTTTAGCTTTTTTTTCTGAAGGCCTCTTCTCTCTCCTCTGTCTTCTCAGGGTGCAAAGTGGAAACAATTAAACTCAATGTGGAGGCTGTGAACACTCACCGTGACAAGCCAACTGTAAGTATTTTGCCATAATGAACATGCAGGTTCCTTGTCACCTTAAGTCCTTGAACCTCTGACATGAAGAGACTGGGGTTTCTTTTATATACAAAAGGAAAAAAGATCCAAAACTCATGACCTATATAGTCTGCTTACTTCCAACAGGAAGAGACGTTGGAATTATTTTTTGTAAAATTAGTACCTCTTTCATGAGTCCTAACCTTGAAAGTTGGCTCCTGGAAATCCAGTTAAATGTGGCCAAGTGTTTAGTTGAAATCCAATGTAGATCTCCCCTGGGAAGCACTCAGAGGTCCAGAGGAGCCTAGAAGGTGGGGTCCAGAGGCTGGGTTTGTTCCTAGGTCTGTCCTGGTGATTTCTGTGATCTTACATGAGCCCCTTCCTTTCTTTGGGCCTCCTTCCTGCTCTGGAGTATGATGCTCAAGGAGCTTCTCTCTCTACAACTCTTTAGCTTCCTGGGGTGAGGGGACCAGGCCATGGCCCGTGTCTTATGAGAGACCCTATCTGCTAGGGAGCAGGAGTAGAGGAATCTGTTGTGGTTACAGGCATTATTTAACCTTTATGAGTGAGCTTTGGCTTGGCTTTCATTTGTGTGGTGTCCCTCCGTTTCCAATCAGAACAACTTCCCCAAGAACCAAACCCCTGTAAGGATGAGAAGGAACAGCTTTACGCCTCTGTCCAGTTCGGATACAATAAGGCGTCCAAGAAATTACAGTGTTGGGAGCCGGCCCCTCAAGCCCCTCAGCCCTCTCCGTGCCCTGGACATGCAAGAAGGGGCCGACCAGCCGAAGACCCAAGTCAGCATTCCGGTGGTGTAACCGTGTGTTTCCCTCCAGCCTTAGCCTCCTGCCCGTGTCACTAATCACCAGGGAATCATTTAACTTCCAACACCCACCCCCGACACCCCGCCATGGATCTTAACACAGAACATGAGGTCGTGTGTTTCCAGACCAACCTTAGCTGCTCTGCAGTGTGAAACATCTCCTCGCCAGGGGCAAGTGGACGAGTCGGGTGTTTTGGGACAGGTCCTCAGTTGGGGTGGTCTGGAGGAGGAGGGAAAGGGATGCACTCCCCTAGGGTGATTGGCATAGCTGGGGCTGAGGCTAAGCATGCCCCGTACATTTGGTTCTTGTCCATCCCTGGTGTCTAAAACTCACTAATGTCCTTGTGTTGGTAAAAAGTGGGGGGCGGGGTGGAGGGGCACACACAGAAGCCCTTTTTCCATTCACCTTTGTCTCTCCAAGCTCACAGTCCCTACTTCCCTGCTTTCTCCCCTCTCTTTCATCTCCCCTTTGGATTGTCCGGCGTGGTGTGTGGCGTTATCATTGTGGTGTCTGTTGGAGGGGAGGGGCAGTTGGCGAGAGAAAAGCCTGGGTTCTGTAGATGCTCTCTGAAATGGGCCTAAATGGATCTGGACCCGGGCAGCCTTTCTTTTCCTTTCTCCCTTCCTCTCAAGCCAGGTCGTACAAGGGTCAGCTCAGGCTACAGAACATTCACAGAGGCTCTGGAGGCTGCTGGTGTATATGGGGTGAGAGTTCTTGCCTCCTTTTGTGAGAAACAGTCCTGTCTTCGCTGCCCTGGGGGAAGCTGGCTCACAGTATGCAGGAAATATCTTGGTTCATATTTTTCATGTAAGAGCCAGTCATAGGTCTTGTGGCGGCTGTGGAGTGAGCTTTGGGAGGGTGGGGTGGTCCCTCACTCCTGCAGGGCTCTTGTAGGACAGTCATATCTTCTCTCCAGTGGCTCCCAGCTTCTTTGCCAACCCAGCAATTTTCCTGTGACAGCCAGTGACCTCTGGGGCTGTTTAGAAGGACAGAGTTTGATTCAGGAGTCACCACTGGTGTTTGAATGGCTCAAGGCAAAAGGCAGAGAAGAGTGCACTCGAGCTACTTTTTATTTCCCAGTATTTTCAACACACTTTCCTTTTTAAGTTAAAAAAATTATTTGCATGACCAGTTTTTTTTCTAAATATGGAAAAGCCTGGTGATGACTTTAACCTTCCTCACCGGAGGATTCTTTTTTCTCATCTTGGTGTCCATCGGAGTCTTTGGCACCCTGTGGGGTCCACCTCTTGACTGTGTGTATTTACCTATTCACCTCTGTCCTTTTGTTTTCTCTGTAGGGTTAAACGGAAATGTTGAGAGCCAGAATGCTTAGCCCCTTGGTGCCCCATGATGGCATCCCCTCCCCCTCCAATTTTGTAAGCAAAACGTTTGAATGTGTGTGCATTTTTCTGAGAGGCAAGCCTAGAGTTCTCATGAAATTTTTAATAGCGATAGATGACTCCCCATCTTAAAGTCATCCACTTGTCTTTTAGAGGGAACCAGGGAGAGCAAGTTGGCTATTTGCCAAGGGTGTTTTTGTCTGGTAACAGAAGACCTTTTGTCACAGTTCTCTTCCAGGAGTATCATTAGAATCCCCTTTAGAATTGTGAAACATACACATGCCTGGGTCCACTTGAGGCTTAATATTGACTCAGAATCTCTGGGTTTGGGGTCTGGACGTGTGTGTTCACTTAGCTTCCCTGATGATTCTGATTCATCCTCCAAGTTAAAACTCCACTTTATGAAGCCGGGTGGGGAAATACTGGCATAGTTCCTTGGCCGGAGCACCAGTGGAAGAATTCTGAATCCCTCCTGGTTCTGAAAGGACCGTTCTCTGGACTTGGACGTTTGAGCAGATCACCGTTTAAATAAGGCGCCCTCTTGAAGTCAGACTGCTGTGTTTTACAGGGTTATTCTAGGTTCTGGTCCCATCTTTAACCCTTTACGGTGCAGGGCACTGTGGAACAAATCACTATGTAAATAAACGTCCCTGGGTAATAGGGGAATTTTAAGCCCTTGGAGAAGAGGTACTGAGATAAAACCTGTAGGGTGATAAAGGTTATCATGACAGGCAGCTGAGTTGTGACCTTCAGTTCTTCATTCTTCAGTCCTGAGTAGGACATCACAGCCAGTTTCCAAAGGCTGTTGACTAGATTCTGGTTGAAATTGTGTCCAAGATGTAAGGTGACCTGCTGTTTCTGTGTAGCCACTACATAATGTGCACTTAGTGTCTTTGTCTGTGGGGCTTTGGGCCGGGTGGAGTTGGGGGTGGAGGGTACACAGAAGCAGAAGCAGCGTCCTTGTCCTGAAGAAGGTTATTTTAGAGACAGGCCATATAATTATAATAAGTGAATGTTTGTGAAAGAGCAACACGTTGAGTCTGTAAGTGTGGACGTTGAAGTGTACCTCTCCTGACTTTTCTCTTTTCCTGTGGCCGTGAGACTGAAAGAGTTGGCAGGTGGGAATGTCCCTGCCCATGTGGAAACGAGCTGTGGTCTAGGTGGTCTGCGTGGCGCTTTTACAAAGTTGCCTCGTCTGACTTTGCTTGGCTGGTAGTCTCTTTAGCCCAAATGAGCCTTCATCTGGGCTTTTCTCCTGCTGTGCGGTGAGAGTGATTCAGAGCTCATGGAAGAGAGAAGGAGCGTTTTGATCCAAAGCCTTTGGATTTGAGCACTACATACTCTTAGTGAGAAGAGAATTCCCTAACGAGTGGCTTTATGTCACCCTGTTAGAAACCCCAGCATCAGGCACAGGTCTCTAGGGTGTCCGTTCTGCCCCTCAGCCTGCTGATTTTCTCCACTCTCCCCCTGTGCTGGTCTGCTTCCCCAGAAGAGGAGCCGTAGGGGTCTTATTATTCTCAGATAGGACGTGAGAAATTAGAACCTGACAGCAGCAAGGGTTTCAACATCCTTTTTAGAGCCAAGAGAATACAGAATGGACCAGAGCTCTTACTGCAAGTTTTAGAGAAGTCCTACTTCCTACCTTTTCTTTCCTGTCCTCCTTCCTGATCGGGTCTGGGCAGTGTGCACACAGTGCTGACTATGTCTGGATCACAAATCCGTCAGAGGAGGGGTGTCCAGGGTACCTTTTGCTGATGCTGTCAGTTTTGTTACGGGAGAAATAGGTGAAGGCTTTAGCATTTAATCTGTGTATAAAATGGGGAAAGGAAAATCACTGTGTATTCTGTTTTCTTTTTCTTGCTTCAGAGCTGAATGAGGAGTTCTGTGATGGACTTGAAAGAGGAATGTAAAGCAGAGTTAGAGAACTAGCTTCTCTTCCCGTCTCCTAGTCCTCAAATTGGAATTTAGCTCCTACTTCTATCTGTGTTGTCTTTGGTTTTGTTTTGGTAAAGGGATTGTTTTGCATTCAGTGGAAAGTGGAATAAAATCTTTTTATTATTATTATTTTATTTTTGAGGAAGATTAGCCCTGAGCTAACATCTGCTGCCAATCCTCCTCTTTTTGCTGAGGAAGACTGGCCCTGAGCTAACATCCGTGCCCATCTTCCTCTACTTTATATATGGGATGCCTCCCACGGCATGGCTTGCTGAGTGGTGCCATGTCCACACCCAGGATCCAACCTGGCGAACCCTGGGCCGCTGAAGCAGAACGTGCGAACTTAACCGCTGCACCACCGGGGCAGCCCCAGGAAATGTTTTTAAAATATGTGTTGTGCTAGTGGTCTGCCCTATATCATTGTCTCTGATTTCTGTTTTTTGGTTTTTTAACTTTTTCTCCCAAGAAATTAGAGTTAGAAATACAATATATTTGTATTCCTAGACTGAACGGTTGAGTGTTTCCTGTGAGGTTCTGGGTGTTCCCTTTTGCAACCCTTGATCTTCAGAGTCCCTGGCATTTTGAAGAAACATGATAGAGCTGTTTGGAAATAAATCCATCTTATGGTTTCTCTGTGAGCAGGAGATCTGAGCTTCAGAGAAACTCATTGGTGCTTGGGGTACTCAAAGGATGTGGGAGGAAGTGTCTAATAATTGACAGAGCCGTATCTGGGGTATATATTCTTATGCACATTTCATTGTCCATGCTAAGCCCAGAAGCCACGTTGTGTTTGTTTTCAAGAAATTTGGTAAATTTACCCAGGTTTTTCAGTATACATTTTGACTTGTTTGTGTTTTAAAATATTTTAGTTTTAAAAATATATAACAATTGAGTCAGGTTGCAGCATTGGCAGGAGTGATCTCTGACTTCCCCTAGAGGTGACAGAGACATCAGAAGTATGTCCAGGAATTTAATTTAGACTCATAGTGTCTGGAAGACCTATCTACTAGCATCTATATGCTGACTGACTGACAGACTGTAGTAGGGTCCATATGCTGACTGACTGACAGACTGTGGTCGGGTCCATATGCTGACTGACTGACAGACTGTGGTCGGGTCCGTATGCTGACTGACTGATGGACCGTAGTAGGTTCTGTATTCTGACTTACTGACAGACTACAGTAGGATCATCCCTATTCTGGGTGTCTGACAGACTGGAGTAGGGCCCCTATACTGACTGACTAACTGACAGACTGTAGTAGGGTCTGTATGCTGACTGATGGACTAGTAGGGTCCGTATGCTGGCTGGCTGACAGACTGTAGTAGGGTCCCTGTGCTGACTGATGACTGTATTGGGGTCTGTGTGCTGACTGACTGACACACTCTAGCAGGGTCCTTATGCTGACTGACTGACACACTCTAGGCGGGTTCCTGTGCTGACTGACTGACGGAGTGTAGTAGGGTCTGTGTGCTGACTGACTGACAGACTCTGGTAGAGTCCATATGCTGACAGTCTGATTGTTTTCTAATTGTACCAGTTGGTAGTGTATGCACGTTATTGTAATTCTCTGTCTATTGCACGTGTCCTACAAAGAAAGGAGGTAAACACTCCATATGTTTTTTTTGGGGGGATGTTCTGTACAACATGATTTTTAGTAGACTTTTTTTTTAGAGTAGCAGCCAAAATCTCATCATTGTGTAGAAAATGAAAGGTTGTACATCACTTGTATGATACTTTGTGCCTGCCCAAAGCCTGAAATGGTTACCTCCATCGAAGCCATCCCCTCCACTCCCCGCCTTCCAGGCAGGACTTTGCTTTCAGCATCCATTTCGGAACCTCTGTGTCCTCAACTTTCGTGCTGTGGAACGTAGCATTCCACTGGATGATGCTGCCATTTGTAGTCTGCCATGCATTTGGCTTTTACTCATAATCTAATAAATAAAAATGCAAAGGATATTTTGCATTCAAAAATGGTTTTAAGAGTTGACAAAAGTATTCTTTCCGGTAAGACTTTCACTGGGGATCTATGACCACTATTTACCTACTCAGTGTGTTTATATCTGAATTGCTCGTGTACGTTTTTTATTGTGTTGAAGTAACAAGCTTAACTCATTCTGAATGGCGATGGTGTTGCTGTGGCAAAGCAGAGATCTGATCACCAGCCGTGCCCTTTGGAGGGGTTGGGAGTAGGCTGAGCACCGCTAGGTTGAACGGGAGTGCACTGAGTTGGGAACCCAAGCAATAGAGGTATCCTGCGGATTTCCTAGGCCCAGCTCTGCTGAAAGAAGGAACTCTAGTCCTTAGCAGAATTCTGATTTAAGCTGGTGTGGTGATATTGATATCAATTGGATCAGTGCCGCTCAGATCCGCATAAGGTGTGTGTATAGCTGTACTCGGAATGTGTTTGTGTGTGTGGAATGGGTAAATAAAATTGCTGAGTAACTTGAACCTATCGGAAGGCTTCTGGGTGTTTTGTTTTGTGTTTTGGGTTGTGTTCTCTACCCGCCCCCCAATCCCAAAACTTTGCCTCCTGCTGCTCAGTGGCTGAGCCTCGGATGAGCCAAAGCCAGATCATAGCATAACTGGCGTCCTAGGTCTAGGCATGGCTCTCTTCCGCCACCTTCTGGGGAAGATGGGAAGGACATTATGGAAGATGCAGGAACTTGAGTAGTTGTGCTTACTTTTTGGCACCTCCACAAGAATTAAGAAAAAATTGCCTTTGACCACACTGTGCTGTGACTCCCATTAGCAACATGTAACTCATTATTTATTGTACAGAAAGCCTCTGGAGACCCCTTAGAATTTAGTGGGCTGTTCCTTCTAAAATATGACCTTCCTGTTTCTAAAGAGATTACAGCCAATGGGATAAAACGGCATTTAACTTCTGGGACAGGAAATACAGGTGGAATTATGTCACCATTCTCCTGCCTTGTTCCTTGTTACCCTAACAAGGACCAGAAGCTGATTAGACATGCAGACTCCCGGGCCCCGTCCCAGGCCCACTGAAGCAGAATCTTCATTTTAACAGGATTACCAGGTGACCCAGATGCACATTTAACATTTGAGAAACTGTCCCAGGGGAAGAAATTCTCAGAAGGTAAAATGTGAGGTCTTGGATTGTGAGAAGTTGATTTTTGCCCTGATGACCAATTTCAGAGTGCACTGGGATAGCCGTGGCAGTAGACGCCCTCTGTAGAAGCCCAGTGGCCCTGACCTCAGCGTCACTTTCTTGGCATGGTCTTTGGGCTCACATAGCCTACACACTCTCCTTTTACCACAGGCTTCCCTCTAGCCTCTGCCTCATGTCTTGGGTATGTAGCTTATGGTCTAGTCTGAAAGAAAGGCCTGGTCCAACATGGTCACAAGGTCAGGGAAAGAAGCCCATGACGAAGCCATTAGAGTTTGGCTCCCGAGGGTAAAGGGGTGTGCGCCAGCACACCAGTGTGTCCGTGCCTGTGTGCGGTGTGGGGATGTGGGCGGTGGAAGAGCGGGGGAGAGTGAGGGAGGCTTCTGCTCCACTTTTCTTTGTCATCTGTGCTGGTGTAACGGCTTTGTTTCTCTTCCTCTCTGGCTCCTAGGCAAAGGCCGTGCTGGCTGTGCACAGGCCCTCCTCGGCAGCATCCCTCACATCGCTCTGCTGATGATGTGGAGGCTGGGGCCAGACCTCTCCGGGGCACTGGGATCTGCTGAAAAGCTTGGGATGTCAGCTCCATGGGGGCGTGAACACGAAGTTAAATGAGGATTGGATATTTGGAACCACCAAAATGAGGCCTGGAAAAGCATCACCGCATTTCTTCCCCTCATGCCTAATGGAAATATTAGTTACACTGACAAACTTAACTTCTCTGTGCCTCAAAACGTTTAATGGCCAGAACTGATGAGTTTTTATTATCCCTTTGCCGGGTTTGGCCCAGGTTGGCCAATCGTGTTCTGTTTTGGCGTTTAGTGTCCTCCCTGTGACTAGCCCTGGCTGGCTGTTCTTTGGCTAAAGTGCAGACGCACCTCCTCAGATTTAATTGTTTCTGATGGGAGGGCTGAACCCCAGCAAGCTTTTGCTGTGCCAGGAGAGCCGGGCTCCGCATCCATTCCGGGGGCGCAGGCTAAAGGACAATATACATACATTAGCAGTCACTTTTTTGTCACGTTGGAAAGGAGACAGATTGACCAGGTGAATGGAGGGACCTGAGAACGTCAGTCCCTAAAGTGTCTCTTCTGCTGTGAGAGAGGAGCAGTGTCAGCGGCAGCCTTTCATTTAGTGAAGTTCTTGTTGCCGGCCCCTCGAGGGCAGGAGCTGACCGCAAGACTGCCCAGAGTGCGTGCCCGTCTTCTAAGTTCTCTTTTGCCGCTGCTGTATTTTCTGTCTCATCTGTGTGCCTCTCATGGCTGAAGAGGGCTAAAGTTGTTCTCTCCACGGGTTGGGAATGAGGGCTGGAGGGAAAGTAGTGTGCCTTTTACATCACATGAAGAAGGAAAGAAGGTTCTCTGGGAATCGACTCTTCCAGGGAGTTCTTTTGGCTTCAAAACAGATACAAGGAGACACATGCTTCTGTAGGGTCTGTCACCATGTGTGGTCTCTAAGAAAGCTGTGGCTGTGACTCCAAGAGCAACTGGTCTCTCATGCCTGCCTCTTAGCTAGTGTCCCTGTTGTGGTCTACTGATCTCTCATGTGAAACACTTGGGGGGCTGGAGGGAACCAAGCCCGCAGTGCGTTAGTTTTTTGGTTTCCCTTAGAGAGAAGCTAGGTGACTATGTCTCTGTGGATGTGATTTTACTATGTCACTAGTCCTGGAGGAGGGCATGGAAGCTCCAAAGGATGCTACATCATACAAGCAAAATCTTTTTTTTTATAGTAAGTTTTTAGCTTTAAAATTTTTTCCCCCTTTCACCCCAGTGCTCACTTGCTGAGCAAGAGGGTGAGCAGCAAGCAAAGTAATGAAATGCAGCTTTTCTCAAATGGTTCTTTTATACTGTGTTTGATACAGAGCTCTGCTGCCTAAGATGTGATGAGCTGGGCTGCAGGCAGTTCAGCATCCAGCAGCTGGGAGCTTATTTTATGCCCACAAAGCTGCCTTCAGAAAGGCTCATGAGTGCTCCCAGCAGGGGTTTGCATCTGGCTGCCTGTGGCAAGCTGGACTGTAATGATTTCATTCTTGTGGTGCAGGCTTCTTTCTGCATCTAAATACAGTCTTTGGATGATCAGAAAGTGCTTCTATTTAGTTATTTATTCAACCATGTAAGGTATTTTCAAGTCCCCATTAGTGTTTGCATGTATTTAATCAGAATGTAAGGTAATCTGTGTTGTCCGTCTGGTAGGAATTTAGGTGGTTTGAGCTTTTAAGTTTAATGTCCATAGTATGGCCTTAAGTTAAATTTCCAGAATATAGGTATCTGTCTTCTGTAAAAGGATAATAGCTATGTTAAGGCACAGTGGATTTCTTTTGAAAACTTTTTTTCTCATTGATTTTTATTATAAGTTTAAATCAAGACATACATTTCCCTGGAGAAAAGTTTATCTCCTGGATAAATAAAATCATGCTAAATCATGTGAGTAATATGTATTGTATTGTTTTTATAATAAGAAATACAATAAAAGTTATTTTGAATTAAAAAATGCAATTAATTTTAAAAATCACACACAAAAGAAGGTCACATTTGGTACATCATACATATACAAAATATTAATAACATTCAAAATGTTTGAAACTAGCTTCTTTAAAATGATCCTCAAATTATTACATTGTATATATTTCCAACTGATGATGTTCACTGGTGCTTCCCGCCTTTATTGAGTTCCATTAGCATTTCTGAATCATATCAGTGGCGTCATTCCTGCCATGCATTATCAACATCCTTGAACTTTATTAATTTATTTAACAAACATTTAATGATTGCCATGCAATGACTAAAATGACAAGATTATCTTTGTTTTGGTGTTTTCCTTCCCTGTAGCCTAATGCTATAGTTGAATATTTGCTATCGTATTCTGATTGTGTCCAACTATTTATCTCCTTACTCTGTGTTTTGTGACCCCTTTCTCCCTTTTTTTCTTTTTTCAGGTATAAGGGCCTTCCTGATGATTTCTTGGTGCGGGGGGGGGGAGGGGGGTCTCGTGGCTACTAAGTCCCTTAGCTTTTGTTTGTCTAGCAAAGATTTAGTTTCTCCCTCATATCTGAAGCGTATTTTTGCTGGACAGAGTATTCTTGGCTAAAGATTCTTGTCTTTTAAAGTTTGAATATGTCATTCCATTCTCTCCTAGCTTGTACGGTTGCTGCAGAGAAACCTGCTGAAAGCCTGAAAGGGTTTCCTTTGTAGGTTATTTTCTTCTGCCTTGCTGCCCTGAGTATACTTTCTTTGTCATTCATTTTTGCCAGTTTTACTACTATATGCTTTGCAGTGGGTCTTTTTACATTGACAAACCTAGGCGATCTGGAAGCTTCCTCCACACATATTTCCCTCTTTCCCTAGGTTTGGGAAGTTTTCTGCTATTATTTCTTTGAACACACTTTCTGTTCCATTCTCCTTCTCTTCACCTTCTGGAATATCCATAATTCTTACGTTGCATTTCCTCATTGAGTCAGATATTTCTTGGAGACTTTCTTCAAGTCTTTTGTCGTCTTAGTTCTCTCTCCTCTGTCTGGGGTATTTCAACACGTCTTTCTTCGATTAAACTGATTCGCTCCTCTATGATGTCCAGTCGAGCACTAAGGGAATCCATATTTTCTTTTCTCTCTTCTATTGTGTCTTTCATCTCTAATATTTCTGACTGATTCTTCTTTAGAGTTTCAATCTCTTTTGTGAAGTAGCTTGTGAATTCGTTGAATTGTTTCTCTATATTCTCTTTTACATCGTTGAATTTTTTGATGATAGCTATTTTGAATTCACTGTCATTTAGTTTTCATATTTCTGTGTCCTCAGGACTGGGTTCTGGGTGTTTGTTTTCTCTCTGGCCTGGAGATTTGATGTGGTGCCTGATGTTGGAAGGTCTGGTCTTTCTCATTCTGGTATTATTCTTTTGCAGTGACAGCCTGTTGCCATTGGGTGGGGGCTGAGAGCCATGGATTCTGAGTCCTCTGCCTTCAGCCGAGATGGCGTGGGGTGGGTCGGGGGAGGGGTGCTCTCGCCAGTGTGCAGTCCGGGGTTTCTGGATCAGCTCTCGCTGTCTGGTCTTCTGGGATCTTGGCTTGATGAGCTCACCCTGTGGGAAAGCTTTCGCCCAATTCGGTGGCTTCCCTCTCGGCTGCAAGTGCCCTAGGGAGTCCTGGGTGATCTGGTGAATGCACGACCCCTCCCCCACTACTTCCCTCACGGAGCCTCCCGTGGCAGAGACTGCAGTCTTTAGGGGAGGGAGCAAAGTACTCTCTTACCTCATTCCAGCTCCTCCGAGGGGGTTCCAGCCTCTTCGCCCTCGTCTTGTGGCTGCATATCTCTCTGATGTTTTTTGTTTTGTTAGGATACTTTTTCTTGGAGTATGCTGCCCCTTTTTGTGGTATGTTGGAGGGGAGAGAGTCCCAGGCAAGTTCACTGTGATATGATGCTGATGTCACTCCTCCCAGAAAAGCAGATTTAAAAGAACCTATATGATCAATTGCTATTCTTGTTGTACTTATGTAAATAATTGGGCCAACTTTATTAAAACTAGACTTATTTTGCAAAGATGTGAGTCTGTATTAGGCTATCTTTGTTGAAAATTAGGGTAAATTTAGAGAGAAAAATTGTGTTTCAATAGAAACTATAATGCACATTTGTGGATGTTGTATTTGGGTTCTGTTAATTGTTTTCAAGGTTTTTGTCTTCTATCTGTAAATAGGACAGGATCCTGAACCCTTTTAGTTTCCTAAAATATGTGGTACCGATCTCCTAATTAACATTTGCAATTTTTTTCTTTCCTTTTCACTTGGAATCATTGAGAACTCAAATCACCCTTTTTCCTGAAGCCCTGCAAACAGAAGCTGGAAACTTGGTATAATCTAAGAGAGGGCACCATGATACATCATGTTTGGACAGTCTTCATGCCTGTTGCTGTGCAAGCCACGCAAAAACGTTTACCTGAACACCTGATGACATCATAGGAGACATTTTAAACTGCAGGGGATGCTTCAACCCTGACATCTAGAGATCTTCTTGACTGACCATCCCCTAGGCTCAGAAATTGGTTTATGATTTGTTCCAACCATTACCCTTGTTTTTCTTTTTCTTTCCCTAAAAATGCTTCTTATTAAATACCTGGTTACTTGCTTACACAATATAGGCCTGACTTTGGGAGATCCTTTCTATGTTCTAGAGATGATCCAAAAGACCTGAAGGGAACTCAGACTGAGGAACTAGACACTGTCAGATGTTTCTCTGCACCATCTTTGTCATGGAGACTGGGTCCTATTGAAATGTTTGATTGGATGGCACCATGTGAAAAATGCCACAAGGAAAAACAATCATGCCATAGAAGTACATCACTATTGGCATCTCCCAGATCTTGGCTGGTTTCATACTCTAGAGCTTGCTTTCTCTGAACGGTCAAGTGGACCTGTGACTGACCGCATGTTGCTGTTCAGAAGACAGTCTGCTCAAGAGAAGTAATAAGCGACTCCCAGGTTCTTACTTACTTACTGGACTAGTAGACAGCAGGCTACTTGTTCACATCAGATGTCCCTTTAGGTTGCAGGCATTAACCTTGATTGGTTTATAGACATCTTCTCCTGGACTCCTTGAGGATTGAGGTCCATTATGGAAGGGATACTAAAATGTGGGCTATTTTGCTAATCTGTGTGGTCATCTATGTTAACCATAAAATGTGAGTTTTAAGTGTTCTTCCAAAGCCATTGATCAGAGTACTAAAATATTAGTCATGCAGAGCATATCTCGCTCTCCCCAACTGTTACCCAAAAATATATTAAAATAAAAGTAAAACAGTTTCATTCCTCTGATCTTCATCTTTGCCCTTTCCAACAGGAAGCAGCTAGAGCGGCCTTTGCCCCCAACCCCAAGACTGAGGACTGATCATTAGAGGTAGGCTCATAAGAAATTG
Source organism: Equus asinus (assembly GCF_041296235.1). Lineage (NCBI taxonomy): Eukaryota > Metazoa > Chordata > Mammalia > Perissodactyla > Equidae > Equus > Equus asinus. Next base: position 54,416,412 of record NC_091814.1, on the reverse strand, counting down.
TGCAAGAAGTTAGAAAATCTTTCCTAGAGCAAAAAACTTTGAGAGAAGGTTTGCTGACTGCAGCTGTGCATATTCAGCATAATCAGTTCTTGTTTAAATCTAACCAGATCTTTCTGTCACTCCTTACTATGTGAGTGAGCTGTCTTTCCCAGAAAGTCAGGTCCTGACCTCAAGATTCAGCTCACAAGGCCAAACACAGGCTGAAGAAGAAACTAACCAGAAAAATCCAGACAATCAAGGAAAGAGAAATTCACTCTTCCAGACCAAACACAGGCTTGTGGGAGGGTGCCAACTAACATGGCCACATGGTCCCCTTCCCCTATTTAAAACCCCAGCACATGCTCTGCTTCCCCTACCTAAAACCCCGGATAAAAACCCCTACCTTTTTCCCTTGGAGGACATGGATCTGAGTTCTAACTCCCATCTGCTCATCTGGCTGCCTTTTTTTTTTTAATTGAGTTAATGATAGGTTACGATCTTGTGATATTTCAGTTGTACATTAACGTTTGTTGTTCGTGTCGTAGGTGCACCCCTTCACCCTTTGTGCCCACCCCCCACCAAACCCTTCCCCTGGTAGCCACTAATCTGTTCTCTTTGTCAACATTTTTAAATTCCTCATATGAGTGGAGTCATAAAGAGATTATCCTTCCCTAGTTGGCTTATTTCACTTAACATAATCCCTCAAGGTCCATCCATGTTATTGCAAATGGAATGATTTTGTTCTGTTTTACAGCTGAGCAGTATTCCATTGTATATATACCACATCTTCTTTATCCATTCGTCTGTTGATGGGCACTTAGGTTGCTTCCACGTCTTGGCTATTGTAAATAATGCTGCAATGAACATTGAGGTGCATGGGACTTTTGGAATTGCTGACTTCAAGCTCTTTGGATAGATACCCAGTAGTGGAATGGCTGGATCATATGATAGTTCTATTTTTAATTTTTGAGGACTCTCCATACTGTTTTCTATAGTGGCTGCACTAGTTTGCATTCCCACCAGCAGAGTATGAGGGTTCCTTTTTCTCCACACCTCTCCATCATTTGTCACTTTTTGTTTCAGTTATTTTTGCCATTCTAACAGGTGTAAGGTGATATCTTAGTGCAGTTTTGATTTGCATTTCCCTGATGATTAGTGATGATGAGCATCTTTTCATATGTCTATTGGCCATCTGTATATCTTCTTTGGAGAAATGTCTGTTCACGGGTCCTGCCCATTTTTTTATCAGGTTGTTTGATTTTTTGTTGTTGAGTTGTGAGAGTTCTTTATATATTATGGATATTAAGCCTTTGTCAGATATATGACTTGCAAATAATTTTTCCCAGTTAGTGGGTTGTTTTTTCGTTTCAATCCTGTTTTCATGCCTTGAAGAAGCTCTTTAGTCTGATGAAGTCTCATTTGTTTATTCTTTCTATTGTTTCCCTTGTCTGAGAAGACCTGGTGTCTGAAAAGATCCTTCTAATACTGATGTCAAAGAGTGTACTGCCTACGTTTTCTTCCAGAAGCCTTATGGTTTCAGGTCTCACCTTTAGGTCTTTGATCCATTTTGAGTTTATTTTGGTGAATGGTGAAAAAGAATGGTCAATTTTCATTCTTTTACATATGGCTTTCCAGTTTTCCCAGCACTATTTGTTGAAAAGACTTTCTTTTCTCCATTGTATGCTCTCAGCTCCTTTCTCGAAGATAAGCTGTCCATAGATGTGTGGTTTTATTTCTGGGCTTTCAATCCTGTTCCATTGATCTGTGCACCTGTTTTTGTACCCGTACCATGCTGTTTTGATTACTGTAGCTTTGTAGTATGTTTGGAAGTCAAGGATTGTGATGCCTCCCGTTTTGTTCTTTTTCTCAGGGTTGCATTAGCAATTCGGGGTCTTTTGTTGCCCCATATGCATTTGAGGATTCTTTGTTCTAACTCTGTAAAGCATGTCATTGGGATTCTGATTGGGATAGCGTTGAATCTGTAGATTGCTTTAGGTAGAATGGACATTTTAACTATGTTTATTCTTCCAATCCACATACATGGAATGTCTTTCCATCTCCTTATGTTGTCGTCCAACTCTCTCAGAAAGGCCTTGTAATTTTCATTCTATAGGGCCTTCGCTTCCTTAGTTAAATTTACCCTGAGGTATTTTATTCTTTTTGTTGCGATTGTGAATGGGATTGTGTTCTTGAATTCTTTTTCTGTTTGTTTGTTATTAGAATATAGAAATGCTACTGATTTATCCAAATTAATTTTATACCCTGCAAGTTTGCTGTAGTTGTTGATTACTGCTAAGAATTTTCCAATGGATTCTTTGGTGTTTCCTAGATGTAAGATCATGTCATCTGCAAACAGCGAGAGTTTCACTTCTTCCCTCTGTATTTGGATTCCTTTTATTCCTTTTTCTTGCCTGATTTCTCTGGCCAGGACCTCCAGTACTATGTTAAAGAAGAGTGGTGATAGAGGGCATCCTTGTCTCGTTCCTGTTTTCAGGGGGATGGCACTCAGTTTTTGCCCATTGAATATGATGTTGGCTGTGGGTGTGTCATATATGGCCTTTATTATGTTGAGGTAGTTCCCTTCTATGCCCATTTTGTTCAGAGTTTTTATCATAAATGGCTGTTGGATCTTGTCAGATGCTTTCTCTGCATCTATTGAGATGATCATGTGGTTTGTATTCCTCAGCTTGTTGATGTGGTGTATCACGTTGACACATTTGTGGATGTTGAACCATCCCTGTGTCCCTGGTATGAATCCCGCCTGATCAGGATGTATGATCCTTTTGATGAATCGCTGAATTCTGCTTGCCAAAATTCTGTTGAGAATTTTTGCATCTATGTTCATCAGTGATATTGGCCTGTAGTTCTCTTTTTTCATGGTGTCCTTGTCAGGCTTTGGTATCAGTGTGATGTGGGCCTCGTAGAATGTGTTAGGAAGGGTTTCATCCTCCCTAATTTTTTGGAATAGCTTGAGAGGGATAGGTGTTAAATCCTCCTGAAAGTTTGGTAGAATTCCCCAGGAAAGCCATCTGGTCCTGGGCTTTTATTCTTTGGAATGTTTTTGATGGCTGTTTCAATCTCTTTCCTTGTGATTGGTCTGTTCAAATTGTCTGCTTCTTCTTGAGTGAGCTTTGGGAGATTGCGGGAGTCCAAGAATTTAACCATTTCCTCTAGGTTATCCATTCTGTTGGCATAGAGTTTTTCGTAGTATTCTCTTATAATCTGTTGTATTTCTGCAGAGTCTGTTGTTATTTCTCCTCTTTCATTTCTGATTTTGTTTATTTGAGCTTTCTCCCTTTTTTTCTTTGTAAGTCTGGCTAGGGCTTTGTCAATTTTCTTTATCTTCTGAAAGAACCAGCTCTTTGTTTCATTGATCCTTTCTACTGCCTTTTTCATTTCAAGTGTATTTATTTCTGCTCTTATTTTTATTATTTTTCTCCTTCTGCTGACTTTGGGCTTTATTTGTTCTTCTTTCTCTAGTTCAGTTAGGTGTCATTTATGATTGCTTTTTTGGGATTTTTCTTGTTTGTTAAGATGTGCCTTTATTGCGATGAATTTTCCTCTGAACACAGCTTTTGCTCTATCCCATATGAGTTGGTATGGCATGTTATCATTTTCATTTGTCTTCAGGTATTTTTTGATTTCTTCTTTAATTTCTTCAAGGATCCATTGCTTGTTCAGTAGTGTATTGTTTAGTCTCCACATCTTTGTGCTTTTCTCAGCTTTTTTCTTGTAATTAACTTCTAGCCTTATAGCATCATGATCAGAGAAGATGCTTCTTATTATTTCAATTTTTTTTTTATTTGTAGAGGCTTGCCTTGTTTCCAAACATATGGTCTATCCTTGAGAATGTTCCATATGCACTTGAGAAGAATGTGTATTCTGCAGTTTTAGGATGAAGTGATCTATATATGTCTATTAAGTCCAATGGTTTTAGTTTTTAATTTAGCTCCAGTATTTCCTTGTTGATTTTCTGTCTGGATGATCTGTCCATTGATGTGAGTGGGCTATTGAGATCTCCCACTATCATTGTGTTGTTTTTAACATCTTCCTTTAGGTCTGTTAATACTTGCTGTATGAACCTTGGTGCTCCTATGTTGGGTGCATAGATATTTATAAGCGTTATTTCTTCTTTATGAAGTGTCCCTTTGATCATTATATATTGTCCCTCTGTGTCTCTCTTTACCTGTCTTATTTTGAAATCCACTCTGTGTGAGATAAGATTTGCAACACCTGCTTTCATTTGCTTGCTATTAGCTTGAAGTACTGTCCTCCACCCCTTCACTCTGAGCCTGTGTTTGTCCTTGGGGCTGAGGTGTGTTTCCTGGAGGCAACAAATTGTTGGATCTTGTTCTTTAACCCATTTTGCCACTCTGTGTCTTTTTATTGGAGAGTTCAATCTGTTTATATTGAGAGTGATCATTGATGCATGTGGACTTAATGCTGTCACTCTGTCGCTCGTTATCTGGTTTTCCTGCGTTTCTCTTCCTGTGTGCTTTAGCCTACCCATTTAATACTGCAATTTCTTAAATTTCTGCTTATGTATGTTTTGTGGCTCTGTTCTGTTTTTTTAGTTTACTGGCTATGCTGAAGTTTGTATTTAGAATCTCATGTATAATATAGTTTCTTCTCTGGTGGTCTCTTACTTACTTGACCTAGACTGATTTAGTCCCTTTGCTCTTCCCCTCCTCAATTATTATTTTCATTTCTTGTTTGAACTCATGTTATGAGTTTGTAGTTAGAGTGATAAGATCGTCTTTGCTTTGGTAGTTTCCTTCCCTTTATCCTAATGCTATAGTTGAATATTTGCTATCCTATTCTGGTTCTGTCTATCTTGTTCCCTACTCTGTGGTTTGTGACCCCTTTCTCCCTTTTTTCTTTTTTCAGGTATGAGAGCCTTCTTGAGGATTTCTTGTGGTGGAGGTCTTTTGGTTACAAATTCCCGTAACTTTTGTTTGTCTGGAAAAGATTTAATTTCTCCCTCATATCTGAAGGATATTCTTGCTGGATAGAGTATTGTTGGCTGAAGATTTTTTGTTTGTTTGTTTAAAGATTTTATTTTTCCCTTTTTCTCCCCAAAGCCCCCCGGTACATAGTTGTATATTCTTTGCCGCGGTTCCCTCTAGTTGTGGCATGTTGGACGCTGCCCCAGCGTGGTCTGATGAGCAGTGCCATGTCCATGCCCAGGATTCGAACCAACGAAACCCTGGGCTGCCTGCAGCGGAGCACGTGAACTCAACCACTTGGCCACAGGGCCAGCCCCTTGGCTGAACATTTTTATCATTTAAACTTTTGAATACGTCACTCCATCCTTTCCTAGCTTGTAAGGTTCCTGTAGAGAAATCTGCTGAAAGTCTGATAGGAGTTCCTTTGTAGGTTATTTTCTTCTGTCTTGCTGACCTGAGTAGTCTTTCTTTGTCTTTCCTTTTTGCCATTTGTACTACTATATGCCTTGCAGTAGATCTTTTTACATTGACAAATCTAGGAGATCTGAAAGCTTCCTCCACACACATTTCTCCCTCAATCCCTAGATTTGGGAAGTTCTCTTCTAGAATTTCATTAAGCACACTTTCTGCTCCATTTTCCTTTTCCACGTTCTCGGGAATTCCTATGATACTTAACTTCTTTCTCCTCATTGAATCCGCTTTCTCTCAGAGATTTTCCTCATTCTTTTTAATTCTTAGTTCTCTTTCTTCCTCTGTCTGGAGCCATTCAGCCTGTCTATCTTCGATTATGCTAATTTGCTCCTCTGTGGTGTCTACAAGGGTACTCAGGAAATCCATATTCTGTTTTATCTGGTCCATTGTGTTTTTCATCTCTAGTAACTCTGTTTGATTCTTTATAATTTCAATCTCTTTTGTGAAGTAACTCCCGAACCCATTGCCTTGTTTCTCTTTCTCTCTACCTCATTCAGTTTTTTGATTATAGCTACTCTGAACTCATTTTCACTTAGTTTAGCTATTTCCAAGTCCTGAGGATTTAATTCAGAGTTTTTGTTGTTTTCCTTCCGGTCTGGAGCTTTTATAAATTGCTGGATGGTAGAGGAGTGGTTTTTTCTCATGATGGTAGAATTCAGTTGCACTTACAGCCTGTCGCCACTAGATGGGGGTTGAGAGCCGCCCGTTCTGAGCTCTCCGCCTACGGGCAGGATGGTGGTACCCAGCGCAGTTTGCTGGTGAGGAGGGCTGTTTTTCTCACGCGCTGACCTGGATTCGGATCAGTTTTGTGCTCTGGTCTCCGGGGCCCTGGGTTTATGTGGTCCCCACACATGGAAGCAGTCTCCCGTCAGCAGGTTTCCACTGTACCAGCGGCGGGAGTCCTGGACAATCTCCAGTCGCGCGGCCCCTCACCCGCTCCTTTCCGCACCCACGGCAGCCATCGCAGTCTCTAGGGGAGGGAGCGAAGTTCTCTCCTACCCCGTTCCAGCTCCTCCCAGGTCTGCTGCAGGGTCTCCGTCCTCCGTCTTTTTGGTACTGTAGGTCTCTGATGACCTGGCGTTAGGTTTCTTGGCTGAAATTCAGTTTTTTTCCAGTCCTTTGTTGTAGTTTGGAGGGGAGAGAGTCCCGGGTCAGCTCACCCCACCATTTTGCTCCGCCCACTCACCTCATCTGGATGCCTTTTGGTGGTAAACTTCTTTCCTTGTCACATACCTGGTGATTCAGCTTTTTTCCTTACTGGTCCTACAGTGTGGCAGGTCAACAAGCCTGTGTTTGGGCTCGTTAACCAATATGAACAAGCTTTCAGTAATTTGGGTAGCCCTGCAAGGTGGGGAAAAGCACACTCGAATTCAAGTGAATGGCCCAAAACAAAGAATGTCAATCAATTGGCTTCTGGAAATATTTCATTTCTCGGTTTAAAACATTCACGTCAATTGGCAGCAGTTGTGGCACACACTTTACATAAGGATTAGTCTGTGTTTTCACTGTACACTAATACATTATCTCCTCAATTTAATTATCAGTGGAGTCTACCTGGAATAATTATGGGGACCCATGCACTTATCTACCTCACCCCAATAGAGATTCCGACCTCTGCCATTCTGACAGAGCTACTCTAATAAGTTAACCTGCCTTGGCATCAACACATGGCTTCTCTTCTTCCTTCATGTTTGACTGAAGGTCATTGCTAGATGCTACAGACCAGAGACTGGGGCTTCTGGAAGCTCAGAGAAGGACAGCCTGAGAAGGGGACACAGGGAAGAGACACATGCTGATACCCTTCTTAGAAGAAGCTGACATGACCATCAGAGCAGACACCAAGGGACCTGACACTCAGGACTCCAGGACTACAAGGGCTGGGAAGAGATGACTTCAGGAATGTAGATTGTGGAGCCAGGGTTGACAGAATGAGAACTCATGCCATATGGCTGAATAACACTGATGAGAGAAATCTGAGTGTGGCTGTGTTTTTCAGAATTTGTGACTGTTTGTTTCAGAATATTGTTGATCAGTTTTAATGTTTTCTTTTCTGATGAGCATACAATAAGCTTCTTTTTTATGCCGTGTGTTCCATCTCCAAAGTCTGACTTTCCCAGGCTATGACCATGACTATGACAATGGTGAAACTTACCTGATTGTTGGTTTTTCATTTCAATCTTTCCTTGTCTGACATATTGATCCAAAATATTTGTAAACAACAACTCAGTTTTAAAGAGCACAAATATTTCTTCACCTGGGCACAGCCTACATATTATCCTACATATGTAGGACCTGCAAGTGGTCCTACCTATGATCACTGTGAGGCTGAATATGGAAAACTGTGAATATATTTTACCAGCTAGTTAACTCTCAGGAAAATTTTAAAATGATGCCCTAATAATTTGAATTAAGAGGAGTGCTTTTACATAAATTTAAGCCTGAGGAAATTCCAGCTGCCCTAGGAACATTCTATGAAACTTTTAAAGAAAAGAATAGGCAAAATCACCCAAGCTGTACAGATAATAGAAAGAAGAATTAACGACAACGAGGAAAGTCTATGGGACCTGTGGGACAACATCAAGCACACTAACATTCCTATTTTATGTGTCCTAGAAGGAGAAGAGAGAGACAAAGGGGCAGAGGATTTATTAGAAGAAATAATAGCTGAAAACTTTCCAAACGTAAGGAAGGAAATGGACATCTAGGTACAGGAAGCACAGAGAGCACCAAACAAAAGAAGACCAAAGAGGCTCAGACTAAGATACATTACAATTAAAATGTGAAAAATTAAAGATAAAGAGAGACTCCTAAAAGCTGCGAGGGAAACGTAACAAGTTACATACAAACAAAATCCCATAAGGCTATCAGCTGACTTCTAAGCACAAATATTACAGGCTACAAGGGAGTGGCACATTCTATTAATAGTGCCGAAAGGAAAAAACCTACAGCCAAGAATACTCTACTTGGCAAGGTTATCGTTCAGAGTGAAAGGAGGGAGAGTTTCCCAGACAAGCAAAAATTAAGGGAGTTTGTCACCAAGAAACAAGTCTTACAAAAAATGATGCAGGGACCTATTGAACTCGGAAAGAGAAGACCACAGATAGGAATAAGAAACTTATGCAAAAAAAAAAAAGCAATAAAATCACTGGTAAAGGCAAAAATACGGTCAAGGTAGCAGGTCAATCACCTATGAAGATAATAAGAAGGGAAAAAGACAAAAGTACGAAAAATACCTATATCTACGATAAAAGAGTAATGGATACAGATGCACAACAAAAGAGGTTAGATATGATATCAAAAACATGAAATGTGGGAGGAGCAGAGTAAAAGAGGAGAGTTTTTAGAAGAGGTCAAACTAAAGAGATCACCAGCTTCTGATAGATTGCTATGTGCCTAAGATGTTATCTATGAACTTCATGGTCATCACACACCAGGAACCAACAGAATCAGAAACAGAAAATTAAGAGACAGAAATCCAAACGTAATACTAAAAAAGGCAGCAAACCACAAGAGAAGAGAGCAAGAGAAGAAGAAAGGAACAGAGAAGAACTGCTAAAGCAACCAGAGAAAAGTAACAAAATGGCAAGGACGTCCTTATCAATAGCTACTTTCAATGTCAATGACTAAATGCTCCAATCAAAAGGCATAGGGTGGCCTAGTGGACAAAAAACAAGACCCATATATGTGCTACCTACAAGAGCGACACTTCAGACCTAACCACACTCACAAACTGAAAGTCAAGAGATGGAAAATGATCCTCTGTGCAAATAGCAAGGAAAGAAAGTTGGGCTAACAATACGAATATCAGAGAAAACAGTCTTTCAAACAAAAATGGTCCCAAGAGACAAAGCAGGTCACCACATAATGATAAAGGGGAAACCCAAGAAGAGGATATAACACTTGTAAATAGCTATGCACTCAACATAGCAGTACCTAAACATAAAAAGCAATTATTAACAGAAATGAAAGGAGAAAGAGGCAGCAACACAATAAACAAGAGGGGGCTTCAACATGACTATAGCAATGGAGAGCTCATCCAAACAGAAGAACAACAGGGAAGCAGTGCTGTTCAACAACACTACAGACCAGGTGGAGTAGCAGATGCACACAGAACATTCCATCCAAAACCCCAGAACACACATTATTTTAAATGCACATGGACCATTCTCCAGGACTTATCACACATTAGGCTGCAAACAAGACTCAACAAATGTCAGAAGACTGAAATAATACCAAGCACCTTTTCTGATCACAACAGCCTGAAACCAGAAATCAACTACAGGCAGAAAATCAGAAAAGACACAAATATGTGGAGACTAAACAAAACGCTACTGAACAAGGATTGGGTCAATGAAAAAATCAAAGGAGAAATAAAAAAATACCTGGAGACAAATGAAAATAAAACATGACATGCAAAATTTATAGGATACAGGGGCTGGCCCTGTCGCCGAGTGGTTAAGTTTGTGTGCTCCACTGCAGGTGGCCCAGTGTCTCGTTGGTTTGACTCGTGGGCGCGGACATGGCACTGCTCATCAAGCCACGTTGAGCCAGCGTCCCACATGCCACAACCAGAGGGACCCACAACAAAGAATATACAACTATGTTCCGGCAGGCTTTTGGGGAGAAAAAGGAAAAGAATAAAAATCTTTAAAAAAATGTATAGGATACAGCAAAAGTAGTTGTAAGAGGGAAGATTACAGCAATACAGCCCTACCTCAACAAACAAGAAAAATCTCAAATACACCATCTGACAGAGCACCTAAAGGAATCGGAAAAAGAAGAACCAGGCCCAAAATCAGCAGAAGGAATGAAATAAGAAATTCAGAGCAGAAATAAATGAAATATAGACTAAAAAACAGTAGAAAAAAATCAATGAAATCCAGAGCTGGTTCTTTGAAAAGATAAACAAAATTCACAAACCTCTAAATAGACTCACCAAGAAAAAAGCAGAGAAGGCTCAAATAAAAAAAATCAGAACGGAAAGAGGACAAATTACCACGGACACCTCGGAAATACAAAAGATTATAAGAGGGTACTATGAAAAGCTATATGCCAACAACTTGGATAATCTAGAAGAAATGGGTCGATTCTTAGACTCTTACAACCTTCCAAAAGTGAATCAAGAAAAATTAGAGGATTGGAGTAGACCAACACGAGGAAGGAGAGCAAAACAGTCATCAAAAACCTCCACAAAAAGAAAAGTGCAGGACCGGACGGCTTCCCTAGTGAATTCTCCCAAACACTCAAAGAAGACTTAATATCTATCTTTCTCAAACTCTTCCGAAAAATTGAAGAGGAAGAGGAGCTTCCTATCTCATTCTATGACGCCAACATTACCCTGATACCGAAACCAGACAAGGACAACACAAAAGAAAGAAAATGAAAAGCCAGTATCACTGATGAACATCCATGCAAAAATCCTCAACATAATACTAGTAATCCAAATACAACAATACATTCAAAAAGTCATACCGCATGATCAAGTGGGATATATTCCAGGGATGCAGTACGGCTCAACATCTGCAAATCAATCAACGTGATACATCACATTATCAAAGTGAAGGATAAAAATCACATGATCATCTCTATGATGCAGAGAAAGCATTTGACAAGATACAGCATCCGTTGATGATAAAAACTCTGAACGAAATGTGGATAGAAGGAAAGTACTCATCAGAATAAAGGCCATACATGTCAAACTCACAGCTAACGTCATTCTCAATGGAGAAAAACTGAAAACTATCCCTGTGAGAACAGGAACCAGACAAGGATGCCCACTGTCATCACCCTTATTTAATATAGTATTGGAAGTCTCAGCCAGAGCAATCAGGCAAGAACAAGAAATAAAAGGAAAGGAAAGGAAGGAAGGAAGTGAAGTTGGAAAGGAAGACGTGAAACTGTCACTATTTGCAGATGACATGATTTCACTTATAGAAAACCCTAAAGAATCCACCAAAAAAGTTTTAGAAATAATAAATGAATACGGTAAAGTGGCAGGAAACAAAATCAGCATACAAAAATCAGTTGCATTTCTATATACTATCAATGAAGTAGCAGAAAGAGAAATTAAGAATACAATTGAAATTAAAAGAATAAAATACCTAGGAATAAGATGAAAAACAATTAACTCCAAGTGAGTGAAAGACTCGAATGTAAGACATGAAACCATAAAACTGCCAGAAGAAAATATAAGCAGTAGACTCTTTGACACTGGTCTTCACAGTATCTTTTGGAATACCACGTCTACTCAAGCAAGGGAAACAAAGGGAAAAATTAACAAACGGGACTACATCAGACTAAAAGTCTCTGCAAGGCAAAGGAAACCATGAGCAAAATGAAAAGATGACCTGACAACTGGGAGAAAACATTTGCAAATCATATATCTGACAAGAGTTTAGTCTCCAAAATATATGAAGAATACGTACAAGCCCTCAAAAACACAACATGAAACCTGATCAAAAATTGGGCAGAGGATTTCAACATTTTTCAAGGAAGATACACAGATGACCAACAGACATGAAAAGATGTTCAACATCACTAATTAGGACAGAAATACAAATCAAACTACAATCAGATATCACCGTACCCTGGTCCAAAAGGCTATAATCACCAAGACAAGAAACAATACATGTTGGAGAGGATGTGGAGAAAAGGGAATCCTCATACACTGCTGCTGGGATTACAAACTGGTGCAGCCACTATGGAAAAGAGCATGAAGATTTCTCAAAAAATTAAAAATAGAAATACCATATCACCCAGCATTCCCACTACAGGGTGTTTATCCAAAGAACACGAAATCAACATTCCAAAGAGATTGAGGCACCCTGATGTTCATTACAGCATTACTCACAAGAGGGACGACGTGAAGCGACCCAAGTACCCTTCTAAAGATGAATGGATGAAGAGAATGAGCTGTGTCTATACAACGGACTACGACTCAGCCACATAAAAGAGACAATCATCCCATTTGCAACAACATGGATGGACCTTCAGGGTATGACGGTAAGCGAAATAAGACACACAGAGAAAGACAAATATTGGATGATTTCACTCATCTGTGGAAGATGAACAAACACATGGACAAAAAGAACACATTAGTGGTGACCAGAGGGGAAGGGGGCTGGAAGGGAACAAAAGGGGTAGAAGGGCACATGTAGACGGTGACAGATGAAAATTGGAGTAGTGGTGGTGAGCACGATGAAGTGTATACAGAAACTGATACATAGTAACGGACGCTCGGAATCACACAATGTTATAAAGCATTATGAACTCAATAAAAGAATTGAAAAATTAGTAAAATTAGATACGCTGGAGGCTGGTTAGACACACAAAGTGCCTTGATTGAGTCCCTTTACTTATCATGGCAAATGATTATTTTCAAAGTTTCCATCAGAATGAGTCCTCTTTCCTAATTGCATAAATCACATCAGTTATGAGGGCCATGACTGAAGTGTCACTTTCAGAAGGAAATTTCATTTATTAGCTATGACTAGCTCACAACTAGGGAACAAGCACCATCCTTCAGACGTGGAAAAATCCTAAAATTTCCTCCTAGGAAAACGGTAGCTGCCCCCGGGCTTACTTGAGAACACCTCTCCCCCATCAGTGGGCGAGGGACCTCGAGGCGGGTGTGTGGGAATCAAGGCAGGTTCAGCATGAATGGGGAGGAGCTGGAAAGGGAAGGTGGGGGCAGCTCGGCTGAGGCCTCCAGCCCGGCAGGAGAGAGTCTCTGGGGGTGGGGGCAGCGCTCAGCGGAGAGCGTGTGGGGGAGTCAGAGGAAGGGGTGGGCTAGGGCCCTCTTAGCCCTCGAGGGGCGCAGGAGGCTGAATGAAGGGGCTTTCCTAAAGAAATCCTAGAAATCTCTGGTGGGAGGGACCACAAAGAGCCAGAATCAACATCCCAGAGCAGGAGGGGTCATGGCCACCTATCAGCGTCAGAGGAAAGTTGTGTCCTTGCCTGAGGTAACTGAGACCCAGGCTGTTGGGGGACATGACTGACACGTGGCTGAGGACTTGGAAGGCCTGGCCTGAGGCTGGTGAGTCCCCCTTACAGCAGGAGGCAGGGAAGCAGTCGATGCCATCCTGATGACCAGGCACCCGGCTCTGAACCAGGCAGGGCAGTGGAGGGGCGGGCAACAGGGCAGGGCGGGACTAGGGGTCTCAGACCCTGGGGGACCCTGGGCTTCTCAGCCTCCTGCAGAGCACGGCCTCCAGCAGCTGAGACTCCTACAGCCAGCCCTTTCATGAACATCAACCTCCCGGCCTTGTCCCAGGGTCCTGGATCCTCCTCCCGTGAAGCTCAGGCACAGACACCCCCAGGACACCGTTTGGGAGTGGGCCTGAGCACCTCTTCTCAGTGGTGGGCAGCCTGGGCTGCGCTGTGCCTCGGAACACACACACAGGAGGCCCACACAGATTTGGGCACCACTCATACACCTGGGGTCGGGGGTGCAAAAGGTCTCATGTCCTCCCTGTCTCTCGTGCGCCCATGGACTTCGGGCTTCCCAGACAGATGAGGCTATTTCAGCATTACTCAGAAATGCAGGCCCCAAGAAGTTTCAATGTGGCAACAGAAGCCATTTAAAGAAGGCCACGATTGGGCTGCCTTTCTGTATGTCAGGAATATCCTACAGCCCTCCCCAGAACCCAGGGTCAACCCTGAGGTCAGCAGCATGAGAGCTGAGAAAATGCTTGCACCCCAGGGGAGCTTCAGACCTGGGAGACCCTGACTCCAAAGCAAAGGGGACATGGGAGAGCTGGAGTCCCTGGGGTTGAGCCCAGAGAGCCAGAACAAGAGGCATGGGTGAGGCTGGGCCAGACACAGAGGGGTCCAAGTCCGTCACGGTCAGGCTGGGAGAGGAGGGAGGGGCAGCCTGTAGGGGTCTCATTGTGTAGAGACCTGGAGCCACGTCCTGCACAGAGGTCACCCACCTCCCCAGGTGGGGTGACACTCCCCAAGGATGAGCTCCTGCCCCAACACACAAGCACGGGCATGCACACACAGCACACACACCTCCACGGGCCCTGGGCTGTTGATCTGGCCCTCTGGCGACATCGTTCCTTCTTACCCTCCCCTGCTCCCGAATTCCCCTGGGCACAGGGTGCCAGGAAGCAGTGTGGTGGTGCCCGTCCTCCTCTCCTGAGGAGGCAGTTCTGAAACTCCAGGGTGGCAGGATCACACGGGCACCTAACGAAAACTCAGATTCCGATTCCCGCCCTCCCCCACCCGGAGATTCTGAGTCGGTGCTCTGGGGCCCTGGAATTCTGCGAAGGTGGCCCTTGGAGGAAAACTTGGTGGTCTGTTAGCTGTGTGATGGAGAAAATAATCATCATCATACTGGCTGCTTTCAGTGTGTCCCTACTGTGTGCCTCGTCTTTGCATGAACCACCTCATTTCATCCACTGACTACCTTCCAGGAAGGTGCCATTATTTCCCATAAGCAGGGTCACACGCTGGCCACTAGAGGAGCCACAGTTTGATGTACTGCCCTCTCCCTGCCCCCCAAGGCCAGCAGAGGCACAGAGCCTAGGGTACCCCGACAAGGACAGGACATGAAACAGCATCTGACTCCTCAACAGGAGGGAGTGACCAGGGTGAGAACGGCTCAGAGCAAAGATGCAGGGTGGACTGTGATAGGGAACACGCGCACTCCACCTTCTGGGATGAGGCCGCGAGAGGGCCCCCTCGTAGCATGAGGTCCAGCCTCAAGCTACACAGGAGGCTCCTATGC
Source organism: Equus asinus (assembly GCF_041296235.1). Lineage (NCBI taxonomy): Eukaryota > Metazoa > Chordata > Mammalia > Perissodactyla > Equidae > Equus > Equus asinus. The sequence goes on along the minus strand of NC_091814.1, from coordinate 54,401,286 downwards.
TGCTCTGCCAGAGCAGGCCACTCTGGGTGGATTCCCGGGCAGCGCGCGCCCTCTTCAGGCAGACAGGGGAGCTGCAGGGTGGAGGCCAGGACTTCCCGGGGAGGACATCCAGGCACTGCTGGGTTTTCTCTTCCATCATCTCCAGCTCTGCAGTGGTTGTTAGGGTTGCCCCATTTTACGGATGACAGGAATGTTGCGTGTCTTGCCCAAGGTCACAAAGCCAGCCAGTATTGGACCTTGGTCCCTCCTCCCAGGGTCTTTGTCTCAGCCCCCAGAATGCCCCATTTCCCCCAGCTCCGTGGAAACTGGGACAGACAAAGCCCCAAGGCAGTTGGAGGAGGCAGGCAAAGGGTATTTAATGGGCTTTCTGGGGATCCAGGCACTCCCGCCAGGGGAGTAGGCAGGGACAGGGCACGGAGAGCCTCCACGCGGGATAGAGGAGTGAGGTTCAGGTGTCGAGGCTCCTGGCATCTCCAGGGGCAAAGGCGCGAGAGCAGACCAAGGCTGATATGCAGCCTCATGCAGCAGGGGCAGCACTGGGCTAGCTGGCGTGGACCTAAACGCAGAGAGGAGGTTGGGGGCTGTCCCCAAGGGCCCACCCTACAGAGCATGGCCCACCAGCTGGGGAGGAAGACGCTGTCCAAGCCGCCACCCCCCACACACCGAGCATGGGTGTGGGCTGGCACCACAGAATGCCACTGCAGGGGCCCTTGGGCGGGGGCTTGTGAATTACCTACCCCCACTTCATTCCTGATGCTCCACTTCCACACGGTTCATACACTCAGCTCCAGATTCAAAGTTGCCTTTAAGGAAAGGAATCGGTCCCCCCAAATTACAAACCACTGGACCCCCTTCAGTCCTAATCTGGACACTGAGGCCCAGAAAGGGGAAGTGACTGGGCCAAGGCCAACCAGCAAGGTTGTGGTGTGGTCTTTTCCCTTTGTGTCTCCAGGATCCGCCGGATGATTCTGGAGGCCTGTGACTCTACTTCCAGCGCTCCTGGGGACTACAAGCCCCCTCCCTCGAGCTCTCAGTGCTCCAGCTTCAGGGCCACTGCACCATGCGAGAGCTTCCCCCACATCCGCACAATCTGGAGATGCCCATTCCCAACACCACAGGCTCAGGCAGCTGCACTTGTACATGCACACACACACACTCACACACGCACGCACACACAAACACACAGACACCTCACCTCCTGGAGATCTGCAGGATGTCGACGCCCTGGGGGAGCCCGTCCCGGTGTGTAGAGACCCAGAGTTTGGACGTGGGGGCGAGACCCTGGCCCGGGGGTGGCTGGAGGACCGGGCCCTAAGGGGCCTCTCGAGCAGTGCAGGGTCTGCATGGGCACCCAGTCAGGCCCCACCGCGCTCTGTAGACCAACGGCTTCGGCCATGTACCTGGGGAGCACAAGCCAGATGGGAGGGGTCGCAACCCTCCAGGCCTGGTCCCCCTCAGCTTGGGGAGCACAAAGCACCAGCTCGTCCGTGCAGGGAGCTGGGGCCCATCGCATCCAGGCTGCCGGGCCCTCTGCCCCATTTCTTGGATGAGAATCCCAGCTTCACCCCACCAGCCCCAGGGTCACCACTTGGGCCTCTGCTGTGCAAACTCACTTGGGTCCTCGTGGCGCGAAAATTGTGAAACACCAGTTTCCAGCACAGCCAAGGTCGAAAGGGTTGTTTACATACAGGTATTGGTACTGGAGGGGGCAAGGGGAGGAAGAAGAGCTCAGATCCAGCAGGACTGGGACGGCCACCACCACTCCCCACCCTGAGCCCGTCAGCTCAGCCCAGGGCTGCAGCAAGACCCCAAGGGACAGAAGCCGCGAGTGTCAGCCAAGGCCTCCCCCAACCCACCTCCGAGTAGCTCTCTCCAGGCCACCCCTGGCCCTGCACCCCGTCTCCTGCCGTCTCAGGGATCCTCCCCTCACCCGGCCCCCCTTGGCAGCATCCTCCCATCTCTGCCTCCTTTGGCCACACACATCCTCCTGCCACCTCTTTCCAAACACACTATCATATCAACCGTTTGCCATGAAACTGCTCCAATGACACGTCCACCCCCCGCTGCCCCTTCTCTGCTGTCCCAGCTCTCAGTTTTTCTACACTTGTGCCTTCCCTGAATTTCACTCTCTGGAAGGGCAGTTGGTTGGGGCCCAATCCTACTTCCCTAACCACACTCACATGGCCCTGGACATCTGGGCGCCACGTCCTGAGCACCCAGTGCAGGAAAGGTGAGGCCCAAAGGTCAAGTCCTTGCCTGGACACTGCTGACCAGGCTCTGCTCCTCCCTGCTCTCCACCCATCGGGCTAGCTCCGACCTCTTCCGCAGGGCAGGCCCAGTCTCACCCCGAATACAAGAGCCCTGGCTACAAAATGTCTGTCACGACCAAAAGTGGCCCAGGAGCACCTCTGCTCACCGCCAGCTCTTCTTGAGCCCTGCCCCTGTCACAAAGATGTTGATCTTCAGAACTATTCTGCTCCAAAAGGAGCCAGGACTCCATGCAGGACAGCTTAGCCCCGGGGCAGGAAAAGTCAAGAGGGCTCCAGAAGTTCCCATGGTTGCCATATAGCAACACTAACCACTGTGAGAGTTTGAGTCCTGCCTTCTTGAAGGTGTTGAAAGCATTTAAGGGACACTAAATGGTGAACAGAGTTAGGGGAAATTTACTACCAAAATTTCAAATGTAGAGAAATCCATTTTGATGTCTGAGATGTATACACAGCACAGGAAAACGTTGCTTGCTCGGTGCTTAAAGGAGTGATACCTGTTGGATGGATTCACGAGGACTGACTAAGAGCTAGCGCAACTTCCCCTTCCCACAGGGGACCAACCGGCCGTGACTGGAACCCACAGCTCCGAGCTCCCACCCTGTCCTCTCTCACTGGCTCCACACCTGGGTCTCCTGCCCCAACTGTGAGTCTCAAATGTCCTCACGGTCCGCAGGGCCAAAACCAAAGTGGGCATCTCGTTGCCCATCTCCTGCCACCTCCCTGCGGCCTCTGCTCTGGCGCCTTCTTCCCCAGGGTTTACAGCTCCAGGCTTCTCTCTCTCTCTCTCTCTCTCTCTCTCCCTCCCCTTCTATCCCAGAGCCTTATGCATTCCTTTGTCTGCAGTTTCGCTCATTAGCTCATAAATATTTGGGGCCTCAACAACTTTCCAGGCACATCAGTGGGGACTGAGGACACCCCACAAACAATAGAGCCAACTGGAGCCTGCAGGGTGGGGAGGGCAGCTGGGCAGGGAGAGCAGCAGAGAGAGGGGATGAGAGCGAAGAGCAGGCAAACCAGGCCAAGACTCCAGGGTGCAGGCAGAGCAGCAGCAGCCAGGAAAGCAGGGGGAGCCAGGCCTGAGGGGCCGGGGACGGTCACGGCAGGCGCCCTCAGCCTCAGGTGGGGCTGAGTGCAGCCCGGAAACATCCGTCTGAGGACTGCACACTGGCTTTGGCCACCTTGAGGGCGCAGAATCAGTGTGACAGTGAGGACAGAGGCTGAAGTGGGCTGAGGAAGTTGAATGGCACTCGAGCACAGACAACCCTCTCAGGAACTACGGCTGTGCTGAGGGGAGAGTAGGACATGTGGAGCGGAGGACGGTGATGTGATTGGAGGTTTGCTTTGTTTTTCAGATGAGAGAGACGTGAACATGTGTAAATGATGATGGGAAGGAACAGTAACAATAACCATGATGTATAGGACACTTACTTATATCAGCCGCTGTGCTACGTGTCTTACCCAAAGTAACCCACGTGACCTCCTTTTACAGATGGGGAAACTGAGGCACCAGGTGAATAAGTCACATGCCCAAACTCTCCCTGCTGCTATGCTGTGCAGCCGTGATTTCAATTTACGTGGACTGGCTCCAGAGCCCTTGCTATATCAACCACTAAGCAAGCGGCCCAGCAGAAGTGGTGGTCAGGGGAGGCAGGTAGGAAGGAAATGAAGTTGAGGTGTGTGAAGAACACCTGAGCGGGTTCTGCAGGTGATGGGGAAGCGTGCCTGGTGAATGTCAAAGAGAAGACCACATTTCCGTTTCTCAAGGCTGGAGAGCCTGGATGGGAGACCCCCATTCTGAGCAGTGGAGGGACGGCAGGCCTCTGGCCTGACCTAGGACTGAAGAAGCACAGGATGTGCGAAGGGACAGTGCCGCCCAAGAGAGGCTGAAATGATGGACTGAATCTGGAGAGGGAAGACAGGCAGACCACAGGGGGCTGGTGAGTCAGGGCTGAGCAGAGGAGGCACAGGTGAGCTGGCAAACACATATGGGTGGATGGAGTGATGGAGTGGTGACTGGAAGGATGAGAGGCAGAGGGCAGAGAGGATTCCTCCGTCCTTTCAGCTGTCTCAATGTCACCAGGCGCCCCCTCACCAACGGGGCCCACTACAGTCTTTCTAAAACCGCTTGGAGTCAGGCCACAGTCCTGCGAAAGGAAACCCACGGCAAGGATGTTCACTTTGACCCCTCCAAGTGAACACCGGACCAGAGGTCCAAGACATTGTAGTCAGAAAAGGAAAAAACAAAGACATGTTTATCGGAAAGGAAGAAATGAAACTGCTCTAACCCACAGATGACATGTTTTTCTATGTGGGATCAACAAAAAAGCTTTGAGAGCTCATAAGAGACTCTAGCAAAACTGCAAGAGCCCAGTCCGATAGAGAAAATTCCATTGTAGTTTCTTATAATAATAAACAAATGGAAAAGAAATTTGAAAAACTTTAGAGTAACACAAAAACCCGTGAAGTACTCAGAAAAAAACCCAACACAATGTATGCAAGATCTATACTAAAAACTGCAAAGACACTCATGAAAGAAATCAGGGATGACCTAAATGAATGGAGAGGAATCCCGCGTTCATGGATTCAAAACTCAATGTTGTGAAAATGTTCAATTTCCAAATTGGTCTATGGCTTCCACGCAATCCAGATGAAAACCTCAGCAAACATTTTTATAGAAATTCACAAGTTGATTCTAAAAATTATAAAGACAATCAAAGGAACTAGGACAGCCAAAGGCACTTTGAAAAAGAAGGAAAAAGTTGGAGGCCTCATATTGAGTGACTTCGAGACTCAATAGAAAGTTACTAAGAAGCCAGTGTGGCATCGGCCAAAGAGGAGAGGGTTCAGAAACACACCCAAACCTGTAGAGTCAATTGGTTTTTGGCAAATGTGCAAAGGCAACTCCATGGGAAAAGGATGGTCTTTTCAGCAAACGGTGGTGGCACAACCCATACGCAAAAAAAATAAATCTCAACTCATATCTTGCATCAGATACAAAATTTAAGCTGAAATGATTCAGAGGCCTACCAGAAAATCTACAACTATAAAACTTCTTGAAGAAAACATATGAGAATATCTTGGGGATGTCTGGTTAGGCAACGATTGTTTCATTACAACACCAAAGACACAATCCTTAAAAGAAAAGCTGATATGGCACTTCACCAAGTCGAAAACTTCTGATCTTTGAAAGACGCTGTAAAGAAAATGACATGACAAGCCACAGTCTGCGAAAAAATATTTGCAAAACACATATCTGAGTCCAGGATACAGACAGAACTCTTAAAACTCAATAAGAAGAAAACAACACAATTTTTCTGAATGGGCGAAAGATTGGAACAGACACAAATCACAGATAGACGGTCGGCAAACAAGAACACGAGAAGATGCTCAGCATCATCAGTCATTAGGAACACGCAAACACAACCACAACAAGATACCACCACACATTCGTTAGATGAAAGTAAGGAAACAAAACACAGAAGACCTGACGACGTCAAACGACAGTGAAAATGGAGAAACGACTGGAATTCTCCTACGTTGCTTGTGGGAATGCCAAATGGTACAGGCATTTTGGAAGACAACTGGGCAGTGGCTTACAAAGGGAAACATTCCGGTACCATACAACCCAGCAAGGCCACCTTTAAGGATTTATCAACAAAGAAGTGGAAACATGTCCAGGGGCCTGGACACGAATGTTTATAACCACATTTCATGATCACCAAAAACTGGAAACCACCAAAATATCCTTCAATTGGCAAAAGGATCAACAAGGCATGCATAGGTATATCCATAGGATGGAATAGTACACAGCAAGAGAAGGAAGAACCTCCTCATATAGGCAACACCACGGATGAATCTTGAATAAATTTTGCTACGTGAAACACAGCAGACTCAAAAGTCTGTGAATTCCATTTACAGGAGGATCGGGAAAGAGAAACACTATGGGGATAGTACAACTCAGTGGTTGCCAGGGGCAGCAGGTATGGGGACATATTGACTGCAAAAGACCATCCGAGAATTTGGGGGCTGACGGAACTGTTCTGAATTTTAATTATGGTCGTGGTTACAGGACTGTCTGTGCTTGCCCACACTCATAGAATCGGGTGCTTAAAAAGGTGAATTTTACTGTATGTCAAAAAAAAAAAAAAGGAGTCCTGCCGTGGCGCCCAGGTTCCTGGTCCCAAGACTCAATTTCTCCACCTGACGTTCCGAGCCTTTTCCGTCCGGCCAGTGCCAAAGAGGCCACTTCCATTTCCAATCCACTTTCTGCTCCATTTACAACTGTCTCGTCGCCATCTCGTCAACAGTCCGCACACTTTTGGGCATCCCTGCCTTTTGGTAAGCTGTGCCCCTCACCTGCAATGCCCTCCCCTCTGCCCTCGCCCACCCAAAACCTCTCCACCGCGGTCCTCTCTGAACTCTCCGTTCCCTCTCTGAGTCTGTGCTGCACAGAGCGGTCAGGCCGATCTCTCAGTGTTCACCAGCCCCTGGCGGGAGTTATTCTGACTTCAGGCTCCTCATCACCACCAGCACAGGATGGAGCCTCACTCACCACTGCGCACAGCGCTCAAAATACTGCATGCGCGACCTGGCACACAGGAGGCCCTGGACGCAGGGCACCCAGTCGGGAGGGTGACACTGAGCCCCAGTGGAGGCACCACAGGAGCTGAATCAGGGTCTGAAGGGCTAAGGAGTCACCTTCGAGGGAGGGCAGGCCATGAGGACCAGGGCGGTGGAGGAAGAGTGGAAGGTGCGGAGGTCCGGGAGGGACAAGGGGACCGCCCACAGCCCAGTGTCGTGGCTCCCCCGGGCCCACATACCTTGCCCTCGTGGGAGCGCTCAGCCTTGCTAACCGACCAGGCCTTGATGAGCAGCAGCACGAAGAGAGGCACCAGGAAGCCGGCGGCGGGTACAGCCACCCCGATGCTGCCCTGGAGCTAAGGAACCGCGCCTTGAACCCTGCCCCCTGCCCCCACCCCAAGGCTCTCCCAGCCCTCCTCATCGCCCCCAAAGTGGGCCCCACAGCCTGGTGGATACGTGATGATCTTGTCCAGACTGTAGGGCAGGTGGGTCGTGCGCACCAGGACCGTCACACAGGCGACCAGCGCGGCGAGAGTGTATAGACACAGGGACAGGACCAGCAGCAGGTAAAGCCGGTAATTGCGGTGCCCGACACAGTTATTCACCCACCTGCTGTGGTGGTCAAAGTCCTGGGCGAGAGTGAGAGGGGGCGCCCTCCAGATCCTGACCGTGGCCCAGCCTCCAACGCCCCTAAACCTGAGCCAAAATGTCACTATCGCTGGCGTTTCTGTGGTGAGAGCACTTTGGGCTCTGTGGTTCAAGATCACTTGTCACAAGGCCTCTAGAGACAAGGCGCACCTAGCCTTCTGTGGGACACTTCCTGCTGTACCCTCAGCAGGACCTCTGTTTTGACATCCACTGAATGAGAGTAAGAATGACACAGCCCCCTGCACCCCCCATCCTCTCAGGGTTGTAAGCAGGAGAGAAGACAGCACATTTGTAAACCTTGGCAGGCTATACACAGGAGAGACAAGCTCTCAGAATCCAGAAGATTGTCGGGCCTGGAGCCCCGGAAGAGGACAGGCGAATCTCCCCAGGCCAGATCTGCAGCCCGCCATAGGCCCCCTGGGCATCTAGTGTCAGTGAGGCCTGGGGTAGGACACGGGTGCCTTTCCTCCCCCTGGCCTGACCAGGCCAAGCATAGATGTGGATGCACCTGTGCCTGTCAGCACCTGAGTGGGCAAGGGCCAGCCTCCCAGGACAGCAGCAGGCACAGACGCAGTGACCTGCATGAGTGACCAAGAGTGGCTGGGAGTTACAGCCACCGTTGGCCTTTTGTAGTCCTGGTAGTGTTTTCACGCCTGCCACGGCCACCCGGAGTCAATGGGCCTCTGGGCCCAAGCCGAGTTCAGGGCAGGGGTGGGAGAGGGCAGGGGGGCAGATGAGAGGGGTGCTCACCTCCACACAAATGTTGCACCGGGGGCAGTGGTGGGTCCGGGGCGGGCGGTGGAAGCGGCACTTTGGGCACCACTGCAGGTGGAAGGCCCTGTGGTTCACCCACACCACAGGCATCATCATGGGGTCCAGTTCGTTGGAGCCTGGCGTGGGAAGAGGATTGGGCAGCAGCAGGAGCCCTTCCGTCACTCTGCTGCTGGCAGGGGTGGGGGCAGCCCCGCAGCATCACAGGGCTCCAGGAAGGGTGGGGAGGAGGTGGGCATGGGAATCCCCGGTCCCCACTCGGCTGGCTGACCGAACTGGGAGACGCTGGCAGCCCAAGGGAAGGTAATTTGCAGCCAGAGGAGCTCTGTGAGGACGCAGGCCTTCGCAACTGGGACTGATGCTTTCAGGAGAGTGTGCAGTGGGAAGGAAGACGAGAACTGAGTGGTTGTCAATACCTGGCTTCTCTCCCTGGCCTGCCCCGCCCTCCCCTCCAGGGTAACTGGAAACCTCCAGAATTCTCTTTTCCACATCTTGGCGGATTGGGTCAGGAAGCAAAGAAGTAGGGCCCAAGCAGATGAGGAGGTGGGAGAAGGGGTCTTGAGGCCCGGGAGGGGAGTGGGGAGCACGTTAGGAATCATGCTTGCAGGCAGGAGCCTTTCGGCTGCTACCTCCTTCTTCCAGGGGCCGAGAACTCACCTTGATGTAGGGTGCCAGGGTCTGACCCATTGAGGGCGATGAGACAGCAGAAGGTGAGCACGAAGAGGGGGCCCAAGATGACAGGATAGACCCACTCGCCGTTCTGCACCAGCCATCTGCAACTGAGACCAGAGCAGGACTCAGCCCTGATCGGCGGGAGGCCCTGAGTTCCCCCCAGGACTCAGTCCACCTGGTCAGGACTCACAGACCTTCAAGCCTGCCATAAATATCCAGGCTAGTGACAGATCCATAGAAGCTCCACCAGATGTCACCCAACACGACCCACCACCACCAGCTCCCAGGGGCACCAAGCACTCTATGCCTCGGTGCCTTTGCACATTCGGGTCCCTCTGCCTAGAATAGCCTCCCTTCCATGACCCCTCTTCTGCACTTCCCCTGCTCCATGTTATCATCATCTCTCTTCCTTTCTGTGTCTGTCAGAAACCTGCCGGCCTGTGTGGGAGACTCACGGGAAAGCAAAGAACAGGCCACTCAGGATGAGCAGCATCACTGCACTGAGAGCGGCACACAAGCTCGGGAGCATCCAGGGAAGCAGGCCCTGAGGTCGGCCAGCCCGCGACAGCGGCATGGCGGCACCTCCAGGGCCCACAGGCGCCCTTGCCAACACTGGCTCCAGGAGCCCTATCTCCTAAGCGGTCGCTCAAGAGATGCTGAGCGCCCAAGCCACGGCCCAGGGTAGAAGGCACGAGTCCCAGTGTGATGTCACAGAAGCTGAGAATGTGAGCGAGGGGCTCTGCGGCCTATGACCAGCACCTCCAACGGCAACGCCCGCACCCCCACTTGCTGGGGACGGAGAGGTCCTGCCCTGGCCAGGTGGGCTTCCAGACCCCAGCAGAGTTTCGAAGCACATGGGGAGAAGGGGCTGATTCCAATCGCCCTTTCGGGGGAAGTGCTGATCGAAGCAAACCGTGCTCATTGCTCACTCTGTCTCCAGTTTTTCCTTTCTGCTCTCATGAAATTCCCCTTTGGGGTTGGGGCAGTGAAATAATTTCCCAGCTTCCCTCGTTTCCAGGCTTCTCTTGACAAAAGTTTGGTCAACGGGATTTAAGTGGATCTCTGTGGTTTCTAGAAAAGCTTCTAGCTCCCTGATCAAAGGGGAAAGGGACACCGTTGGCACAGCTCTGTTCCTTCTTCCTGTCTTGAACCTAGATGTGCTGGCCGGGAGTGCCCTCTTGGGCCCATTAGGCAACAAGTCAACATGCTACACAGACACCCTTTGATGACAGTCTTGACACTGCCCCGATCTAGAACTGCCTCCCTCTGAGCTGCTTATGAGGGGACAAAATCACTGCTCCTCTGTGACATGCAGCTGACAGTTGTCATTCGTTTTAGCCACTGAGCACCTGAACCCCTCTGTGTCTGGCAGAGTCCCCCAACTGTGAGTCAGAGCTCCAACAGACCTGTGACTCAGGGGCCACCAGTCAGCTTCAGACCTGCCACCACCACCCGACTATGGGGTCTGTGCTGAGAGGCAGCCCCCGCACACATTTTCAGAACTCCGTGTTGAAACGTAGTGGCCATTTTGAAGGTCTCTTTAATTTCAACATGATTATATTAGCCTTGGACGTGGATAAAATCTGTAATCCCAAGATTCCTTCCTTGCTGTCCAAAGTTAGGATGATATTGATACATAGTTTTGGAATGACTGAGTAGAAACATTACTCCTTTATCAACGAATGGAGGAGGCAGAGCTCATGCTGCAAAACAGCTTCTCCTGGAAGAAGCTGAGCTGGGTTCTTACGGGATGTGAAGGGCGCAGGGTCCAAGTCATCGCCTGGGGAGGAGGCATTTGGGGCATGCACAGATCTTCCTTTCTTGCACATGGCACCTTTGGCACACATTTCCTTTGTGCATTGCACCCCATTGCCATGTTGGAACTTTCTGGTTTGGACTGCTTCTCCTGTCTGGCCACCTGGCATTGCTGTGCCCTGGTTCCTATGACCATAACTTAACACCAAAGTGTTAGACGTGGAAATTGTTTTAGGGACTTCCCTGGGTCACAAAATCCCTCCTCTGACTGTGTCCTGCTCCTCATTCTTGAAGGGCAATGGATGAAGTGACATCTTTTGTGACAACTTCCAGCTGACCAGGGGTCCTGTAATAGGGGCCATAGAGAAGTAGAACTTAGCCCCGGCAACTTTTAGATACATCTGATTGTCATCCAGTTGGCCTCTCAACCTCTCATATCCCGAGTTAATACCATTTGAAATTTAATTAGTTGTTGGCTTACAAAGGAAACCAGCGCATTTAGGACGCAAAGCCCAAAGAGTGGAAGATTCAAAATAGTCCCCAGAGGCCCCAAAGGTGGTAGAAACCAAGTCAGGCTGGGAAGAGCCTGTCGAACCCCATTGCAGATCTGGTTTGTTAGGTCTGGTTGGCCTTTTCCATTTCACCCGCTAGCCTCTCTTTGCAGCCTCGTGGTGCTGCAGACCCAGGCACTCCAGGGGCAGTGCAGGTCAGGGTGGGGATAAATATACTCATGAGAGATGACGGAGGAAGGAGTCCCAGCACCTCCATGGGGGTGAAAAGCCAGCCCAGCAAGGACCTATTCTTGTGTCTCCAGACTAAGAGCTTCAGGTCTGAGAGGGGCTCACAGGAGAAGTCAGGAGGGCTTGGAGTTTCCTCATCAAAGGACTGACACACCCATCCAATTACATTACCTTTAGTTTGCTTCTTTCCCTCTGGATACATAGTTTTACCTTAACTTCAGGAAGAAGCTCAAAAAAATTCCTATCCGATTTTAAACATCAGCTTCTGATTTGGCCAAATTTCTGACCATAACTTATCAAATCCTTTCAAAGACCTTGTCAACTTTCAGCTGGGACAAACTGAAATTATTCCTGACAGCATTAAACAACTCCATATACTATGTTTTTAAGTTTTGGTTTCCCCTTGACTGTTTAAGGGTAACAGTTTCCCAGAAAATCTCTCAGTCTTGTTAACCATGGGAGGGCCTCGTATGGGGTCTTCCTTCGAAGGAAGGCAGATTACAGGGGTGTCCGTGGAAGCCACGACTTACTAAGTGAGCTTCTTAAAAGATCTTACCTGACTGGAATGTTCCTTCTAACAACCGACGTATAAGTTTTGGAGACTCAAAGGAGCCCCAAAGTGGCCACTGTGATTTTAAATTATCCCGAGTTATCTTGATCCCTAGATTCTTCTCTTTTTGTGGTAAGGATCCTTTTGATAGCTGTTTTTGCTGTCAGTCTGACTATTTTAAAGTGAGATCTCCTTTGCCATGATTAGTTACCAATTCCTGAAGGGTGGATTTATAGGCCCTCACAATATCAGGCAAAGGAAACATTTCCCCAGTGAGACACAATATTTATTGCCACAAAATAATTCAAAATACGATGAGGCATAAGATGTAGTCATTTCATACAAAGTCCATCCCCCCCAGCCAGTCCTAGTGGAAGAATGTTAGTGCAAAGACAAAGACAGAACAAAAATCCCCACAGCTGTTCTTACCAGCTTCCAACACCACCTCAGAACCTCCCACTGAGGCATCTTTGCTGTGAGGGCTGGGTGCCCCCAACTGACCTGGGGTGATCAGGCGTCCCTGATTCCTCACCCAGTCGGTTCCTCGCCAACTGGGTACCAGTCCTCAGGAGAGGTGCTCCCTCAAGGGGCGGGCAAAACCCTTCTTGGGGAGAGCGGCTCCCTCAGTCTGTTTCTGGGGAGAAGCCCCTCTTCTCGCTCAGTCCTGCGTGTGCACACACACGCTGTTGTGATGCCAAACAGAAGGTAGACCTTATGTTGGCTCGAAGGAGATCCCCCTTGACTCGAACCAAGCGGCAGAAGACAAAAGACTAAGTGTGGTCACTGGTGCCGGACATAGTAACAGTGGGGAGAGTCCAGTGGTCAAACACCAGGCAGGACAGTCCTGGTTTCCCTCCCATTTGCAGGCCTCCAACAAGGTGGGTGAGTCAGCCTGGGACAAGCTTCCGCAGCCCACCGCTTCATGTGTTGGGAGCCGAGAGGCCAGAATCAAAGAGAGGAGTCAGAGACTATTCCAATTCTGCCAGTCACCATATTTTCTTACTGAGCCCCAAGGGGCCAGTAACCTACAAATGGGTCCTTCTGCCCAGAGCCACTGGTGCTAAGAGAGCAAGACCCAGATCGGAATAGCAGAGCAGAAACGTTATTCATTGATCAATGAATGGAGGAGGCCGAGCTGGTGCTCCAAAACACCTTCCCCTAGACTGATATGGAACAGAAGGAATTGAATGGAACAGCCTGAGGAGATTAATTTGATTAAAAACACAGAGTGAAAGTCCCTCAACAACAGTTGTTGTTGCTTACATTTTCTTGTCTATAGAGACACATTTTTTCTTCATGTCATTCAAATTAAGTGGTTGAAATCAATGTACTAGGAATATTGTCTCATTCTTGATAAAATTATATTTTAAATACTAAAGTTTAAAGCTTTAGATTTTCATTTGTGATAATAAAACTGTATGTATGCATGCACATTTAAAATTCCTACATATTGACATATATTAAAATTGATAATTTTTTAAAGATATATGTATCACAGAGGGAAAAATTGTTAGCTTTGAAGAGAAATGATCTTTCGATAACAGTCTGTTTTCAACATGATTCACTAAAAAGTCATTATTTCTTTCTGCCTGTTCTACCCAATGGTAGAGAGTTATTATCTCACCTAAGTGAAATGAGTAATCTTAATGGGCTCGATCCGCTTACGAGCTTTTTTGCCATTCTTGGAAATATTAAAACCATAGACAATTATAAGCAAATGAATAGAATGATAAGAGATTCCTCACTTCTAAAAACACCTGAAAATGCTGAATGTTTATGTTCCCTTCTGCTGTGCCATGTAAAGGAAAGTTCGTTTGATTAATAACGTGGCCATCACCGTGACCATGCTAATCCTCAGGAACCTGTACTGATGTAGAGCGATAGCTCTTTGATGTTGCTATTTTATGGTACTGAGTCCCAAATTCAGAAGAATAAAATTGACCTTCTGTCTTCTTGACTGCTGGGTAACACCGAAGGCTGGCCCCCGACCCCCATAACCCATGACATGGCACTCTCAAGCTGTGAAGAATGTTAAGAATATAGAGGTGGAACTAACATGCTTCATATTTTCTTCATGTGCTCAATTATTGGACCCATGTGGTGTGGTAAACTGATGAATAAATAAGAGGATTTAATCTTGGTTTTACATAGGGAAAGAGTTATCAATATGAATACAGTTTCAGCAACTTGGATACTCTTGCAAAGTGAGGAAAAGCACACTCGAATTCAAGTGCACAGCTCAACATGGAGACTGTCCACAAACTGGCTTCTAAGAATATTTTATTCCTTGGCTTAAAACACTTATGTCAATTTGCAGCCTCTTGGGTACACGCTTTACAAAACAGATTCATCAGTGTTTCACTGTCCATTAGTCCTTTTTCTCCTCAGGTTAATTATCAGTGAGGTCTTCATGGAATAATTATGGGGACCCAAGCACTTAGGTCCCTCATCCACATAGAGATTCCACTCTCCTCCATCCTGACTATGTTAGCTACTGTAGTAAGTTAACCAGCCTTGTCATCAACACATGGGTTCTCTGCTCCCTTCATTTTTGCCTGAAGATGTCTGCTAGAAGCTATAGACCAGAGAACAGATCTTCTGCAAAACAACATCAGAGAAGGACAGCCTGAGAAAGGGACACAAGAACAGACTCAGGCTTACAGCCTTCCTAGAATAAGCAGACGTTACCAGAGAGCAGGCACCTGACACCGGGATTCCAGGACTCCAGGGTCTGGGAACAGATGACTTCAAGAACACAGACTGTAGAGCCAGCATTGACGGAATGTGAATTACAACATATGACTGAGGAACACCCATGAGGGAAATCTGAGGGTGGCTACTTCTTTCAGAATTCCTGGCTATTTGTTTCAGAATACTGCTGATCAGTTTTAACGTCTTCTTTTCCGGCGAGCATACAATAAGGGCCCTTTTATGCTTTCTGTTCCATTTCCAAACTTTGACTTTCAGAGGCTATGAACATAACTACGACAATGGTCAAAGATCTGATTATTGGTTCTTAATTTACATCTTTCCTTGATTGACATATTGAACCAAAATTATATGAAAAGAACAATCTAATTTTAAAGAGCAAAAGTACTGGGCCCACCCTATCAGAATCCAGGCACATATAAGAGGTCATATATACTGTCACTGTGAGTCAGAATATGGACAACTGTGAAACATCTTAAAAGCTAATTAATACTAAGGAAAACTTTAAACTGAAGCCCTAATAATTGGAATTCAGAGGGGTGCTTTTATACAAATTTGAATTTGAGAATATTCCAGCTGCCCTATGAACATTCTATGAAACATTTACACTACGTTTTTCAGACAGTGCCACTTCTTAGTGCCCATGACAACTCCATGGGAAATATAACATTTATTTAAAACTAGATACACAGCCCACACATGATTGTTTTCCCATTCATTAGGAGAATCCACCATGCCACTGTGGTCCCAAGGAGTGGGCCAGGCTTGGATGTGCCACTGAAGCCCGAGCCACCAAGCACAGTGAGCTTAAGAGGAGGCAATGGCAGGTCTATGCACCCGTGTGAACACTTTCCCAGCCAGCTCCAGCACCCATTGTACCCCCACAAGTTCCAGCAGAGAGGGTGGGATCAGCAATTCAGCTCCTGCTCTCTCCCAGCGGTAGCAGGTGAAATCTGCCAACTGATGCTACCACAAAAGTGCCAGATGAAGATTACTTCATCAAACACCAGGAGAAACTACAGCAACAATCCAGAGCAGAAAGAAAATGACAATTCTCCAGAATCCAAGCCTAAAGTAACAGAAATGGACAATCTAAATGACACGGATTAGAAAATAGTTGTCATAAGGAAACTCAACGAGTTGCAAGAAAAATCAGAAGGATAGTTCAATGAGTTCAAAGATAAAATTAATGAGAAGATGGAATACTTCACCAAAGGGATTGAAACTATTTTTAAAAAAGCAGAAATGCTGGACATGAAGAATACAATTAATTAAATAAAACATAATCCAGAATGCTTTCAAACTTGAGATGATGTCATGGAGGAAAGACTTAGTGATTTAGAGGATAGAAATATAGAAATGCTTCAGGTGGAGGAGGAGAGACAAGTAAGATTCTTAAAAAATGGAGGAATTCTTCGAGAAATATGTGATGTAATTTGGAAAAGCAACATAAGGACTACAGGTATTACAGAGGGAAATGAGAGGGAGAAAGGAGCAGAGAGCTTGTTCAAAGAAATAAAAGCTGACAGTTTCCCAAGCCTGGGGAAGGAACTGGACTTACAAGTCCACGAAGGCAATAGAACTCTTAATTAAATCAATGCTTAAAAGACCTTCTCCAAGGCTTATAGTCCTCAAACTGGTAAAGTTACTGACAAAGAAAGAATATTAAGGGAAGCAAGGTAGAAGAAAATAACCTACAAAGAAACCTCTATCAGGCTTTCAGTGAATTTCTTGGCCGAAACCTTACCAGTAAGAAGAGAATGGCATGATAGATTCAAAATACTGAAAGACAAGCAACGTTAAGCCCAGATGACTGGATGCAGTGAAAGTATCCTTCAAATATGTTGGAGAAATAGAAGCTTCCCCAGATAAACAAAAGCTGAGGGAGTTCATCACCACTAGACTGCCCCTAAGAAATGATTAAGCATGCCTTCAGACCTGAAACAAAAAGGCCAACATCTACAAAGCTTTGAGCAACAAGTAAAATAGACAGGCAAAATCAAAAAACTGCAGCTTTCTTTTAGAACAGTAAAGCAAACAGTTATCTATAAATTAAAAGATAAAGGGAAGGAAAGCATCAAAAGGAACTATAAACACTTCAACTTAGTCACAAACTCACAACACAAAACAGAATAATTTCTGACAACAATAATTCAGAAGAGGAAAGGGATGGAACCTAATTAAGTTAACGGAGATAAGAAGCTATCAGAAAAGGGATGAGCTCATCTATGACATCATTGCTAAAAACCACATGGTAATCACTAAACAAAACATCAGAGCAGAGCCACAATTCATAAAGAGAAAACTAAGAGAGTCTCTACAGAAAACCACCAGAATGAAATGGCAGTCAGAAATACAAAGGAAGAGAAACAGTGGGAACATAGAACAATCAGAAAACAAGAGATAAAATCTCAGTATTTAGCCCAAATAGATCAATAACCACTCTAAATGTAAATGGACTGAATTCTCCAATCAAAAGACACAAAGTAGCTGGATGGATTAAAAATCAAAACCCAATGATATGCTGCCTCCAGGAAACACATCTCAGCTCTAAAGACAAACATAGACTCAGAGTGAAAGGATGGAAGACGATACTTGAAGCAAATGGCAAATTGAAGAAAGCCAGTGTTGCCATACTTATATCCGGCAAAACAGACTTGAACATAAAAAAGACAATGAAAGAGAGAGGAGCAGTATATAACGGGAAAAAGGACTTTCCACCAAGAGGACATAACACTTATGAATATATATGCACCTAAACAGGAGCACCAAAGCATATAAAAACTATTAACAGACCTAAAGGGAGAAATTAACAGCAACACAATACTAGGGGACTTCAACACCTCACTTAAATTAATGGATAAATCACCCAGACAGAAAGTCAACAAGGAATAGTGGATTTAAATGAAACACTTGATCTGATGGATTTAATAGATATATATATAGAGAGAAAATTCCATCACAAAACAGCAGAATACACATTCTTCTCAAGTGCACATGGAACATTCTCAATGATAGACCATATGTTGGGAAACAAGGCAAGCCTCAATAAATTTAAGAAGACTGAAATCATATCAGGCATCATTTCCGACCACGATGCTATGAAACTAGAAATCAGCTACAAGAAAAAAGCTGGGAAAGTCACAAATATGTAGAGACAAAACAACATGCTATTGAACAACCACTGCATCAATGAAGTATTTAAAAATACCTTGAGACAAAGGAAAGTGAAAACGTAACATATCAATTCTTATGGAATACAGTAAAAGCAGTTCTAAGAGGAAATTCAGAGCAACACAGGCCCACTTGAAGAAACAAGAAAAATCTGAAATAAGTAATCTTAAAGTACATCTAACAGAAGTAGAAAGAGAAGAACAAGTGATGCCCAAAGTCAGCAGAATGAGGGAAATAATAAAAATTACAGCAGAAATAAAGAAATGGAGACTAAAATGAAAAAAACAATAGAAAGGATCAATGAAACTAAAAGCTGGTTCCTGGAGAAGATAAAATTGACAAACTCTTAGCCAGGCTCATGAAGAAACAAAGACAGAAGTTTCAAATAAATGAAATTAGAAATGAAAGATGAGAAATTACAATGGATAGTACAGAAATACAAAGGATTATAAGAGAATACTATCAAAAACTATATGCTCACCAAGTGAATAACATAAAAGAAATGGATAACTTCTTAGACTCATACAACCTCCCAAAACTGAATCCAGAAGAAATAGAGAATCTGAATAGACTAATCCCAAGGAAACAGATTGAAGCAGTAATAAAAAATTTCCCAAAAACAAAAGTCCAGGACCAGATGGCTTCTCCGTAGAATTCTACCAAACATTCAAAGAAGATTTAACAGCTATCCTTCTCAAAGTATTCCAAAAAAGTGAAGAAGACAGAATGCTTCCTAACTCATTCTATGAAGCCAGCATCATCCTGATACCAAAACCAGAGAAGGACAAAACAAAGAAGGAAAATTACAGGCCACTGTTGCTGAAGAACATAGATGCAAAAATCCTCCACAAAATACTGGCAAATCGAATACAGCAAACTGTTAAAAGGATCATACTCCACTATCAAGTGAGATTTATACCTGTACCTCAACATCTTCAAATCAATCAGTGTGATACAGTAACAAAATGAGGGGTAAAAATCACATATTTCAAGAGATGCAGACAAAGCATTTGACAAGATCCCACATCCATTTATGATAAAAACTCTCAATATAATCAGCATACAAGGAAAATATCTCAACATCATAAAGGTCATAGATGACAAACTCACAGCCAACATCATACATAGTGGTGAAAAACTGAAAGACATCCCCCTGAGAACAGGAAGAAGTCAAGGGTGTCCATTCTTACCACTCCTATTCAACATAGTACTGGAGATTTTGGCTAGAGCAATTAGGCAAGACAAAAAAAGAAGGAACCCAAATTGGAAAGGAAGAAATAAAACTCTTGCTGTTTGCAGAAAACATGATTCTATATATAGAAAACCCTGAAGAATCCATCAGAAAACCATTAGAAATAATCAACAACTGCAGCAAAGTTGCAGGGTACAAAATCAATTTATGAAAGTCAGTTCCATTTCTATACACTATTAATGAATTAGCAGAAAGAGAAGTCAAGAATACAATCCCATTTACAATCGCAACAGAATAAAATATCTAGGCATGAATTTAACCAAAGAGGTGAAAGACCTATACACTGAAGACTATAAGACATTATTGAAAGAAATTGTAGAAAATATAAAGAAATGGAAAGATACTCCATGCTCATAGATTAGAAGAAGAAACAAAGTTGAAATCTCCATATTACCTAAAGCAGTCTACAGATTCAATGCAATCCCAATCAGAATCCCAATGACATTCTTGATGGAAATAGAACAAACAATCCTCAAATTTATATGGAACAACAAAAGACCTTGAAATAGCCAAAGCAATCCTGAGGAAAAAGAAACAAGAAAACTGGAGGCATCAGAATCCCTGACTTCAGAATATACTACAAAGCTATAGTAATCAAAACAGCATGCTACTGGCACAAAAACAGAAGCAAAGACTAATGGAAAAGAATTGAAAGCCCAGGAACAAAACAAGCCATCTATGGACAGTTACTGTTTGACAAAGGAGCCAAGAATATAGCATGGAGAAAGGAACGTATCTTCAATAAATGGTGTTGGGAAAACTGGACAGCCACATGCAAAAGAATGAAAGTAGACCATTATCATGCACCATCCACAAAAATGAACTCATGGCATAGGCAGACTCTGAACTCACCACGTCCCATGGAGGCAACAAATTTACAACTACTCTTGGAAAAATTACCCTGGTGAGAGAACTGAAAGCTGGATGAAAAGAACCTCTGGAACAAGCGATAGTCCTGACTGAGGTGGAAGAGGTAAAAATTCCTTTCTGGAGGGAAAAAAAAGCACCCTTTGCAAGCTGCAGCACTTCACAGTCAGCCAGGAGCAATCCTAAAGTACGAAGCCTTCCCTGGAGAAGTGGGTGACCTGAGCAGGGGAGCTCTACTGCCATAAGCGTCTTTTGGACTCACCACAACTGAGATGAATGTAATAATATCTGGTTTTGCTGGGTACTACCAACAACGGTGAATACCCTCAGACAAGGTATCACACACAAGGGAAAAAAAGCCAGCTTTTAAAGGGCCCACGCACAAATTCACCACTTTTGGATAGCAACGTGAAATCACCAGAAAGAAAAGTATACAGTCCTTTGATGAAAAGAGTCTTCCCTGACAGGCTCTAGGAGAATCTTGGCGAGAGGTGAGACCTCCCCAGGGACAGAGACATTGGCGGCAACCTTTATGGTAACCTAGTGCAGGCCGGCTGACACAGATGCAGGCAGATGCCATTGGAGTTCTTCTCCAGGCCTGTTAGCCCAGGGTCTGCTCTACCCACTAGAACGCTGATTTAATGCAGCTCAGCCAAGGAAGGCAGCCTGCCCTTGGGATTAGCCCCACCCAAGAGCCAGTCCTCAGGTAACTGGTGGGTCTGTATAGGCTGGGTGCTTGGATCCTCTGCAGACAGGCTTGTGCATCACTACTGCAGGGCAGGTTGTGTGCAAGGAGCAGGAAGTGTGTATGGGGCATTGGTCAAGTGTGTGGGACCTCTGCAGTGGGACACCTGGGTCTGCTTCAGGGATTGGGGCATGTGCATGGGCAAGACTGTGTTGATGGCTTCTGTGCCCCTGTGGGTGGTGGGGCTTGTCAGCTGCAGAAAACTAGTCCTTCTCAAACTGCCACATAGGGGATAAACCACACTGTCCAAAGCATGAAATGGCTGGGTACTCTTGTGCCTGAGGCCAGCCCATCTTAGCTGCAATCCTGACAGAGCTGACAAGAGCCCGCCAGGCCTGAGGCCTATAGCAATTGTAATCCCCTGAGCCTATGTACCAGCCATGTTGGGAGACCACTCACTGAATAGAAAAACTGCAACAGGGGAATGTGCTATTAGACCTTCCAGCCAACTGTGCTGGGGCTCCCCATGTCCGATCAAGTGACTGAAAGGTCCACAGCAGACATGCACAGCTGAGGACTACTACAAGCTGGCCAGCTGGACAGCCTAGACTCCACTTGCACCTGAAGTGAGAGCAACCCTGCCACAACAGAAGGACACGTAGCCCACACAGAGGACATTCCTGGAACATTTGGAACTGGTGGAGAGAGGGAAACACACTGCTGGTCCTCATAAGGTGGGCATAAGGTGGTCTTATATAAGGCCACCTCTCCAAGATCAGGAGATGCAACTGATGTACCTAATACATATATATAAGCAGAGAGGAAGAGGCAAAATGAGGAGGCAAAGGAATACATTCCAGAGGCCTGCACTGTGGCCGAGTGGTTAAGTTCATGCAGTCCACTTTGGTGGGCCAGGGTTCATCAGTTTGGATTCTGGGCCTAGACCTACACATTGCTTCGCAAGCCATGCTGTGGTGACATCCCACATGGAAGAACTACAGTAACTTACAATTAGGCTATAAAACTAGTACTGGGGGTTTGGAGAAAAACAAAAGAGGAAGATTGGCAACAGATGTTACCTCTGGGCCAATCTTCCTCATCAAAACAGACAAACAAACAAAACAGGAATACGTTCCAAGTAAGGAAACAAGACAACACCCACCACCCCAAAAAGAACTAATTGAGACAGAAATAAACAATCTATCTGACAAAGGCTTCAAACAAAATGTAAGAAGGATGCTCACTGATCTTGGGAGAAGAATGGATGAACTCAGTGAGCACTTCAACTAAGAATTGGATGTGATTTTTAAAAAAATCAGAAATGAAGACAACAATACTGGAAATGAGAAATTCCCAAGAAGCACTCAACAGCAGAGTAGATGAAACAAAAGAAGGGATCAGGGTGCTGGACAAAGACTAGAGGAAATCAACCACAATGAACAGATAAAACAAGAAAGAATTAAGAATGAGAAACGTCTAAGGAACCTCTGAGACAAGATCAAGTGCATTCACATTTGTATTGTGGTTGTCCTAGAAGAAAAGAGAGACAGAGGGGCAAAGAATCTATTAGAAGAAATAATAGCTGAAAACTTTCCTAATGTAAGGAAGGAAACAGACATTCAGGTACAGGAAGCACAGAGCGCACCAAACAAGAGAAACCCAAAGAGGACAACACCAAGATACATTACAATTGAAATGTCGAGAATGAGAGATAAAGAGAGAATCCTAAAGGCCACAAGAGAAAGCCAACAAGTTACATACAAAGGAAACCCCATAAGCCTTTCAGCTGACTTCTCAGCAGAAAACTTACAGGCTAGAAGGGAGGAGCAGGATACATTTAAAGTGCTGAAAGGAAAAAACCTACAGCCAAGAATACTCTACCTGGCAAGGTATCATTCAGAATGGAAGGAAAGATAAAGAGTTTCCCAGACAAGCAAAAATTCAGTGAGTTTATTACCAAGAAATTAGTCTTACAAAAAATGCTAAAAGGACTTATTTAACTGGGAAAGAGCAGACCATAGATAGGAATAAGATTATACCAAAAAAAAGCAATAAAATCACTGGTAAAGGCAAAAATACAGTACAGCTAGCAGATCAACAACCTATGAAGATAATATGAAGAGCAAAAGAGAAAAGTGTGAAAAGTACTATTTCAATGATAAGAGGGTAACAGATATACATGCACAAAGAGGTTATATGTGATATAAAAATCATACAATGAGGGAGCAGGGGAGCAAAATAGTAGAGCTATGAGAAGAGGTCAAACTAAAGAGACCATCAACTTAATACACATTGCTGCATACATAGGTTATTATATAAGAACTTCACGGTATTCACAGACTAGAAACAAACAGAACCAGAAAAATAAAATTAAGAGAAAGAAACCCAAACATAATACTAAAGAAAGCCATCAAACCACAAGGGAAGAGAGGAAGAGAAGAAGAAAGGAAGA
The DNA here is from genome assembly GCF_041296235.1 of Equus asinus. NCBI lineage: Eukaryota > Metazoa > Chordata > Mammalia > Perissodactyla > Equidae > Equus > Equus asinus. The sequence continues at coordinate 54,378,160 of NC_091814.1, read as the reverse complement.
GAGAAGAACTACTAAAACAACCAGAAAAAAGTAACAAAATGGCAAGAACATACTTATCAATAGCTACTTTAAATGTCACCGGACCAAATGCTCCAATCAAAAGGCACAGGGTGGCCTATTGGACAAAAAATCAAGACCCATATATAAGCTACCTACAAGAGACTTCAGACCTAACCAGACTCACAAACTGAAAGTGAGGGGATGGAAAATGATCCTCCGTGCAAGTGGCAATGAAAAAAAAGCTGGGGTAGCAATAGGTATATCAGAAAAAACAGTCTTTCAAACAAAAATGGTACCAAGAGACAAAGAAGGTCACTACATAATGATAAAGGGAAAAAGCCAAGAAGAGGATATAACACTTGTAAATATCTGTGCACTCAATGTAGGAGCACCTCAATATCAAAAGCAATTAATATCAGAAATGAAAAGAGAAATATACAGCAATACAATAGGAGGGGACAGTAACATTTCACTTATAACAATGGAAAGCTCATCAAAAGAGAAGATGAATAAGGAAACAGAGGCCTAAAACAACACTTTAGATAAAGTTGAGTTAGTAGATGTATACAGAACATTCCATCCAAAACCCACAGAATTCACATTCTTTTAAAATGCACTTGGAATATTGTCCAGGAATGACCACATATTAGGCTGCAAAAGAAGACTCAACAATTTTAAGAAGACTGAAATAATACTAAGCATCTTTTCTGACCAAAACACTGTGAAACTAGAAACCAAATACAGGAAGAAAATCAGAAAAGACACAAAAATGTGGAGACTAAACAAAATGCTACTGAACAACGATTGGGTCAATGAAGAAATCAAAGGAGAAATTAAAAAATACCTGGAGACGATTGAAAACGAAAATATGACATGCAAAATTGGTGGGATATAGCAAAAGCAGCTCTTAGAGGGAAGTTTGTACCAAGACAAGTGTACCTCAACAAACAAGAAAAATCTGAAATAAACCATCTAACAGTGCACCTAATGGAACTGGAAAAAGAAGAAGCAAGCACAAAATCAGTAGGAGGAAGGAAATAATAAAAATCATGTCAGAAATAAATAAAAGAGAGAATTAAAAACAATAGATAAATCAATGAAACCCAGAGCTGGTTCTTTGAAAAGATGAACAAGATAGACACACCTTTGGTTACACTCACCAAGACAAAAAGAAGAGAAGGCACAAATAAATAAAATCAAAACAGAAAGAAGACAAATTAAGATGGACACCTCAGAAATACAAAAGATTATAAGAGAATACTATCCAAAGCTATATGCCAAAAAATTGGATAATCTAGAAGAAATGGATCAATTCTTAGAATCATACAACCTTCCAAAACTGAACTGAGAATAAAGAACTTGAATAGACCAATCACCAGGAAGGAGCTCAAAACAGTAATCAAAACCTCTCCCCCCAAAAAAAGGCCAAGAGTAGATGACTTCCCAGGTGAATTCTACCAAACATTCAAAGAAGACTCTTAATACCTATCCTTCTTATACTCCTCCAAACAATTGAAGAGGAGGGGATCTTCCTAACTCATTCTATGACGCAAGCATTACCCTGACACCAAAATCAGACAAGGACAACACACACAAAAAATGAAGATTAAAAGCCAGTATCACTGATGAACATCAATGCAAAAATCCTCAACAAAACACTAGCAAATCAAACAAAACAATACATTTAAAAGATCGTATGCCATGATCAAATGAGATTTATTCCAGGGATGCAGGATTGTTCACCATCCGCAAATCAATCAGTGTGATACACCACATTAACAAAGGATAAAAATCACATGATCATCTCAATAAAGGCAGCAAAAGCATTTGACAAGATACAGCATCCATTGATGATAAAAATTCTGAATGAAATGGGTATAGAAGGAAAGCACCTCAACATAATACATGCCATACATGACAAACTCACAGCTAAAATCATTCTCAATGGGGAAAAACTCAAAGCTATCCTTGTAAGAACAGGAACCAGACAAGGGTGCCCACTGTAACCACTCTTATTAACATAGTACTGGAAGTCTTAGCCAAAGCAATCAGGCAAGGAAAAGAGAGAAAAGGGATCCAAATTGGAAAGGAAGACATGAAACTGTCACTATTGGCAGATGACATGATTTCATATAGAGAAAACCCTAAAGGATCTGCCAAAAAGAGTTTAGAAATAATAAATGAATACAGTAAAATGACAGGAAACAAAATCAATCTACAAAAATCGGTTGTGTTTGTATACACTAACAATCAAGTAGCAGAAAGAGAAATTAAAAATATAATCCCAAGTGACATCAGCATCATGGCGGAGTGAACTTGCCTGGGACTCTCTCCCCACCAACATACAACAAAAAGGGGCAACCATACTCCAACAGAAAATACCTTAAGAGCATTAAAACCTCAGAGAGACAGGCAGCCACACAATGGAGGGCGAAGAGGCTGGAGCCCCCCTTGGAGGAGATGGAACAGGGTAAGAGAGATCTTCACTCCCTCCTCTGAAGACTGCAGTGACTGCCGAGGGAGGCTCCATGAGAGAAGGAGTCGGGGAGGGATTGCATGTCAGTGGGATCACCCAGGACTTCCTGGGCTCTTGCAGCCTAGAGGGAAGCCCTGAAATGGGGCAAAAGCTTTCACGCGGGGTGACCTCATCACACCAAGATCCCAGGACACCAGATAGCAAGAGCTTATCATGATACCTGGGACTGCATGCAGGAGAAAGCACGTCTCCCCAGCCCTGCAAAATCTTGGCTGAAGGTGGAGTGCTCAGAATATGTGGCTCTCGACCCTGACCCGGTGGTTGCTGTAATTGCAACCGAATAATACCAGAATGAGAAAGACCTGTCCTTCCAACATCAGGCACCACATCAAATCTCCAGACAAGAGAGAAAACGACAAGCTCCCAGAACTCAGTCCTGAGGACACAGAAATATGTAAACTAAATGACAATGAATTCGAAATAGCTATCATCAAAAAATTCAACGAGGTAAAAGAGAATATAGAGAAACAATTCAACGAGTTCAGGAGCTACTTCACAAAAGAGATTGAAACTATAAAGAAGATTCAATCAGAAATATTAGAGATGAAAGACACAATAGAAGAGATAAAACAAAACATGGATTCCCTGAATGCTCGTGTGGACACCATAGTGGAGCGAATCAGCATAATCAAAGATAGACATGTTGAAATGCTCCAGACAGGAGGGGAGAGAATGAAGACTAAAAAGAAATGACAAAAGTCTCTGAGAAATATCCAACTCAATGAGGAAATGCAACATAAGAATCATAGGTATCCCAGAAGGTGAAGAGAAGAAGAATGGAGCAGAAAGTGTCCTCAAAGAAATAATAGCAGAGAACTTCCCAAATCTAGGGAATGAGAGGGAAATGTGTGTGGAGGAAACTTTCAGAGCTCCTAGATTTGTCAATGTAAATAGACCTACTGCAAGGCATGTAGTAGTAAAACTGGCAAAAATGAATGACAAAGAAAGAAAAATACTCAGGGCAGCAAGGCAGAAGAAAACCTACAAAGGCACTCCTATTAGACTTTCAGCAGATTTCTCTGCAGAAACCTTACAAGCTAGGAGAGACTGGAATGATGTATTCAAAACTTTAAAAAAGAAGTATCTTCAGCCAAGAATAGTCTATCCAGCAAAAATATCTTTCAGATATGAGAGAGAAATCAAATCTTTCACAGACAAACAAAAGCAAAGGGACTTTGTAGCCATGAGACCTCCCCTACAATAAGTCCTCAAGAAGGCCCTCATACCTGAAAAGAGAAAAAAGGGAGAAAGTGGTCACTAAACACAGAGTAAGGAGACAGATAGACAGAATCAGAATAAGAGAGCAAATATTCAACTATAGCATTAGGCTAAAGAGAAGGAAAACACCAAAAACAAAGACAATCTTGTCACTTTAACCACAAACTCACAGCACAAGTTGGAATAAGATTTGAGAATAATAGCTTAGGAGGGGAGTGGGAAAGGGACTGAATCAGTTTACATGAAGGAAGTAAGAGGCCATCAGACAATGGACTATGTTATGCACGAGATTCTGAATACAAACCTCAGGGTAGCCTCTAAACTAAAAAGCAGAACAGAGACACGAAAAATAAATATGGAAAAAAAAAGAAACACAGCATCAAAAACTGCATCATTCAATGGATAGACCAAAACACACAGGACGAGAAACAAAGGAAATGCAGGAAAACCAGAAAACGAGTGATATAATGACAGCATTAAGCCCTCATACATCGATAACCACCTTCAATGTAAATGGATAGAACTCTCCAATAAGAAGGCACAGAGTGGCAAGATGGATTAAAGAACAAGACCCAACAATCTGTTGCCTCCAGGAAACACACCTCAGCTCCAATGACAAATACAGAGTCAGAGGTAAGGTGTGGAAGATGATACTTCAAGATAATGGCAAACAAGAGAAAGCAAGTGTTGCAATACTTATATCAGACAAAGTAGACTTCAAGATAAGGCAGGTAAAGAGAGAGAAAGAGGTGCAATGTATAATGATCAAAGGGACACTCCATCAAGAAGAAATAATGCTTATAAATATCTATGCACCCAACACAGGAGCATCAAAGTTCATAAAGCAACTATGAACAAACCTAAAAGAAGATATTAAAAATAATGCAATAACAGTAGGGGACCTCAACACCCCACTCACATCATTGGACAGATCATCCAGACAGAAAATCAACAAGGAAACAGCGGAATTAAGCGAAAAGCAAAAGCAGTTGGACTTAATAGACATATATAGAACACTCCACCCAAAAACAGCAGAATACACATTCTTGTCAAGTGCGTATGGAACATTCTCAAGGATAGACCATATGTTAGGAAAGAAGGCAAGCCTCTATAAATTTTAAAAAATTGAAATAATGACAAGCATCTTCTCCAATCATAATGCTATAAAGCTAGAAATTAATTACAAGGAAAATGCTGAAAAAGGGACAAAGATGTGGAGACTAAACAATATGCTATTGAACAAGCAATGGATCCTTGAAGAAATTAAAGAAGAAATAAAAAATATCTGGGGACAAATGAAAATGATAACATGTCATACCAACTCACATGGGATGCAGCAAAAGCTGTACTAAGAGGGAAATTCATCACAATACAGGCACATCTTAACAAACAAGAAAAATCCCAAAGAAGCAATCTCAAATTACACCTAACTGAACTAGAAAAAGAAAAACAAACAAAGCCCAAAGTCAGCAGAAATAATAAAAATCAGAGCAGAAATGAATGCTAGTGAAACAAAAAAGGCAGTAGAAAAGATCAATGAAACAAAGAGCTGGTTCTTTGAGAAGTTAAATAAAACTGACAAACCCCTAGCAAGACTTACAAAGAAAAAAAGAGAGAAAGCTCAAATAAACAAAATCAGAAATGAAAAAGGAGAAATAACAACAGACTCCACAGAAATACAACGGATTATGAGAATACTATGAAAAACTATATGCCAACAAAACGGATAACCTAGAGGAAACGGGTAAATTATTAGACTCTTACAACCTCCCAAAGCTGAGTCAAGAAGAAACAGACAATCTGAACAGATCAGTCACAAGAAAAGAGATTGAAACAGCAATCAAAAACATCCCAAAGAATGAAACCCCAGGACCAGACAGCTTTCCTGGGGAATTTTACCAAACTTTCAGAGAGGATCTAATACCTATCCTTGTCAAGCTATTCCAAAAATTTAGGGAGGATAGAACACATCCTAACATATTCTACAAGACCAGCATCACTCTGATACCAAATCCTGACAAGGACAGCACAAAAAAGGAGAACTACAGGCAAGTATCGCTGATGAACATAGATGCAAAAATTCTCAACAGAATTTTGGCAGCCAGAATTCAGCAATACATCAAAAGGATCATACATCACAATCAAGTGGGATTCATACCAGGGACACAGGGATGGTTCAACATCTGCAAATCAATGAACGTGATACACCACATCAACAAACTGAGGAATAAAAACCACATGATCATCTCAATAGATGCAGAGAAAGCATTTGACAAAATCCACCAGCCATTTATGATAACAATTCTTAACAAAATAGGGATAGAAGGAAATTACCTCAACATAATAAAGGCCATATATGACAAACCCACAGCCAACATCATACTCAATCGGCGAAAACTGAACACCAACCCCCTGAGAACAGGAACGAGACAAGGAGGCGCTCTATCACCACTCTTATTCAACATAGTACTGGATGTTTTGGCCAGAGCAATTAGGCAAGAGAAAGGAATAAAAGGAATCCAAATAGGGAGGGAAGAAGTAAAACTCTCGCTGTTTGCAGATGACATGATCTTATATATAGAAAACTCCAAAGAATCCATTGGAAAACTAATAGAAATAATTAACAACCACAGTAAAGTTGCAGGGTACAGAGTCAACTTACAAAAATCAGTTGCTTTTCTATACTCCAATAACAAACTCACAGAAAAAGAACTCAAAAATATAATTCCATTTGCAATTGCAACTAAAAAAATAAAGTACCTAGGAACAAATTTAACCAAGGAGGTGAAGGACTTATACAAAGAAAACTATACGACATTACTGAGAGAAATTGATAATGACTTAAAAAGATGGAAGGAGATTCCTTGCTCATGGATTGGAAGAATAAACATAGTTAAAACCTCTTTACTACCCAAAGCAATCTACAAATTCAATGCAATCCCTATCAGAATCCCTCTGACATTCTTCATGGAAACAGAGCAAAGAATCCTAAAATTCATATGGGGCAAACAAAGACGCCAGATTGCTAAAGCAATCCTGAGAAAAAAGAACAAAGCTGGAGGTATCACAATCCCCGATTTCAAAATGTACTACAAAGCCACAGTGACCAAAATGGCATGGTACTGGTACAAAACAGGCACACAGATGAACAGAATACAACTGAAAGCCCAGAAATAAAACTGCACGTCTACGGACAGCTAATCTTTGACAAAGGTGCCAAGAACATACAATGGAGAAAAGACAGTCTCTTCCATAAATGGTGGTGTGAAAACTTGGCAGCCACATGCAAAAGAATGAAAGTAGACCACTATCTCACACATACACAAAAATAAACTCAAAATGGATCAAAGACTCGAAGATACGTCCTGAAACTATAAAACTCCTGGCTCTAATCACTAAGACTAAAAATAACAAATGTTGGAGAGGGTGTGGAGAGAAGGGAAGCCTCACACACTGCTGGTGGGAATGCAAACTGGTGCAACCACTATGGAAAACAGTATGGAGCTTCCTCAAAAAATTAAAAATAGAAATATCATATGATCCAGCTATCCCACTGCTGGGTATCTATCCAAACAACTTGAAATCAACAATCCAAAGTAACATGTACGCCCCTGTGTTCATTGCAGTGCTATTCACCATAGCCAAGACATGGAAGCAACCCAAGTGCCCATTGACTGATGATTGGATAAAGAAGATGTGGTATATATACATACATATATATATATATATATACACAATGGAATACTACTCAGCCAGAAAAAAAGACAAATTCATCCCATTTGCAATAACATGGAAGGACCTAGAGGGAATTATGCTAAGTGAAATAAGCCAGTCTGAGAAAGACAAACACCAGATGATTTCACTCATATGTGGAATATAAACAAGTACTGGAACAAAGAAAACAGTTCAGTGGTTACCAGGGGAAGGCAGGAGGGGAGGGCACTGGGGGTGTAGGGGAGCACTTATATGGTGACAGTCAAGAAAATGTACAACTGAAATCTCACATTGATGTAAACTATTATGAACTCAATAAAAATAAATAAATATATAAATGAAATGTTCATAATAACAGGAGAGCAATTACAAGTTCTACAAATCCTAGGGCTTGATAGAATGGAAATAATTTATGAATTCTCCAAGTTTGAAATTGCCAGAGAGTGGTTATAAGTATTCCTAAATGCACTGAGCTTCAGCAGTGTATCTGGAGGAGCGACAATAATGAGAGAGTCAAGGGTGTAGTTTCCTTGGAAAGATCCCCAAGCACTTTTGCAAGTGTTATCTTATTCAGCAGTCAAGCCATCATTTGTGGAAGGCTGGACTGTCTGGGATCATTCTCCCTGTTTTACAAATGGAAGAATGAACAAACACCCTGACTGAGTCACTCACCTCAGCACTGGTGGAGTTTTTCTCAAAGCCCATACCTCAGAACAAGGCAAATCGTAAGATTTGTGACAGTGAGGGCCCAACAAACACATAACTTATACTTTTAAATGTAGCTGGAGCTTAACAAAGATACCAGGATCAGAAAACGACTATACAGAGAATGCTCCAGTGTTGGGCGATGGTCATTGTTCGCTTTATTTCTGTTGCCTTAATTATTACATCATGTCTTACACCTCTCCAGGGGCTTCACTGGGGACTTACTGTGCGGGGGCTCAGCCCTCAGGCTCACTAGCTTGCCTTTGTTGGTGACAACCCCACTGGCACTTCCTGTGGCAGTCTGGGACTAGCCCCTCCTGGGGCTTCCTGGTCTCAGAGTATTCTGCACCATTCAACCTACATTCGATGTCCTAAACTCATTTGAGAATTTGACAAAAGCTCAGAACTCTCCCCAGGAAAAGGTAGACAAAAGTTTTGCCTACAGTTTATGGGGGTCATGTCCTCCTGAAACCTATCCCTGGACCTCAGGGTAGGAAACCAGGCGAGAGATGATAATCTACACAAACACACACACACTGTCTCCCTTTCTTTCCTTTGACATAAAAAAAGTCAAGAGACATCCATTTGATGTTGACTCTTTTAAGCAGAGGAGGAGAATATATGAGGTTCTGAAATGCTCACTTTTTTTTACTGGGCATTGTGATTTAAGAATTCTAATGGGTTATAATATAGCATCACCAATCACAGAGAGTAATATTTTCTTGAAAACTTCACGGCACAAAGTTTCTCTTCTTTTATTCTCATTAAGCCAATGCCAGCTGCATTACTTCAATCGTTACAGGCAGAACGACTCACTTTGGAACTCCTCTCTGAATTCCCACAGGTATTTAAATACGCTTTTTGGTTGTATGAAATATCTAGCCTGTTACAACTAGGTCAGATCCTATAGGTGAGTTTCTCCTTGCAATTAAGTGAAATAATTTCAGTAGCATAGTGTTAAAAAGATTCAACTGAGTAAATTTTAAAGACCTTATTGGCTTTATTTAATGATTTGTGAATCGAGCAGCATCCCATCCAGCAGATAGAAAGGAGCTCCAAAGAGCTGTACAAAATGAGACTTTTATAGGCAGAAGGGGGTGGGGCCAGGCAGTTATTCTAGCAAAGAGCTGCTTGTTTCAGGCAAGGTCCCCTTCCTATGGGGGAATGACAGGGATCCAGCAGGTGGCTTACCTCACTAGTGCTGACTGGGCAATTCCAGATTGACTGGTTAAGACCA